>NC_135805.1:130357300-130687936 GCF_964213995.1 Mustelus asterias | reverse complement strand
GAATGTGTGAGAGAGAGAAGTGAGAGTGTGTGAATGTGTGAGAGAGAGAAGTGAGAGTGTGTGCATGTGAGAGAGAAGTGAGAGTGTGTGTAAGTGTGTAAGAGAAGTGAGAGTGTGTGTGAATGTGAGTGAGGAAGAGAAGTGAGAGTATGTGAATGTGTGTGAGAGAGAAGTGAGAGTTTGTGTGAATGTGTGAGAGAAGTGAGAGTGTGTGTGAATGTGAGAGAGGGAGAGAAGTGAGAGTGTGTGTGAATGTGAGAGACGGAGAGAAGTGAGAGTGTGTGAATGTTTGTGAGAGAGAAGTGAGAGTGTGTGTGAATGTCTGAGAGAGAGAAGTGAGAGTGTGTGTGAATGTGAGGGAGAGAGAAGTGAGAGTGTGTGTGAATGTGAGAGACGGAGAGAAGTGAGAGTGTGTGCATGTGTGTGAGAAGTGAGAGTGCGTGTGAATGTGAGAGACGGAGAGAAGTGAGAGTGTGTGAATGTGTGTGAGAGAGAAGTGAGAGTATGTGTGAATGTCTGAGAGGGAGAAGTGAGAATGTGGGTGAATGTGAGGAAGAGAGAAGTGAGAGTGTGTGTGAATGTGTGAGAGAGAGAAGTGAGAGTGTGTGAATGTGTGAGAGAGAGAAGTGAGAGTGTGTGTGAATGTGAGAAAGAAGTGAGAGTGTGTGTAAATGTGTGAGAGAAGTCAGAGTGCGTGTGAATGTGAGTGAGGAAGAGAAGTGAGAGTGTGTAAATGTGTGTGAGAGAAGTGAGAGTTTGTGTGAATGTGAGAGAGAAGTGAGAGTGCGTGTGAATGTGAGAGAGGGAGAGAAGTGAGAGTGCGTGTGAATGTGTGAGAGGGAGAGAAGTGAGAGTGTGTAAATGTGTGTGAGAGAGAAGTGAGAGTGTGTGTGAATGTGAGAGAGACGTGAGCGTGTGTGTGAATGTGAGAGAGGGAGAGAAGTGAGAGTGTGTGTGAATGTGAGAGAGGGAGAGAAGTGAGAGTGTGTGAAAATGTGTGAGAGAGAAGTGAGAGTGTCTGTGAATGTGTGTGAGAGGGAAGTGAGAGTGTGTGTGATTGTGAGAGAGAAGTGAGAGTGTGTGTGATTGTGAGAGAGAAGTGAGAGTGTGTGTGAATGTGAGAGAGAGAGAAGTGAGAGTGTGTGTGAATGTGAGAGAGAGAGAAGTGAGAGTGTGTGTGCATGTGTGAGAGAGAGATGAGAGCGTGTGTGTGAATGTGAGAGAGAGAGAGAAGTGAGCGTGTGTGTGAATGTGAGAGAGAGAGAGAAGTGAGAGTGTGTGTGAATGTGAGAGAGAGAGAAGTGAGAGTGAGTGTGAATGTGAGAGAGGGGGAGAAGTGAGAATGTGTGTGAATGTGTGTGAGAGAGAAGTGAGAGTGTGTGAATGTGAGAGGGAGAGAAGTGAGAGTGTGTGTGAATGTGTGAGAGAGAGAAGTGAGAGTGTGTGAATGTGTGAGAGAGAGAAGTGAGAGTGTGTGCATGTGAGAGAGAAGTGAGAGTGTGTGTAAGTGTGTAAGAGAAGTGAGAGTGTGTGTGAATGTGAGTGAGGAAGAGAAGTGAGAGTGTGTGAATGTGTGTGAGAGAGAAGTGAGAGTTTGTGTGAATGTGTGAGAGAGAGACAAGTGAGAGTGCGTGTGAATGTGAGAAAGAGAGAAGTGAGCGTGTGTGAATGTGAGAGAGAGAGAAGTGAGAGTGTGTGTGAATGTGAGAGAGAGCGAAGTGAGAGTGCGTGTGAATGTGAGAAAGAGAGAAGTGAGAGTGTGTGTGAATGTGAGAGACGGAGAGAAGTGAGAGTGTGTGAATGTTTGTGAGAGAGAAGTGAGAGTGTGTGTGAATGTCTGAGAGAGAGAAGTGAGAGTGTGTGTGAATGTGAGAGAGAGAGACAAGTGAGAGTGCGTGTGAATGTGAGAAAGAGAGAAGTGAGCGTGTGTGAATGTGAGAGAGAGAGAAGTGAGAGTGTGTGTGAATGTGAGAGAGAGCGAAGTGAGAGTGCGTGTGAATGTGAGAAAGAGAGAAGTGAGAGTGTGTGAATGTGAGAGAGAGAGAAGTGAGGGTGTGTGTGAATGTGAGAGAGAGAGATGTGAGAGTGTGTGAATGTGAAAGAGAGAGAAGTGAGGGTGTGTGCGAATGTGAGAGAGAGAGAAGTGAGTGTGTGTGAATGTGAGAGAGAGAGAAGTGAGAGTGTGTGAATGTGTGTGAGAGAGAAGTGAGAGTGTGTGAATGTGAGAGAGAGAGAAGTGAGAGTGTGTGAATGTGTGTGAGAGAGAAGTGAGAGTGTGTGAATGTGAGAGAGAGAGAAGTGAGAGTGTGTGTGAATGTGAGAGAGAGAGAAGTGAGAGTGTGTTTGAATGTGAGAGAGAGAGAGAAGTGAGAGTGTGTGTGAATGTGAGATAGAGAGAAGTGAGAGTGTGTGTGAATGTGTGAGAGAGAGAAGTGAGAGTGTGTGTGAATGTGAGAGAGAGAGAAGTGTGAGTTTGTGAATGTGAGAGACAGAGTAGTGAGAGTGTGTGAGAGAGAAGTGAGAGTGTGTGTGAATGTGAGAGAGGGACAGAGATTGTGTGCGAATGTGAGAGAGGGAAGAGTGTGTCTGAATGTGAGAGAGGGAGAGAAGTGAGAATGTGTGTGAATGTGTGTGAGAGAGAGAGATGTGAGAGTGTGTGAATGTGTGTGAAAGAGAAGTGAGAGTGTGTGTATGTGAGAGGGAGAGAACTGAGAGTGTGTGAATGTGTGAGAGAGAAGTGAGAGTGTGTGTAAATGTGAGAGAGAAGTGAGAGTGTGCGTGAACGTGAGAGAGAGAAGTGAGAGTGTGTGTGAATGTGTGAGAGAGAGAAGTGGGAGTGTGTGAATGTGAGAGAGAGAGAAGTGAGAGTGTGTGTGAATGTGAGGGAGGTAGAGAAGTGAGAGTGTGTGAATGTGTGTGAGAGAGAAGTGAGAGTGTGTGTGAATGTGATGGAGGGAGAGAAGTGAGAGTGTATGTGAATGTGAGGGAGAGAGAAGAGAGAGTGTTTGCGAATGTGAGGGACAGAGAAGTGAGAGTGTGTGTGAATGTGTGAGAGTGAGAAGTGAGAGTGTGTGTGAATGTGAGGGAGAAGTGAGCGTGTGTGTGAATGTGAGAGAGAGAGAAGTGAGAGTGTGTGTGAATGTGAGAGAGAAGTGAGAGTGTGTGTGAATGTGTGAGAGAGAGAATTGAGAGTGTGTGAATGTGTGAGAGAGAGAAGTGAGAGAGTGTGTGAATGTGAGAGAGACGTGAGCGTGTGTGTGAATGTGAGAGAGGGGGAGAAGTGAGAGTGTGTGTGAATGTGAGAGAGGGAGACAAGTGAGAGTGTGTGTGAATGTGTGAGAGAGGGAATTGAGACTGTATGTGAATGTGTGAGAGAGAGAAGTGAGAGTGTGTGAATGTATGAGAGAGAGAAGTGAGAGTGTGTGTGAATGTGAGAGGGAGAGAAGTGAGAGAGTGTGTGAATGTGAGAGAGAAGTGAGAGTGTGTGTGAATGTGTGAGAGCAGTGAGAGTGTGTGTGAATGTGAGAGAGAAGTGAGAGTGCGTGTGAATGTGAGGGAGGGAGAGAAGTGAGAGTGCGTGTGAATGTGTGAGAGGGAGAGAAGTGAGAGTGTGTAAATGTGTGTGAGAGAGAAGTGAGAGTGTGTGTGAATGTGAGAGAGACGTGAGCGTGTGTGTGAATGTGAGAGAGGGAGAGAAGTGAGAGTGTGTGTGAATGTGAGAGAGGGAGAGAAGTGAGAGTGTGTGAAAATGTGTGAGAGAGAAGTGAGAGTGTGTGTGAATGTGTGTGAGAGGGAAGTGAGAGTGTGTGTGATTGTGAGAGAGAAGTGAGAGTGTGTGTGAATGTGAGAGAGAGAGAAGTGAGAGTGTGTGTGAATGTGAGAGAGAGAGAAGTGAGAGTGTGTGTGAATGTGTGAGAGAGAGATGAGAGCGTGTGTGTGAATGTGAGAGAGAGAGAGAAGTGAGCGTGTGTGTGAATGTGAGAGAGAGAGAGAAGTGAGAGTGTGTGTGAATGTGAGAGAGAGAGAAGTGAGAGTGTGTGTGAATGTGAGAGAGGGGGAGAAGTGAGAATGTGTGTGAATGTGTGTGAGAGAGAAGTGAGAGTGTGTGAATGTGAGAGGGAGAGAAGTGAGAGTGTGTGTGAATGTGTGAGAGAGAGAAGTGAGAGTGTGTGAATGTGTGAGAGAGAGAAGTGAGAGTGTGTGCATGTGAGAGAGAAGTGAGAGTGTGTGTAAGTGTGTAAGAGAAGTGAGAGTGTGTGTGAATGTGAGTGAGGAAGAGAAGTGAGAGTATGTGAATGTGTGTGAGAGAGAAGTGAGAGTTTGTGTGAATGTGTGAGAGAAGTGAGAGTGTGTGTGAATGTGAGAGAGGGAGAGAAGTGAGAGTGTGTGTGAATGTGAGAGACGGAGAGAAGTGAGAGTGTGTGAATGTTTGTGAGAGAGAAGTGAGAGTGTGTGTGAATGTCTGAGAGAGAGAAGTGAGAGTGTGTGTGAATGTGAGGGAGAGAGAAGTGAGAGTGTGTGTGAATGTGAGAGACGGAGAGAAGTGAGAGTGTGTGCATGTGTGTGAGAAGTGAGAGTGCGTGTGAATGTGAGAGACGGAGAGAAGTGAGAGTGTGTGAATGTGTGTGAGAGAGAAGTGAGAGTATGTGTGAATGTCTGAGAGGGAGAAGTGAGAATGTGGGTGAATGTGAGGAAGAGAGAAGTGAGAGTGTGTGTGAATGTGTGAGAGAGAGAAGTGAGAGTGTGTGAATGTGTGAGAGAGAGAAGTGAGAGTGTGTGTGAATGTGAGAAAGAAGTGAGAGTGTGTGTAAATGTGTGAGAGAAGTCAGAGTGCGTGTGAATGTGAGTGAGGAAGAGAAGTAAGAGTGTGTAAATGTGTGTGAGAGAAGTGAGAGTTTGTGTGAATGTGAGAGAGAAGTGAGAGTGCGTGTGAATGTGAGAGAGGGAGAGAAGTGAGAGTGCGTGTGAATGTGTGAGAGGGAGAGAAGTGAGAGTGTGTAAATGTGTGTGAGAGAGAAGTGAGAGTGTGTGTGAATGTGAGAGAGACGTGAGCGTGTGTGTGAATGTGAGAGAGGGAGAGAAGTGAGAGTGTGTGTGAATGTGAGAGAGGGAGAGAAGTGAGAGTGTGTGAAAATGTGTGAGAGAGAAGTGAGAGTGTCTGTGAATGTGTGTGAGAGGGAAGTGAGAGTGTGTGTGATTGTGAGAGAGAAGTGAGAGTGTGTGTGATTGTGAGAGAGAAGTGAGAGTGTGTGTGAATGTGAGAGAGAGAGAAGTGAGAGTGTGTGTGAATGTGAGAGAGAGAGAAGTGAGAGTGTGTGTGCATGTGTGAGAGAGAGATGAGAGCGTGTGTGTGAATGTGAGAGAGAGAGAGAAGTGAGCGTGTGTGTGAATGTGAGAGAGAGAGAGAAGTGAGAGTGTGTGTGAATGTGAGAGAGAGAGAAGTGAGAGTGAGTGTGAATGTGAGAGAGGGGGAGAAGTGAGAATGTGTGTGAATGTGTGTGAGAGAGAAGTGAGAGTGTGTGAATGTGAGAGGGAGAGAAGTGAGAGTGTGTGTGAATGTGTGAGAGAGAGAAGTGAGAGTGTGTGAATGTGTGAGAGAGAGAAGTGAGAGTGTGTGCATGTGAGAGAGAAGTGAGAGTGTGTGTAAGTGTGTAAGAGAAGTGAGAGTGTGTGTGAATGTGAGTGAGGAAGAGAAGTGAGAGTGTGTGAATGTGTGTGAGAGAGAAGTGAGAGTTTGTGTGAATGTGTGAGAGAAGTGAGAGTGCGTGTGAATGTGAGAGAGGGAGAGAAGTGAGAGTGTGTGTGAATGTGAGAGACGGAGAGAAGTGAGAGTGTGTGAATGTTTGTGAGAGAGAAGTGAGAGTGTGTGTGAATGTCTGAGAGAGAGAAGTGAGAGTGTGTGTGAATGTGAGGGAGAGAGAAGTGAGAGTGTGTGTGAATGTGAGAGACGGAGAGAAGTGAGAGTGTGTGCATGTGTGTGAGAAGTGAGAGTGCGTGTGAATGTGAGAGACGGAGAGAAGTGAGAGTGTGTGAATGTGTGTGAGAGAGAAGTGAGAGTATGTGTGAATGTCTGAGAGGGAGAAGTGAGAGTGTGGGTGAATGTGAGGAAGAGAGAAGTGAGAGTGTGTGTGAATGTGTGAGAGAGAGAAGTGTGAGTGTGTGAATGTGTGAGAGAGAGAAGTGAGAGTGTGTGTGAATGTGAGAGAGAAGTGAGAGTGTGTGTAAATGTGTGAGAGAAGTGAGAGTGCGTGTGAATGTGAGTGAGGAAGAGAAGTGAGAGTGTGTAAATGTGTGTGAGAGAGAAGTGAGAGTTTGTGTGAATGTGTGAGAGAAGTGAGAGTGCGTGTGAATGTGAGAGAGGGAGAGAAGTGAGAGTGTGTGTGAATGTGTGAGAGAAGTGAGAGTGCGTGTGAATGTGAGAGACGGAGAGAAGTGAGAGTGTGTGAATGTGTGTGAGAGAGAAGTAAGAGTGTGTGTGAATGTCTGAGAGAGAGAAGTGAGTGTGTGTGCGAATGTGAGGGAGAGAGAAGTGAGAGTGTGTGTGAATGTGAGAGAGAGAGAAGTGAGAGTGTGTGAATGTGTGAGAGGGAGAAGTGAGAGTGCGTGAATGTGAGAGAGAGAGAATTGAGAGTGTGTGTGAATGAGAGAGAGAAAGTAGTGAGAGTGTGTGAGAGAGAAGTGAAAGTGTGTGAATGTGTGAGAGAGAGGTGAGTGTGTGTGTGAATGTGAGAGAGAGAGAAGTGACAGTGTGTGTGAATGTGAGAGAGAGAGAGAGAAGTGAGTGTGTGTGAATGTGAGAGAGAAGTGAGAGAGTGTGTGAATGTGAGAGAGAGAGACAAATGAGAGTGCGTGTGAATGTGAGAAAGAGAGAAGTAAGAGTGTGTGAATGTGAGAGAGAGAGAAGTGAGAGTGTGTGTGAATGTGAGAGAGAGCGAAGTGAGAGTGCGTGTGAATGTGAGAAAGAGAGAAGTGAGAGTGTGTGAATGTGAGAAAGAGAGAAGTGAGGGTGTGTGTGAATGTGAGAGAGAGAGAGAGAGAAGTGAGAGTGTGTGTGAATGTGAGAGAGAAGTGAGAGTGTGTGTGAATGTGAGAGAGAGAGACAAGTGAGAGTGCGTGTGAATGTGAGAAAGAGAGAAGTGAGCGTGTGTGAATGTGAGAGAGAGAGAAGTGAGAGTGTGTGTGAATGTGAGAGAGAGCGAAGTGAGAGTGCGTGTGAATGTGAGAAAGAGAGAAGTGAGAGTGTGTGAATGTGAGAGAGAGAGAAGTGAGGGTGTGTGTGAATGTGAGAGAGAGAGATGTGAGAGTGTGTGAATGTGAAAGAGAGAGAAGTGAGGGTGTGTGCGAATGTGAGAGAGAGAGAAGTGAGTGTGTGTGAATGTGAGAGAGAGAGAAGTGAGAGTGTGTGAATGTGTGTGAGAGAGAAGTGAGAGTGTGTGAATGTGAGAGAGAGAGAAGTGAGAGTGTGTGAATGTGTGTGAGAGAGAAGTGAGAGTGTGTGAATGTGAGAGAGAGAGAAGTGAGAGTGTGTGTGAGTGTGAGAGAGAGAGAAGTGAGAGTGTGTTTGAATGTGAGAGAGAGAGAGAAGTGAGAGTGTGTGTGAATGTGAGATAGAGAGAAGTGAGAGTGTGTGTGAATGTGAGAGAGAGAGATGTGAGAGTGTGTGCGAATGTGAGAGAGAGAGAAGTGAGAGTGCGTGAATGTGAGAGAGAGAGAAGTGAGCGTGTCTGTGAATGTGAGAGAGAGAGAAGTGAGAGTTTGTGAACGTGAGAGAGAGAGTAGTGAGTGTGTGAGAGAGAAGTGAGAGTGTGTGTGAATGTGAGAGTGGGAGAGAGATTGTGTGCGAATGTGAGAGAGGGGTTTAAATGTGAGAGAGAGAGAAGTGAGAGTGTGTGTGAATGTGTGAGAGAGGGAAGTGAGAGTGTGTGTGAATGTGAGAGAGAGGGAAGTGAGAGTGTGTGTGAATGTGAGAGAGAGGGAAGTGAGAGTGTGTGTGAATGTGAGAGAGAAGTGAGAGTGCGTGTGAATGTGTGAGAGAGAGAAGTGAGAGAGTGTGTGAATGTGAGAGAGACGTGAGCGTGTGTGTGAATGTGAGAGAGGGAGAGAAGTGAGAGTGTGTGTCAATGTGAGAGAGAGAGAAGTGAGAGTGTGTGTGAATGTGAGAGAGAGGAAGTGAGAGTGTGTGAATGTGTGAGAGAGAGAAGTGAGAGTGTGTGCATGTGAGAGAGAAGTGAGAGTGTGTGTAAGTGTGTAAGAGAAGTGAGAGTGTGTGTGAATGTGAGTGAGGAAGAGAAGTGAGAGTGTGTGAATGTGTGTGAGAGAGAAGTGAGAGTTTGTGTGAATGTGTGAGAGAAGTGAGAGTGCGTGTGAATGTGAGAGAGGGAGAGAAGTGAGAGTGTGTGTGAATGTGAGAGACGGAGAGATGTGAGAGTGTGTGAATGTTTGTGAGAGAGAAGTGAGAGTGTGTGAATGTCTGAGAGAGAGAAGTGAGAGTGTGTGTGAATGTGAGGGAGAGAGAAGTGAGAGTGTGTGTGAATGTGAGAGACCAGAGAGAAGTGAGAGTGTGTGCATGTGTGTGAGAAGTGAGAGTGCGTGTGAATGTGAGAGACGGAGAGAAGTGAGAGTGTGTGAATGTGTGTGAGAGAGAAGTGAGAGTATGTGTGAATGTCTGAGAGGGAGAAGTGAGAGTGTGGGTGAATGTGAGGAAGAGAGAAGTGAGAGTGTGTGTGAATGTGTGAGAGAGAGAAGTGAGAGTGTGTGTGAATGTGAGAGAGAAGTGAGAGTGTGTGTAAATGTGTGAGAGAAGTCAGAGTGCGTGTGAATGTGAGTGAGGAAGAGAAGTGAGAGTGTGTGTGAATGTGAGAGACGGAGAGAAGTGAGAGTGTGTGAATGTTTGTGAGAGAGAAGTGAGAGTGTGTGTGAATGTCTGAGAGAGAGAAGTGAGAGTTTGTGTGAATGTGTGAGAGAAGTGAGAGTGCATGTGAATGTGAGAGAGGGAGAGAAGTGAGAGTGTGTGTGAATGTGTGAGAGAAGTGAGAGTGCGTGTGAATGTCAGAGACGGAGAGAAGTGAGAGTGTGTGAATGTGTGTGAGAGAGAAGTAAGAGTGTGTGTGAATGTCTGAGAGAGAGAAGTGAGTGTGTGTGCGAATGTGAGGGAGAGAGAAGTGAGAGTGTGTGTGAATGTGAGAGAGAGAGAAGTGAGAGTGTGTGAATGTGTGAGAGAGGGAAGTGAGAGTGTGTGTGAATGTGAGAGAGAAGTGAGAGTGTGTGTGAATGTGTGAGAGAGAGAAGTGAGAGTGGGTGTGAATGTGAGAGAGAAGTGAGCGTGTGTGTGAATGTGAGAAAGGGGGAGAAGTGAGAATGTGTGTGAATGTGTGTGAGAGAGAAGTGAGAGTGTGTGTGAATGTGAGAGAGGGAGAGAAGTGAGAATGTGTGTGAATGTGTGTGAAAGAGGAGTGAGAGTGTGTGAATGTGAGAGAGGGTGAGAAGTGAGAGTGTGTGAATGTGAGAGAGGGAGAGAAGTGAGAGTGTGTGAATGTGTGAGAGAGAAGTGAGAGTGTGTGTGAATGTTAGAGAGAAGTGAGAGTGTGTGTGAACGTGAGGGAGAAGTGAGAGTGTGTGTGAATGTGAGAGAGAGAGAAGTGAGAGTGGTGTGAATGTGTGTGAGAGAGAAGTGAGAGTGTGTGTGAATGTGAGAGAGAATTGAGAGTGTGTGTGAATGTGTGAGAGAAGTGAGAGTCTGTGTGAATGTGAGGGAGGGAGAGAAGTGAGAGTGTGTGAATGTGTGTGAGAGAGAAGTGAGAGTGTGTGTGAATGTGATGGTGGGAGAGAAGTGAGAGTGTGTGTGAATGTGAGGGAGTTAGAAGTGAGAGTGTGTGTGAATGTGTGAGAGAGAGAAGTGAGAGTGTGTGTGAATGTGAGAGAGAAGTGAGCGTGTGTGTGAATGTGAGAGAGAGAGAAGTGAGAGTGTGTGTGAATGTGAGAGAGAAGTGAGAGTGCGTGTGAATGTGTGAGAGAGAGAAGTGAGAGAGTGTGTGAATGTGAGAGAGACGTGAGCGTGTGTGTGAATGTGAGAGAGGGAGAGAAGTGAGAGTTTGTGTGAATGTGAGAGAGAGAGAGAAGTAAGAGTGTGTGAATGTGTGTGAGAGAGAAGTGAGAGTGTGTGTGAATGTGAGAGAGGGAGAGAAGTGAGAGTGTGTGAAAGTGTGTGAGAGAGAAGTGAGAGTGTGTGTGAATGTGTGAGAGAGGGAATTGAGAGTGTGTGTGAATGTGAGAGAGAGAGAAGTGAGAGTGTGTGTGAATGTGAGAGAGAAGTTAGGGTGTGTGTGAATGTGAGAGAGAAGTGAGAGTGTGTGTAAATGTGTGAGAGAAAGAACTGAGAGTGCATGTGAATGTGAGGGGGAGAGAAGTGAGTGTGTGAATGTGTGAGAGAGAGATGTGAGAGTGTGTGTGAATGTGAGAGGGAGAGAAGTGCGAGTGTGTGTGAATGTGAGAGAGAGGGAAGTGAGAGTGTGTGAATGTGTGTGAGAGAGGAAGTGAGAGTGTGTGTGAATGTGAGAGAGGGAGCTAAGTGAGAATGTGTGTGAATGTGTGTGAGAGAGAAGTGAGCGTGTGAGTGAATGTGAGAGAGAGAGAAGTGAGAGTGTGTGTGAATGTGAGAGAGGGAGAGAAGTGAGAATGTGTGTGAATGTGAGAGGGAGAGAAGTGAGAGTGTGTGAATGTGTGTGAGAGAGAAGTGAGAGTGTGTGTGAATGTTAGAGAGAAGTGAGAGTGTGTGTGAACGTGAGGGAGAAGTGAGAGTGTGTGTGAATGTGAGAGAGAGAGAAGTGAGAGTGTGTGTGAATGTGTGTGAGAGAGAAGTGAGAGTGTGTGTGAATGTGAGAGAGAATTGAGAGTGTGCGTGAATATGTGAGAGAAGTGAGAGTGTGTGTGAATGTGAGGGAGGGGGAGAAGTGAGAGTGTGTGAATGTGTGTGAGAGAGAAGTGAGAGTGTGTGTAATGTGATGGTGGAGAGAAGTGAGAGTGTGTGTGAATGTGAGGGAGAGAGAAGTGAGAGTGTGTGTGAATGTGTGAGAGAGAGAAGTGAGAGTGTGTGTGAGTGTGAGAGAGAAGTGAGCGTGTGTGTGAATGTGAGAGAGAGAGAAGTGAGAGTGTGTGTGAATGTGAGAGAGAAGTGAGAGTGCGTGTGAATGTGTGAGAGAGAGAAGTGAGAGAGTGTGTGAATGTGAGAGAGACGTGAGCGTGTGTGTGAATGTGAGAGAGGGAGAGAAGTGAGAGTTTGTGTGAATGTGAGAGAGAGAGAGAAGTAAGAGTGTGTGAATGTGTGTGAGAGAGAAGTGAGAGTGTGTGTGAATGTGAGAGAGGGAGAGAAGTGAGAGTGTGTGAAAGTGTGTGAGAGAGAAGTGAGAGTGTGTGTGAATGTGTGAGAGAGGGAATTGAGAGTGTGTGTGAATGTGAGAGAGAGAGAAGTGAGAGTGTGTGTGAATGTGAGAGAGAAGTTAGGGTGTGTGTGAATGTGAGAGAGAAGTGAGAGTGTGTGTAAATGTGTGAGAGAAAGAACTGAGAGTGCATGTGAATGTGAGGGGGAGAGAAGTGAGTGTGTGAATGTGTGAGAGAGAGATGTGAGAGTGTGTGTGAATGTGAGAGGTGAGGAAGTGCGAGTGTGTGTGAATGTGAGAGAGAGGGAAGTGAGAGTGTGTGAATGTGTGTGAGAGAGGGAAATGAGAGTGTGTGTGAATGTGAGAGAGGGAGCTAAGTGAGAATGTGTGTGAATGTGTGTGAGAGAGAAGTGAGCGTGTGAGTGAATGTGAGAGAGAGAGAAGTGAGAGTGTGTGTGAATGTGAGAGAGGGAGAGAAGTGAGAATGTGTGTGAATGTGAGAGGGAGAGAAGTGAGAGTGTGTGAATGTGTGTGAGAGAGAAGTCAGAGTGTGTGTGAATGTGTGAGAGAGAGAAGTGAGAGAGTGTGTGAATGTGAGAGAGAGAGAAGTGAGAGTGTGTGTGAATGTGAGAGAGGGAGAGAAGTGAGAATGTGTGTGAATGTGTGTGAGAGAGAAGTGAGCGTGTGTGTGAATGTGAGAGGGAGAGAAGTGAGAGTGTGTGTGAATGTGTGAGGGAGAGAAGTGAGAGAGTGTGTGAATGCGAGAGAGACGTGAGCGTGTGTGTGAATGTGAGAGAGGGAGAGAAGTGAGAGTTTGTGTGAATGTGAGAGAGAGAGAGAAGTAAGAGTGTGTGAATGTGTGTGCGAGAGAAGTGAGAGTGTGTGTGAATGTGAGAGAGGGAGAGAAGTGAGAGTGTGTGAAAGTGTGTGAGAGTGTGTGTGAATGTGCGAGAGAGGGAATTGAGAGTGTGTGTGAATGTGAGAGAGAGAGAAGTGAGAGTGTGTGTGAATGTGAGAGAGAAGTTAGGGTGTGTGTGAATGTGAGAGAGAAGTGAGAGTGTGTGTAAATGTGTGAGAGAAAGAACTGAGAGTGCATGTGAATGTGAGGGGGAGAGAAGTGAGTGTGTGAATGTGTGAGAGAGAGATGTGAGAGTGTGTGTGAATGTGAGAGGGAGAGAAGTGCGAGTGTGTGTGAATGTGAGAGAGAGGGAAGTGAGAGTGTGTGAATGTGTGTGAGAGAGGGAAGTGAGAGTGTGTGTGAATGTGAGAGAGGGAGCTAAGTGAGAATGTGTGTGAATGTGTGTGAGAGAGAAGTGAGCGTGTGAGTGAATGTGAGAGAGAGAAAAGTGAGAGTGTGTGTGAATGTGAGAGAGGGAGAGAAGTGAGAATGTGTGTGAATGTGAGAGGGAGAGAAGTGAGAGTGTGTGAATGTGTGTGAGAGAGAAGTCAGAGTGTGTGTGAATGTGTGAGAGAGAGAAGTGAGAGAGTGTGTGAATGTGAGAGAGAGAGAAGTGAGAGTGTGTGTGAATGTGAGAGAGGGAGAGAAGTGAGAATGTGTGTGAATGTGTGTGAGAGAGGAGTGAGCGTGTGTGTGAATGTGAGAGGGAGAGAAGTGAGAGTGTGTGTGAATGTGTGAGGGAGAGAAGTGAGAGAGTGTGTGAATGTGTGAGAGAGAAGTGAGAGTGTGTGAATGTGAGAGAGAGAGAAGTGAGAGTGTGTGTGAATGTGTGAGGGAAGTGAGAGTGCTTGTGAATGTGAGAGAGGGAGAGAAGTGAGAGTGTGTGTGAATGTGAGAGAGAGAAGTGAGAGTGTGTGAATGTGTGTGAGAGAGAAGTGAGAGTGTGTGTGAATGTGAGAGAGAGAAGTGAGAGTGTGTGTGAATGTGTGAGGGAAGTGAGAGTGCTTGTGAATGTGAGAGAGGGAGAGAAGTGAGAGTGTGTGTGAATGTGAGAGAGAGAAGTGAGAGTGTGTGAATGTGTGTGAGAGAGAAGTGAGAGTGTGTGTGAATGTGAGAGAGAGAAGTGAGAGTGTGTGTGAATGTGAGAGAGAAGTGAGAGTGTGTGTGAATGTGTGAGAGAAGTAAGAGTGCGTGTGAATGTGAGAGAGGGAGAGAAGTGAGAATGTGTGTGAATGTGTGTGAGAGAGAAGTGAGAGTGTGTGTGAATGTGAGAGAGAGAGAACTGAGAGTGTGTGTGAATGTGTGAGAGAGAGAAGTGAGAATGTGTGTGAATGTGTGAGAGAGAGAAGTGAGAGTTTGTGTGAATGTGAGAGAGGGAGAGAAGTGAGAGTGTGTGTGAATGTGAGAGAGGGAGAGAAGTGAGAGTGTGTGTGAATGTGAGAGAGAAGTTAGAGTGTGTGTAAATGTGAGAGAGGAGTGAGAGTGTGTGAATGTGAGAGAGGGAGAGAAGTGAGAGTGTCTGTGAATGTGAGAGAGAGAGAAGTGAGAGTGTGTGTGAATGTGAGAGAGAAGTGAGAGTGTGTGTGAATGTGTGAGAGAAGTGAGAGTGTGTGAATGTGTGTGAGAGAGAAGTGAGAGTGTGTGTGAATGTGAGAGTGAGAGAGAAGTGAGAGTGTGTGTGAATGTGAGAGAGAGAGAAGTGAGAGTGTGTGTGAATGTGAGAGAGAGAGAAGTGAGACTGTGTGTGAATGTGCGAGAGAAGTGAGAGTGTGTGTAAATGTGTCAGAGAAGTGAGAGTGCGTGTGAATGTGAGAGGGAGAGAAGTGAGAGTGTGTGAATGTGTGAGAGAAGTGAGCGTGTGTGTGAATGTGAGAAAGGGGGAGAAGTGAGAATGTGTGTGAATGTGTGTGAGAGAGAAGTGAGAGTGTGTGTGAATGTGAGAGAGGGAGAGAAGTGAGAATGTGTGTGAATGTGTGTGAAAGAGGAGTGAGAGTGTGTGAATGTGAGAGAGGGTGAGAAGTGAGAGTGTGTGAATGTGTGAGAGAGAAGTGAGAGTGTGTGTGAATGTTAGAGAGAAGTGAGAGTGTGTGTGAACGTGAGGGAGAAGTGAGAGTGTGTGTGAATGTGTGTGAGAGAGAAGTGAGAGTGTGTGTGAATGTGAGAGAGAATTGAGAGTGTGTGTGAATATGTGAGAGAAGTGAGAGTGTGTGTGAATGTGAGGGAGGGAGAGAAGTGAGAGTGTGTGAATGTGTGTGAGAGAGAAGTGAGAGTGTGTGTGAATGTGATGGTGGGAGAGAAGTGAGAGTGTGTGTGAATGTGAGGGAGAGAGAAGTGAGAGTGTGTGTGAATGTGTGAGAGAGAGAAGTGAGAGTGTGTGTGAATGTGAGAGAGAAGTGAGCGTGTGTGTGAATGTGAGAGAGAGAGAAGTGAGAGTGTGTGTGAATGTGAGAGAGAAGTGAGAGTGCGTGTGAATGTGTGAGAGAGAGAAGTGAGAGAGTGTGTGAATGTGAGAGAGACGTGAGCATGTGTGTGAATGTGAGAGAGGGAGAGAAGTGAGAGTTTGTGTGAATGTGAGAGAGGGAGAGAAGTGAGAGTGTGTGAAAGTGTGTGAGAGAGAAGTGAGAGTGTGTGTGAATGTGTGAGAGAGGGAATTGAGAGTGTGTGTGAATGTGAGAGAGAGAGAAGTGAGAGTGTGTGTGAATGTGTGTGAGAGAGAATTGAGAGTGTGTGTGAATGTGAGAGAGGGAGAGAAGTGAGAGTGTGTGAAAGTGTGTGAGAGAGAAGTGAGAGTGTGTGTGAATGTGTGAGAGAGGGAATTGAGAGTGTGTGTGAATGTGAGAGAGAGAGAAGTGAGAGTGTGTGTGAATGTGAGAGAGAAGTTAGGGTGTGTGTGAATGTGAGAGAGAAGTGAGAGTGTGTGTAAATGTGTGAGAGAAAGAACTGAGAGTGCATGTGAATGTGAGGGGGAGAGAAGTGAGTGTGTGAATGTGTGAGAGAGAGATGTGAGAGTGTGTGTGAATGTGAGAGGGAGAGAAGTGCGAGTGTGTGTGAACGTGAGAGAGAGGGAAGTGAGAGTGTGTGAATGTGTGTGAGAGAGGGAAGTGAGAGTGTGTGTGAATGTGAGAGAGGGAGCTAAGTGAGAATGTGTGTGAATGTGTGTGAGAGAGAAGTGAGCGTGTGAGTGAATGTGAGAGAGAGAGAAGTGAGAGTGTGTGTGAATGTGAGAGAGGGAGAGAAGTGAGAATGTGTGTGAATGTGAGAGGGAGAGAAGTGAGAGTGTGTGAATGTGTGTGAGAGAGAAGTCAGAGTGTGTGTGAAGGTGTGAGAGAGAGAAGTGAGAGAGTGTGTGAATGTGAGAGAGAGAGAAGTGAGAGTGTGTGTGAATGTGAGAGAGGGAGAGAAGTGAGAATGTGTGTGAATGTGTGTGAGAGAGAAGTGAGCGTGTGTGTGAATGTGAGAGGGAGAGAAGTGAGAGTGCGTGTGAATGTGTGAGGGAGAGAAGTGAGAGAGTGTGTGAATGTGTGAGAGAGAAGTGAGAGTGTGTGAATGTGAGAGAGAGAGAAGTGAGAGTGTGTGTGAATGTGAGAGAGGGAGAGAAGTGAGAGTGTGTGTGAATGTGAGAGAGAAGTTAGAGTGTGTGTAAATGTGAGAGAGGAGTGAGAGTGTGTGAATGTGAGAGAGGGAGAGAAGTGAGAGTGTCTGTGAATGTGAGAGAGAGAGAAGTGAGAGTGTGTGTGAATGTGAGAGAGAAGTGAGAGTGTGTGTGAATGTGTGAGAGAAGTGAGAGTGTGTGAATGTGTGTGAGAGAGAAGTGAGAGTGTGTGTGAATGTGAGAGTGAGAGAGAAGTGAGAGTGTGTGTGAATGTGAGAGAGAGAGAAGTGAGAGTGTGTGTGAATGTGAGAGAGAGAGAAGTGAGACTGTGTGTGAATGTGCGAGAGAAGTGAGAGTGTGTGTAAATGTGTGAGAGAAGTGAGAGTGCGTGTGAATGTGAGAGGGAGAGAAGTGAGAGTGTGTGAATGTGTGAGAGAAGTGAGCGTGTGTGTGAATGTGAGAAAGGGGGAGAAGTGAGAATGTGTGTGAATGTGTGTGAGAGAGAAGTGAGAGTGTGTGTGAATGTGAGAGAGGGAGAGAAGTGAGAATGTGTGTGAATGTGTGTGAAAGAGGAGTGAGAGTGTGTGAATGTGAGAGAGGGTGAGAAGTGAGAGTGTGTGAATGTGAGAGAGGGAGAGAAGTGAGAGTGTGTGAATGTGTGAGAGAGAAGTGAGAGTGTGTGTGAATGTTAGAGAGAAGTGAGAGTGTGTGTGAACGTGAGGGAGAAGTGAGAGTGTGTGTGAATGTGAGAGAGAGAGAAGTGAGAGTGTGTGTGAATGTGTGTGAGAGAGAAGTGAGAGTGTGTGTGAATGTGAGAGAGAATTGAGAGTGTGTGTGAATATGTGAGAGAAGTGAGAGTGTGTGTGAATGTGAGGGAGGGAGAGAAGTGAGAGTGTGTGAATGTGTGTGAGAGAGAAGTGAGAGTGTGTGTGAATGTGATGGTGGGAGAGAAGTGAGAGTGTGTGTGAATGTGAGGGAGAGAGAAGTGAGAGTGTGTGTGAATGTGTGAGAGAGAGAAGTGAGAGTGTGTGTGAATGTGAGAGAGAAGTGAGCGTGTGTGTGAATGTGAGAGAGAGAGAAGTGAGAGTGTGTGTGAATGTGAGAGAGAAGTGAGAGTGCGTGTGAATGTGTGAGAGAGAGAAGTGAGAGAGTGTGTGAATGTGAGAGAGACGTGAGCATGTGTGTGAATGTGAGAGAGGGAGAGAAGTGAGAGTTTGTGTGAATGTGAGAGAGGGAGAGAAGTGAGAGTGTGTGAAAGTGTGTGAGAGAGAAGTGAGAGTGTGTGTGAATGTGTGAGAGAGGGAATTGAGAGTGTGTGTGAATGTGAGAGAGAGAGAAGTGAGAGTGTGTGTGAATGTGTGTGAGAGAGAATTGAGAGTGTGTGTGAATGTGAGAGAGGGAGAGAAGTGAGAGTGTGTGAAAGTGTGTGAGAGAGAAGTGAGAGTGTGTGTGAATGTGTGAGAGAGGGAATTGAGAGTGTGTGTGAATGTGAGAGAGAGAGAAGTGAGAGTGTGTGTGAATGTGAGAGAGAAGTTAGGGTGTGTGTGAATGTGAGAGAGACGTGAGAGTGTGTGTAAATGTGTGAGAGAAAGAACTGAGAGTGCATGTGAATGTGAGGGGGAGAGAAGTGAGTGTGTGAATGTGTGAGAGAGAGATGTGAGAGTGTGTGTGAATGTGAGAGAGGGAGCTAAGTGAGAATGTGTGTGAATGTGTGTGAGAGAGAAGTGAGCGTGTGAGTGAATGTGAGAGAGAGAGAAGTGAGAGTGTGTGTGAATGTGAGAGAGGGAGAGAAGTGAGAATGTGTGTGAATGTGAGAGGGAGAGAAGTGAGAGTGTGTGAATGTGTGTGAGAGAGAAGTCAGAGTGTGTGTGAATGTGTGAGAGAGAGAAGTGAGAGTGTGTGTGAATGTGAGAGAGAAGTTAGGGTGTGTGTGAATGTGAGAGAGAAGTGAGAGTGTGTGTAAATGTGTGAGAGAAAGAACTGAGAGTGCATGTGAATGTGAGGGGGAGAGAAGTGAGTGTGTGAATGTGTGAGAGAGAGATGTGAGAGTGTGTGTGAATGTGAGAGGGAGAGAAGTGCGAGTGTGTGTGACTGTGAGAGAGAGGGAAGTGAGAGTGTGTGAATGTGTGTGAGAGAGGGAAGTGAGAGTGTGTGTGAATGTGAGAGAGGGAGCTAAGTGAGAATGTGTGTGAATGTGTGTGAGAGAGAAGTGAGCGTGTGAGTGAATGTGAGAGAGAGAGAAGTGAGAGAGTGTGTGAATGTGAGAGAGAGAGAAGTGAGAGTGTGTGTGAATGTGAGAGAGGGAGAGAAGTGAGAATGTGTGTGAATGTGAGAGGGAGAGAAGTGAGAGTGTGTGAATGTGTGTGAGAGAGAAGTCAGAGTGTGTGTGAATGTGTGAGAGAGAGAAGTGAGAGAGTGTGTGAATGTGAGAGAGAGAGAAGTGAGAGTGTGTGTGAATGTGAGAGAGGGAGAGAAGTGAGAATGTGTGTGAATGTGTGTGAGAGAGAAGTGAGCGTGTGTGTGAATGTGAGAGGGAGAGAAGTGAGAGTGCGTGTGAATGTGTGAGGGAGAGAAGTGAGAGAGTGTGTGAATGTGTGAGAGAGAAGTGAGAGTGTGTGAATGTGAGAGAGAGAGAAGTGAGAGTGTGTGTGAATGTGTGAGGGAAGTGAGAGTGCGTGTGAATGTGAGAGAGGGAGAGAAGTGAGAGTGTGTGTGAATGTGAGAGAGAGAAGTGAGAGTGTGTGAATGTGTGTGAGAGAGAAGTGAGAGTGTGTGTGAATGTGAGAGAGAGAAGTGAGAGTGTGTGTGAATGTGAGAGAGAAGTGAGAGTGTGTGTGAATGTGTGAGAGAAGTAAGAGTGCGTGTGAATGTGAGAGAGGGAGAGAAGTGAGAGTGTGTGAATGTGTGTGAGAGAGAAGTGAGAGTATGTGTGAATGTGAGAGAGAGAGAACTGAGAGTGTGTGTGAATGTGTGAGAGAGAGAAGTGAGAATGTGTGTGAATGTGTGAGAGAGAGAAGTGAGAGTTTGTGTGAATGTGAGAGAGGGAGAGAAGTGAGAGTGTGTGTGAATGTGAGAGAGGGAGAGAAGTGAGAGTGTGTGTGAATGTGAGAGAGAAGTTAGAGTGTGTGTAAATGTGAGAGTGGAGTGAGAGTGTGTGAATGTGAGAGAGGGAGAGAAGTGAGCGTGTGAGTGAATGTGAGAGAGAGAGAAGTGAGAGTGTGTGTGAATGTGAGAGAGAAGTGAGAGTGTGTGTGAATGTGTGAGAGAAGTGAGAGTGTGTGAATGTGTGAGAGAGAGAAGTGAGAGTGTGTGTGAATGTGAGAGTGAGAGAGAAGTGAGAGTGTGTGTGAATGTGAGAGAGAGAGAAGTGAGAGTGTGTGTGAATGTGAGAGAGAGAGAAGTGAGACTGTGTGTGAATGTGCGAGAGAAGTGAGAGTGTGTGTTAATGTGTGAGAGAAGTGAGAGTGCGTGTGAATGTGAGAGGGAGAGAAGTGAGAGTGTGTTTATGTGAGAGAGAGAGAAGTGAGAGTGTGTGTGAAGGTGAGAGAAAGAGAAGTGAGAGTGTGTGTGAATGTGAGAGAGAAGTTAGAGTCTGTGTAAATGTGAGAGAGGAGTGAGAGTGTGTGAATGTGAGAGAGGGAGAGAAGTGAGAGTGTCTGTGAATGTGAGAGAGAGAGAAGTGAGAGTGTGTGTGAATGTGAGAGAGAAGTGAGAGTGTGTGTGAATGTGTGAGAGAAGTGTGAGTGTGTGAATGTGTGAGAGAGAGAAGTGAGAGTGTGTGTGAATGTGAGAGTGAGAGAGAAGTGAGAGTGTGTGTGAATGTGAGAGAGAGAAGTGAGAGTGTGTGTGAATGTGAGAGAGAGAGAAGTGAGAGTGTGTGTGAATGTGAGAGTGAAGTGAGAGTGTGTGTAAATGTGTGAGAGAAGTGAGAGTGCGTGTGAATGTGAGAGGGAGAGAAGTGAGAGTGTGTGAATGTGTGAGAGAAGTGAGGGTGCGTGTGAATGTGAGAGAGGGAGAGAAGTGAGAGTGTGTGTGAATGTGTGAGAGAAGTGAGAGTGTGTGTGTGTATGTGAGAGAGGGAGAGAAGTGAGAGTGTGTGTGAATGTGTGAGAGAAGTGAGAGTGTGTGTGAATGTGTGAGAGAAGTGAGAGTGTGTGAATGTGTGAGAGAGAGAAGTGAGTGTGTGTGTGAATTTGTGAGAGAGAGAAGTGAGAGTCTTTGTGAATTTGTGAGAGAGAGAAGTGAGAGTGTGTGTGAATGTGAGAGAGAAGTGAGAGTGTGTGTAAATGTGTGAGAGAGAGAACTGAGAGTGCGTGTGAATCTCTGAGAGAGATAAGTGAGAGTGTGTGTGAATTTGAGAGAGAAGTGAGTGTGCGTGTGAATGTGAGAGAGGGAGAGAAGTGAGAATGTGTGAATGTATGTGAGAGAGAAGTGAGAGTGCGTGTGAATGTGTGAGAGAGAGAAGTGGGAGAGTGTGTGAATGTGAGAGAGAAGTGAGAGTGTGTGAATGTGAGAGAGACTGAAGTGAGAATGTGTGAGAGAGAGAAGTGAGAGTGTGTGAATGTGTGAGAGAGAGAAGTGAGAGTGTGTGTGAATGTGAGAGTGAGAGAGAAGTGAGAGTGTGTGTGAATGTGAGAGTGAGAGAGAAGTGAGAGTGTGTGTGAATGTGTGAGAGAGAGAAGTGATTGTGCGTGTGAATGTTTGAGAGAGAGAACTGGGAGAGTGTGTGATTGTGAGAGAGAAGTGAGAGAGTGTGTGAATGTGAGAGGGAGAGAAGTGAGAGTGTGTGTCAATGTGAGAGACAGAGAGGTGAGAGTGTGTGTGAATGTGCGAGAGAGAGAAGTGAGAGTGTGTGTGAATGTGAGAGAGAAGTGAGAGTGTGTGTGAATGTCTGATATTGAAGTGAGAGTGTCTGTGAACGTGAGAGAGGGAGAGAAGTGAGTGTGTCTGTGAATGTGAAAGACAGAGAGTTGAGTGTGTGTGTGAATGTGTGAGAGAGAGAAGTGAGAGTGTGTGAATGTAAGAGAGAGAGAAGTGAGAGAGTGTGTGAATGTAAGAGAGAGAGAAGTGAGAGTGTGTGTGTGTGGTGAACCATCGTTGGTTCGCTCTCGATAGTACTGAGCCAGGGTCTGGCCTGTACTACAAGTTTGTACATTTGTTGCTGTTGGGGTTTGGGATGGGTTGTTCTCCTTGTTGCTGTTGGGTTTAGGGTTGGGCTGTTACACCTTGTATTATAGTTATTATGGTACATCCCGGTCGGGCTCCACCTCCTGGGAGAGGTATAAAGGTCACTGCTCTGTCTGGGACCCCTCAGTCTGGGATCGTGTACATAATTAGTAGCTTCATTGTAACAGCAAATAAACGCCTTTATTTCCTGAGCATCTCAAGCCTCGTGTGTGATAACGCGCATCAATTTTATTTGCTGTTAAGTAAACTCTAGTCGGAAAAAAAAACAATACAGAGAGTATGGAACAGATGTTGAAACCTGAACGTCTTACACTGGATCCACGTGCGGCGGGCGCCTCTAACACCTTCGACCACTGGTTGAAATGTTTTGAGGACTACCTGGCAGCCTCCGCAGCGGTCACCACAGACGATGACAGACTCCGGGTCCTCCATGCGAGGGTAAGCGACACCGTCTACCTCGCGATCCGTGCGGCCACCGACTACACAAAGGCCCTCGAGCTTCTTAAGAAGCGTTACATTAAACCGCCAAACGAGATGCATGCTCGATACCTCTTAGCCACTCGGCGACGGCAGCCCGGCGAAACGACGGAAGAATACGCGAACGAGCTCCTACAGCTAGCCAGGGGCTGTAACTGCAAAGCAGTGTCGGCAGATCAGAATATGAACGACCTCGCTCGAGATGCGTTTGTGGCGGGAGTCGGATCATGTTACATCCGACTCAGACTACTGGAGCAAGGTAATCTTGACCTCACTGAGTCGATAGAACTAGCGGATACGTTGGAGACGGCCTCCAAAAGCCTAGTATTGTATCCTGAAGACCACGTGGAGACAACGTGGCAGGAACAGTTGCTGATCCCTCCTCGTCCCTCGGGTTCGAAAAGCTGTGTGATGGCGTGCCCACACTCGGGCCTGATGACGGCAGCAGCTCCGGGCGGCCCGCGGTGTTACTTCTGTGGGGGAGCGAAGCATACTCGGCAACGGTGTCCTGCTAAAGCTGTGTTGTGCTCCGCCTGCGGTAAGAAGGGGCACTATTCGAAAGTATGCCGTTCTAAACTTACTTCCAGGAACAGCAGTGCGGCCTGCGACTCCCCGGAGCCGGGTTCCTCGTCGTCGGCATCGTCGAGGGTTTCGTCCACGTGCGAGGCCAGGACGACGCCATTACAGTCGATGGAATCGGAGACGCGTGACCACCAGGGGTCGCTGATTTTGGCGGCATCACCCACGTGCGACCTATGGGAGCGGCCATGCTGGTCGGCACCGAACACGAACGACCAGCAGGGGTCATCTTTGTCAATCTCAGCTGCCTGCAGTGGCGCTCACGAACCAACGGTGGCGTCGATCATCCTGGACCAGGCCAAGCCTCATAGACTCGACAAGTCTATGATGGACATTCAGGTAAACAAACACTTGATTTATTGTCTGTTTGACAGCGGGAGCACTGAGAGTTTTATTCACCCAGACGCTGTGAAGCGGTGTGGCCTCCAGATCCAACCTGTTAAACAGAAAATTTCTATGGCATCAAGTCCCGGTCTGTCACCACGCTAGGGAGTTGCGTGGTAACTTTAACGGTGCAAGGCACGGTTTACGAGCGCTTCAAGCTCCTGGTGTTGCCGCACCTTTGCGCACCAATACTCCTCGGACTAAACTTCATGGTCCACTTGAAGAGTGTAACCCTACAGTACGGTGGGCCACTCCCTCCGCTTTCAGTGGGAGAACAGCAGCTTCCAAATTGCCCAACGCGCCCCGCCTGTAGCCTCTCGACGCTGAAGATTACCACACCCTCCCTGTTCCAGAATCTTGTGCCAGGCTGCAAACCCATTGCGACTAAGAGTAGGCGTTACAGCGCTGAGGATCGGATCTTCATTCGATCTGAAGTTCAGCAGCTCCTCAAGGAAAGGATCATACAACGTAGCGCTAGTCCATGGAGAGCGCAGGTCGTGGTGGTCAAGAGTGGGAACAAACCCCGGATGGTCATTGACTATAGTCAGACCACTAATAGATACACGCAGCTGGATGCGTATCCCCTCCCGCGCATATCTGACATGGTCAATCAGATTGCGCAGTACCGGGTGTTCTCCACCATAGACCTCAAGTCTGCCTCCCACCAACTCCCCATTCGCCCGGATGGTCGCTTGTATCACTTTCTCAGGGTTCCCTTTGGTATCACCAATGGGGTCTCGGTCTTCCAACGTGCTATGGACCGAATGGTGGACCAGAACGGGCTGCGGTCTACCTTCCCGTACCTGGATAACGTCACCATCTGCGGCCATGACCAGCAGGACCACGACACAAATCTCCTTAAGTTCCTACGCACTGCATCTCGCCTGAATCTGACCTACAACAGGGAGAAGTGTGTGTTTCGTATGTGCCGTTTTAGCCATCCTCGGATACGTGGTGGAAAACGGGGTCATAGGCCCTGATCCAGACCGTATGCGTCCCCTCTTTGAACTTCCCCTGCCCACTAGTGCAAAAGACTGAGAAGATGCTTAGGCTTCTCTTATTATGCACAGTGGGTTCCCAATTACGCGGACAAAGCCCGTCCGCTCATCAAGTCCACCTCTTTTCCCCTAACACCAGAGGCTCGATTGGCCTTTGATAAGCTAAAAGCCGACATCGCGAAAGCCACGATGCACGCTGTTGATGAGTCCATCCCTTTTCAGGTGGAGAGCGATGCATCTGATTTCGCCCTGGCCGCCACACTTAACCAGGCGGGCAGGCCTGTCGCCTTTTTTTCCCGCACCCTCCAAGGCCCAGAAATTCGGCATTCAGCGGTGGAAAAGGAGGCCCAGGCCATTGTGGAGACCGTCAGGCACTGGCGCCATTACTTGGCGGGAAAACGGTTCACCCTGATCACGGACCAGCGGTCCGTGGCGTTCATGTTCAATAACACGCTGAGGGGCAAGATCAAGAACGACAAGATCTTGTGGTGGAGAATTGAACTCTCCACCTATAATTATGACATCATGTATCGTCCAGGGAAACTCAATGAGCCCTCGGATGCCCTGTCGCGTGGAACATGCGCCAATATACAGGAGGACCATTTGCAGGCTCTCCATAATGATCTATGCCATCCTGGGGTCACTCGCTTCTACCACTTTGTAAAAGCCCGCAATCTGCCCTACTCGGTGGAGGATGTCAGGTCCATAACAAGAAGCTGTCGGGTATGCGCGGAATGCAAACCGCACTTTTACCGACCTGACCGGGCACATTTAGTCAAGGCCACTCGTCACTTCGAAAGACTGAGTGTCGACTTTAACGGCCCCCTTCCGTCAACAGATCGGAATGTGTACTTCCTCAACATCATTGACGAGTACTCTAGATTCCCATTTGTTATTCCCTGCTCTGATACATCCGCTGCCACGGTTATCAAGGCATTCCGTGATCTTTTTACCCTGTTCAGGTACCCCAGCTACATCCATAGCGACAGTGGCTCGTCGTTCATGAGCGATGACTTGAGGCAATACCTGCTCTCATACGGGATTGCCTCTAGTAGAACCACGAGCTACAACCCGAGGGGTAACGGACAGGAGGAACGTGAGAATGCTACAGTCTGGAAGGCTGTCTTACTGGCGTTGAAGTCAAAAAGCCTTCCAGTCTCCCGTTGGCAAGAGGTGCTCCCTGATGCGCTCCATTCCATACACTCACTCCTGTGTACGGCAACCAACGCTCCTCCCCATGAGAGGCTGTTTTCATTCCTTCGGAAGTCTTCCTCGGGGACCTCATTACCGTCTTGGTTGACGTACTCAGGACCTGTCCTCCTGCGGCGACATGTAAGGCCCCGCAAGTCCGACCCATTGGTCGAACAGGTCCATCTCCTCCACGCCAACCCTCAGTATGCCTATGTGGCATATCCTGACGGGCGAGAGGACATGGTCTCGATCCGAGAACTGGCGCCAGCAGGGGACGTAGAAACCCCTGTCGCTCCCATACCCCCTGTTACAAACCCCCCAACTATTGTTTCCCCTCCGGACACGGCGCGGGCAGCATCGGGACCATTACTTAACACTTTTACTCCCGTGTACAGCTTGCCTGAGTCCAGAGGATGGTCGCCACTTCAGGGCGTGTCGGAACTCAACGGATTATCATCACCTCCGGGTCAACCGGCCCGTGAGACTGTGGAGGAACCGTTGGACACCGCCTTGGGGAGAACGCCACCGTGAGTGCCTACTCCGGTGTCATCGCCGGTGTTGAGGAGGTCACAATGAAGGTGCGGTCCCCCTGGCCGTCTGAACCGATAGACTGATGACAAATTATTCTGTTTTTTTGTACCCCGCCGGCCTTTGTCTTCAAAGGAAGGGTGAATGTGGTGAACCATCGTTGGTTCCCACTAGATAGTACTGAGCCAGGGTCTGGCCAGTACTACAAGTATGTATATATGTTGCTGTTGGGGTTAGGGATGGGCTGTTCTCCTTGTTGCTGTTGGGGTTAGGGTTGGGCTATTAGACCTTGTATTATAGTTATTGTGGTACATCCCAGTCGGGCTCCGCCTCCTGGGAGAGGTATAAAGATCACTGCTCTGTCTGGGACCCCTCAGTCTGGGATCGTGTACATAATTAGTAGCTTCGTTGTAACAGCAAATAAAAGCCTTTATTTCCTGAGCATCTCAAGCCTCGTGTGATAACGCGCATCAGTGTGTGAATGTGTGAGAGAGAGAAGTGAGAGTGTGTGTGAATGTGTCAGAGGGAGAAGTGAGAGCGTGTGTGAATGTGAGGGAGAGAGAAGTGAGAGTGTGTGTGAATGTGTGAGAGAGAGAAGTGAGAGTGTGTGAATGTGAGAGATGGAGAGAAGTGAGAGTGCGTGTGAATGTGAGAGAGGGAGAGAAGTGAGAGTGTGTGAATGTGAGGGAGGGAGAGAAGTGAGAGTGTGTGTGAATGTGAGAGAGAGAGAAGGGAGAATGTGTGAATGTGAGAGAGAGAGAAGTGAGAGTGTGTGAATGTGAGAGAGAGAGAAGGGAGAATGTGTGAATGTGAGAGAGAGAGAGAAGTGAGAGTGTGTGAATGTGTGAGAGAGATAAGTGAGAATGTGTGTGAATGTGAGAGAGAGAGAGAAGTGAGAGTGTGTGTGAATGTGAGAGAGAGAGAAGTGAGTGTGTATGTGAATGTGAGAGAGAGAGAGAAGAGAGTGTGTGTGTAAATGTGAGAGAGAGAGAAGTGAGAATGTGTGAATGTGAGAGAGAGAGAAGTGAGAGTGTGTGTGAATGTGAGAGAGAGGGAAGTGAGAGTGTGTGTGAATGTGAGAGAGAGAGAAGTGCGAATGTGTGAATGTGAGAGAGAGAGAAGTGAGAGTGTGTGAATGTGAGAGAGAGAGAAGTGAGAATGTGTGAATGTGAGAGAGAGAGAAGTGAGAGTGTGTGAATGTGAGAGAGAGAGAAGTGAGAATGTGTGTGAATGTGAGGGAGAGAGAAGTGAGAGTGTGTGAATGTGAGGGAGAGAGAAGTGAGAGTGTGTGAATGTGAGAGAGAGAGAAGTGAGAGTGTGTGAATGTGTGAGAGAGAGAAGTGAGAGTGTGTGAATGTGAGAGAGAGAGAAGTGAGAGTGTGTGAATGTGAGAGAGAGAGAGAAGTGAGAGTGTGTGAATGTGAGAGAGAGAGAAGTGAGAGTGTGTGAATGTGAGAGAGAGAGAAGTGAGAGTGTGTGAATGTGAGAGTGAGAGAAGTGCGAGTGTGTGAATGTGTGTGAGAGTGAAGTGATTGTGTGTGTGAATGTGTGTGAGAGAGAAGTGAGAGTGTGTGTGATGCGCATTATCACAGGCGATGCTTGATGCTCAGGATATAAAGGCTTTTATTTGCTGGAACAAGGCAGCTACTAATTATTTACACGATCCCAGACTGAGGAGTCCCAGACAGAGCAGAGACCTTTATACCTCTCCCAGGAGGCAGAGCCCGACTGGGATGTACCACAATACTATAATACAAAGGTGGAACAACCCAACCCTAACCCCAACAGCAACAAGTAGAACAACCCATCCCTAACCCCAACAGCAACATATATACATACTTGTAGTACTGGCCAGACCCTGGTTCAGTATTATCTAGTGCGAACCAACGATGGTTCACCACATTCACCCCTCCTTCGAAGACAAAGGCCGGCGGGGTACAAAAACAGAATAATTTGTCATCAGTCTATAAGTTCAGACGGTCAGGGGGACTGCACTGTCGTTGTGACCTCCTCAATACTGGCGATGACACCGGAGTAGGCACTTGCGGTGGCGTTCTCCCCAAGGCGATGTCCAACTGTTCCTCCACAGACTCACGGGCCGGTTGACCCCGAGGTGATGATAATCCATGGAGTTCCGACACGCCCTGAAGTGGCGACCGTCCTCTGGACTCAGGCAAGCTGTACACGGGAGTAAAAGGGTTAAGTAATGGTCCCGATGCTGCCCGCGCCATGTCCGGAGGGGAAACAAGAGTTATGGGGTTTGTAACAGGGGGTATGGGAGCGACAGGGGTTGCTACGTCCCCTGCTGGCGCCAGTTCTCGAATCGAGACCGTGTCCTCTCGCCCGTCAGGGTATGCCACATAGGCATACTGAGGGTTGGCGTGGAGGAGATGGACCTGTTCGACCAACGGGTCGGACTTGCGGGCCCTTACTTGTCGCCGCAGGAGGACAGGTCCTGAGTATGTCAAGCAAGGCGGTAATGAGGTCCCAGAGGAAGACTTCCGAGGGAATGAAAACATCCTCTCATGGGGTGTGGCGTTGGTTGCCGTACACAGGAGTGAGCGTATGGAATGGAGCGCATCAGGGAGCACCTCTTGCCAACGGGAGACTGGAAGACTTTTTGACTTCAACGCCAGTAAGACAGCCTTCCAGACTGTAGCATTCTCACGTTCCACCTGTCCGTTACCCCTCGGGTTGTAGCTCGTGGTTCTACTAGAGGCAATCCCGTATGAGAGCAGGTATTGCCTCAAGTCATCGCTCATGAACGACGAGCCCCTGTCGCTGTGAATGTAGCTGGGGTACCTGAACAGGGTATAAAGATCACGGAATGCCTTGATAACCATGGCAGTGGATGTATCAGAGCAGGGAATAACAAAAGGGAATCTAGAGTACTCGTCAATGATGTTGAGGAAGTACACATTCCGATCTGTTGAGGGAAGGGGGCCCTTAAAATCGACACTCAGTCTCTCGAAGGGACGAGTGGCCTTGACTAATTGTGCCCGGTCAGGTCGGTAAAAGTGCGGTTTGCATTCCGCGCATACCCGACAGCTTCTTGTTATGGACCTGACGTCCTCCACCGAGTAGGGCAGATTGCGGGCTTTTATAAAGTGGTAGAAGCGAGTGACCCCAGGATGGCAGAGGTCATTATGGGGAGCCTGCAAACGGTCCTCCTGTATACTGGCGGATGATCCACGCGACAGGGCATCCGAGGGCTCATTGAGTTTCCCTGGACGATACATGATGTCGTAGTTATAGGTGGAGAGTTCGATTCTCCACCGCAAGATCTTGTCGTCCTTGATCTTGCCCCTCAGTATGTTATTGAACATGAACGCCACGGACCGCTGGTCTGTGATCAGGGTGAACCGTTTTCCCGCCAAGTAATGGCGCCAGTGCCTGACGGCCTCCACAATGGCCTGGGCCTCCTTTTCCACCGCTGAATGCCGAATTTCTGGGCCTTGGAGGGTGCGAGAAAAAAAGGCGACGGGCCTGCCCGCCTGGTTAAGTGTGGCGGCCAGGGCAAAATCAGATGCATCGCTCTCCACCTGAAAGGGGATCGACTCATCAACAGCGTGCATCGTAGCTTTCGCGATGTTGGCTTTTAATTTATCAAAGGCCAATCGGGCCTCTGGTGTTAGGGGAAAAGAAGTGGATTTAATGAGCGGACGGCTTTGTCCGCGTAATTGGGAACCCACTGTGCATAAATAGAGAAGAACCCTAAGCATCTTCTCAGTCTTTTGCACTAGTGGGCAGGGGAAGTTCAGAGAGGGGGTGCATACGGTCTGGATCAGGGCCAATGACCCCGTTTTCCACCACGTATCCGAGGATGGCTAAACGGCGCGTACGAAACACACACTTCTCCCTGTTGTAGGTCAGATTCAGGCGAGATGCAGTGCGTAGGAAATTCAGGAGATTTGTGTCGTGGTCCTGCTGGTCATGGCCGCAGATGGTGACGTTATCCAGGTACGGGAAGGTAGCCCGCAGCCCGTTCTGGTCCACCATTCGGTCCATAGCACGCTGGAAGACCAAGACCCCATTGGTGATACCAAAGGGAACCCTGAGAAAGTGATACAAGCGACCATCCGCCTCAAAACCGTGCATTGTCGGTCCTCTGGGCGAATGGGGAGTTGGTGGTAGGCAGACTTGAGGTCTATGGTGGAGAACACCCGGTACTGCGCAATCTGATTGACCATGTCAGATATGCGCGGGAGGGGATACGCATCCAGCTGCGTGTATCTATTAATGGTCTGACTATAGTCAATGACCATCTGGGGTTTGTTCCCACTCTTGACCACCACGACCTGCGCTCTCCACGGACTAGCGCTGGGTTGTATGATCCTTTCCTTGAGGAGCCGCTGAACTTCAGATCGAATGAAGATCCGATCCTCAGCGCTGTAACGCCTACTCTTAGGCGCAATGGGTTTGCAGCCTGGCACAAGATTCTGGCGTGGAGATGCCGGCGTTGGACTGGGGTAAACACAGTAAGAAGTTTAACCTGGTGTTGTTAAACTTCTTACAAGATTCTGGAACAGGGAGGGTGTGGTGATCTTCAGCATCGAGAGGCTGCAGGCGGGGCACGTTGGGCAATTTGGAGGCTGCTGTTTTCCCACTAAAAGCGAAGGGAGTGGCCCACCGTACTGTAGGGTTTCACTCCTCAAGTGGACCATGATGTTTAGTCCGAGAAGTATTGGCGCGCAAAGGTGCGGCAACACTATGAGCTTGAAACGCTCGTAAACTGTGCCTTGCACCGTTAAAGTTACCACGCAACTCCCTAGCACGGTGACAGACCGGGACCTTGATGCCATAGAAATTGTCTGTTTGACAGGTTGAATCCGGAGTCCACACCGCTTTGCAGCGTCTGGGTGGATAAAGCTCTCAGTGCTCCCGCTGTCAAACAGACAATAAATCAAGTGGTCGTTTACCTGAATGTCCATCATAGACTTGTCAAGTCTATGAGGCTTGGCCTTGTCCAGGATGATCGACGCCACCGTTGGTTCACGTGCGCCACTGCAGGCAGCTGAAATTGACGAGGATGACCCCTGCTGGTCGTTCGCGGTCGGTGCCGACCAACATGGCCGCTCCCATAGGTCGCACGTGGGTGATGGTGCCAAACTCAGCGACCCCTGGTGATCACACCTCTCCGACTCCGTCGACCGTAATGGCGTCGTCCTGGCCTCGCACGTGGACGAAACCCTCGACGATTTCGACGACGAAGAACCGGGCTCTGAGGAATCGCAGGCCACACTGCTGTTCCGAGAAGCAGATTTAGATCGGCACACTTTCGAATAGTGCCCCTTCTTACCGCAGGCGGAGCACAACACAGCTTTAGCGGGACACCGTTGCCGAGTATGCTTCGCTCCCCCACAGAAGTAACACCGCGGGCCGCCAGGAGCTGCAGCCGTTGTCTGGCCCGAGTGTGAGCACGCCATTACGCAGCATTTTGAACCCGAGGGACGACGAGGGATTGGCGACTGCTCCTGCCACGTTGTCTCCACATGGTCTTCCGGATACAATACTAGGCTTTTGGAGGCCGTCTCCAGCATCTCCGCTGGTTCTATTGCCTGGGTAAGGTCAAGGTTACCTTTCTCCAGTAGTTTGAGTCGGATGTACGACGATCCGACTCCCGCCACAAACGCAACTCGAGCGAGGTCGTTCATATTCTTCTCTGCCGACACTGCTTTGCAGTTACAGCCCCTGGCTAGCTGTAGGAGCTCGTTCGCGTATTCCTCCATCGTTTCGCTGGACTGCCGTCGTCGAGTGGCTAAGAGGTAACGAGCATGTATTTCATTGGGCGGTTTAATATAACGCTTCTTCAGAAGCTCGAGGGCCTTTGTTTAATCGGTGGCCGCACGGATCGCGAGGTAGACGGTGTCGCTTACCCTCGCATGGAGGACCCGGAGTCTGTCATCATCTGTGGTGACCGCTGCGGAGGCTGCCAGGTAGTCCTCAAAACATTTCAACCAGTGGTCGAAGGTGTTAGAGGCGCCCACCGCACGTGGATCTAGTGTAAGGCGTTCAGGCTTCAGTATCTGCTCCATACTCTTTTTTTTTCTTCGACAAGAGTTTATTTACAGCAAATAAAATTGATGCGCGTTATCACACACGAGGCTTGATGCTCAGGAAATAAAGGCTTTTATTTGCTGTAACAAGGCAGCTACTAATTATATACACGATCCCAGACTGAGGGGTCCCAGACAGAGCAGAGACCTTTATACCTCTCCCAGGAGGCGGAGCCCGACTGGGATGTACCACAATAACTATAATACAAGGTGTAACAGCCCAACCCTAACCCCAACAGCAACATATATACATACTTGTAGTACTGGCCAGACCCTGGCTCAGTACTATCTAGTGGGAACCAACGATGGTTCACCACAGTGTGTGAATGTGAGAGAGAGAGAAGTGAGACTGTGTGTGAATGTGAGGGAGAGAGAAGTGAGCGTTTGTGTTAATGTGAGAGAGAAGTGAGAGTGCATGTGAATGTGTGAGAGAGGGAGAGAAGTGAGAGTGTCTGTGAATGTGAGGGAGTGAGAAGTGAGAGTGTGTGTGAATGTGAGAGAGAAGTGAGAGTGTGTGTGAATGTGAGAGAGAGAGAAGTGAGAGTGTGTGTGAATGTGTGAGAGGGAGAAGTGAGAGTGTGTGCAAATGTGAGAGAGAGAGAAGTGAGTGTGTGTGAATGTGAGAGAGAGAGAAGTGAGAGTGTGTGTGTGAATGTGTGAGAGAGAGAAGTGAGTGTGTGTGTGTGAATGTGAGAGAGAGAGAAGTGAGAGTGTGTGTGAATGTGAGAGAGAAGTGAGAGTGTGTGTGAATCTGAGAGAGAGAGAAGTGAGAGTGTGTGTGAATGTGGGAGAGAGAGAAGTGAGAGTGTGTGTGAATGTGAGAGAGAAGTGAGAGTGTGCGAATGTGAGAGAGAGAGAAGTGAGTGTGTGTGAATGTGTGAGAGAGGGAGAAGTGAGAGTGTGTGAATGTGAGAGGGAGAGAAGTGAGAGTGTGTGAATGTGAGAGAGAGAGAAGTGAGAGTGTGTGTGAATGTGTGAGAGAGGGAGAGAAGTGAGAGTGTGTGTGAATGTGAGAGAGAAGTGAGAGTGTGTGTGAATTTGAGAGAGAGAGAAGTGAGAGTGTGTGAATGTGAGAGAGAGAGAAGTGAGCGTGTCTGTGAATGTGAGAGAGAGAAGTGAGAGTGTGTGTGAATGTGAGAGAGAGAGAAGTGAGTGTGTGTGAATGTGAGAGAGAGAGAAGTGAGAGTGTGTGTGTGAATGTGTGAGAGAGAGAAGTGAGTGTGTGTGTGTGAATGTGAGAGAGAGAGAAGTGAGAGTGTGTGTGTGAATGTGAGAGAGAGAAGTGAGAGTGTGTGTGTGAATGTGGGAGAGAGAGAAGTGAGTGTGTGTGAATGTGAGAGAGAGAGAAGTGAGAGTGTGTGTGTGAATGTGAGAGAGAGAGAAGTGAGAGTGTGTGAATGTGAGAGATAGAGAAGTGAGAGTGTGTGTGAATGTGAGAGGGAGAAGTGAGAGTGTGTGTGAATGTGAGAGAGAAATGAGAGTGTGTGAATGTGAGAGAGAGAGAAGTGAGAGTGTGTGAATGTGAGAGAGAGAGAAGTGAGTGTGTGAATGTGAGAGAGAGAGAAGTGAGCGTGTCTGTGAATGTGAGAGAGAGAAGTGAGAGTGTGTGTGAATGTGAGAGAGAGAGAAGTGAGTGTGTGTGAATGTGAGAGAGAGAGAAGTGAGAGTGTGTGTGTGAATGTGTGAGAGAGAGAAGTGAGTGTGTGTGTGTGAATGTGAGAGAGAGAGAAGTGAGAGTGTGTGTGTGAATGTGAGAGAGAGAAGTGAGAGTGTGTGTGTGAATGTGGGAGAGAGAGAAGTGAGTGTGTGTGAATGTGAGAGAGAGAGAAGTGAGAGTGTGTGTGTGAATGTGAGAGAGAGAGAAGTGAGAGTGTGTGAATGTGAGAGATAGAGAAGTGAGAGTGTGTGTGAATGTGAGAGGGAGAAGTGAGAGTGTGTGTGAATGTGAGAGAGAAATGAGAGTGTGTGAATGTGAGAGAGAGAGAAGTGAGAGTGTGTGAATGTGAGAGAGAGAGAAGTGAGTGTGTGAATGTGAGAGAGAGAGAAGTGAGCGTGTCTGTGAATGTGAGAGAGAGTGAAGTGAGAGTGTGTGTGAATGTGAGAGAGAGAGAAGTGAGAGTGTTTAAATGTGAGAGAGAGAGAAGTGAGAGTGTGTGAATGTGAGAGAGGGAGAAGTGAGAGTTTGTGAATGTGAGAGAGAAGTGAGAGTGTTTGTGAATGTGTTTGAGAGAGAAGTGAGAGTGCGTGTGAATGTGTGAGAGAGAGAAGTGAGAGAGTGTGTGAATGTGTGTGAGAGAGAAGTGAGAGAATGTGTGAATGTGTGAGAGAGAGAAGTGAGTGTGTGTGTGAATGTGTGAGACGGAAGAGAGTGTGTGTGAATGTGTGAGGGAGAGAAGTGAAAGTGTGCGTGAATGTGTGAGAGAGAGAAGTGATCATTGTGGGAATGTTAGAGAGAGAAGTGAGAGTTTGTGTGAATGTAAGGGAGAGAGAATTAGAGTGTGTGTGAATGTGAGAGAAAGAGGGAGAGAGAGAAGTGAGAACAAAAGAACAAAGAACAATACAGCACAGAAACAGGCCCTTCGGCCCTCAAAGCCCGCGCCGCTCCCTGGTCCAAACTAGACCATTCTTTTGTATCCCTCCATTCCCACTCCATTCATGTGGCGATGTAGATCAGTCTCAAACGTTCCCAGTGTGTCCGCCTCCACCACCTTGCCCGGCAGCGCATTCCAGGCCCCCACCACCCTCTGTGTAAAATACGTCCTTCTGATATCCGTGTTAAACCTCCCCCCCTCACCTTGAACCTATGACCCCTTGTGAACATCACCACCGATCTGGGAAAAAGCTTCCCACCATTCACCCTATCTATGCCTTTCATAATTTTATACACCTCTATCAAGTCTCCCCTCATCCTCCGTCTTTCCAGTGAGAACAACCCCAGTTTACCCAATCTCTCCTCATAACTAAGCCCTTCCATACCAGGCAACATCCTGGTAAACCTCCTCTGCACTCTCTCTAAAGCCACCACATCCTTCTGGTAGTGTGGCGACCAGAACTGGGCGCAGTATTCCAAATGCGGCCGAACCAACGTTCTATACAACTGCAACATCAGACCCCAACTTTTATACTCTATGCCCCATCCTATAAAGGCAAGGATGCCATATGCCTTATTCATTACCTTCTCCAGTGTGTGTGTGAGTGTGTGTGAGTGTGAGAGTTAGAGAAGAGAGCGTGTTTGTGAATGTCCGAGAGAGAGAAGTGAGAGTGTTGGTGAAGGTTTGAGAAAAAGAAGTGAGCGTGTGTGTGAATGTGTGAGAGAGAAGTGAGAACACGTGTGAATGTGAGAGAGAGAGAGAGAAGTGAGAGTGTGTGTGTGAATGTGGGAGAGATGTGAGCATGTTTGAATATGTGAAAGGGATATGTGCATGTGTTTGTGTGAGGGGAAAGGGACATCAGATATGAATATCAACTTCCCAGCTTCATTCCTCCTGTTAAAAATGACAAAGTGGAAGACTTCTATATTTTTGATCAAAGAACTTGCCTGATTGATAAATGCATAGATATCACTTGAAAATACTTATTTCCATTTGATTTCTGTGTTCGCACCTATTTCACGGCATAAAAGGGTGCCAAAATTATCAAAATGCATCAGGTTCCACAATGCTCTCGATAGGTCACTCGGGGTTTCCACACGAGGGGTTTCAACCTACCTTATATTAAGTTGATCTTTCTCTACATCCGAGCAATGGCTGTAACACTACATTCTGCACCCACTCTTTTGCTTCTCTCTGAATGGTATGATTTGTCTGTATAGCACACAAGAAACGAAAGTTTTCATTGTATACTAATGCATGTGAGAATAATAAATTAAATCAAATCAAATCAGACCCTACATGATTTTGAATACCTCTGTCAAATCTCCTCGCAATGTCCCATTCTTTCAGGACAACAATCTTAGCTCCCACAATCAACCATTGTTACTGTGGTTTCTCATCCCTGGAACCATTCTTGTGAATCTTGTCTGCACCCTCTCCATTGCCTTCACATCTCTCCTTAAGTGTGATGTCCATGATTAGACACATTGGCCGTGATTCTCCCATCTGCACTCGCCACTTTTCTGGCAGGTCCGGCCGGGAGACGTGCATCTGCGGCCTTGAACGGGGATTTGCGCGGAGAACATTTGTGCATCTCCCAGAGCCGGCGAGAAGTCGCCTGCCAGGCCACGCTGGAAACTGGCAGGAAGGCAGGCAACTAATTTAAATCTTTTAAAAATCTATTTTAAACTTGTAGATAAGTTAATTATCGGGACCTTTCAGGTCCCAATCGAATCTCCCACCCCGCCAGGAGTACTTCATTCTGGCACGGTTCAGACTAACCCCCCACGTTCGGGGAACTAGCAGGAGACCCCGTTGGAATGAAGGAGGTCAATTGGGCCTCCCAGGGGGTCGGGCGGCAGGTGAGTGGTGCCCCCTTGGCAGGAGCAGCACCCTGGCAGTGCCAGCCTGTGCCCCCATCACTGCCCAAGGGGCAAAGTGCCCATGCCCAGGGAGCACCTTGGCACTACCCATCGGGCATCAGGCAATGCCAATTTTGGGTGGGGCCTACGGATAATTGGTGGAGGTGGGGGTCCCACTGCCACTCTACATTGGGATCGGTCTGGGATGGAGGGCAGCGTTTGGGGCAGGCTGGAGTGGGGGGGAGGGTGGTCTGCCAGGAGGAGTGGCCTGCCTCTGGGGGAGGTCTGACCCTGGGGGATTCAGTGGGGTGAGGGAGCGTGGGGGCATCGCCACTGCTGGGGAGTAGGGCCTGGGCATCAGGACGCTCCGAGACGGGGGAGTCAGGCCTGGCCCGGGAATCGTTGTGGGTGCCGCGATCGGGCCGTGGAGTGGGGTGGAGGAGGGGGGGGGGGTGGTGGGGGGGGGGGGGGGGGGGGGTGGGTCGGGGGGGGCAGCTGGAGGGGCAGTACGGTGGGGTCCCAGGCTGGCCAGTGATCGGGCTGGCCAGCAAATGGGAGTTCGACAGTTTGGGGCCACTGCGCATTCGTAGAGCTCCAGAACTGTCAAACTCCAGCGCAAATCGGCCCCGCCCCCTGGGTTTTTAATTAGATTCACAACTGGGACCTCTTCAGTGCACAGAGTGCGGAGATTCAGGTGTGAAGCTGACCTGTCAGAACTGGCGTAATCCAGACCTATTTTGCCACCAATTCAGCACTTTTGGGAGAATTGCCCCCATTGTTGCAGTTGAGGCTTAATGAGTGTTTTATAAAGGTTCAACTTAAACTCTTTGGGGGTGATTCTCCCATTCCAACCCACTAATTCTTTGGTGGGTCAGGTCAGGAGATGCCACGTGTGCGGATTCTCGGGATTCGCGCATGCATTCCCGATGCACGTGCGTCTCCCCCTGTCGGATATCCAGCACGGTTGGGACCATGCGGGACCCCAGCAGAAGCACTGGGTAAGTCATTTTAATCTATTTTTAATGTGATTTAAATGTAATTATCGGGCCCGGGACTGAGCCCAATAGCATCTCCCACCCCGCCAGTACAAATTCACTCCAGTGGGATTTAGAGTAGCTCCCCACATTCGGGGAACGAGCTGGAGATCCCGCTGGAGTGAAGGGTTGATTGCTCGCTGTCACTGACTGGCAGCAACCATTGATAAATTCAGAATTCTGACTGAACAGAGCAATCAGGCCCCCCTCCCCAGATTTCAGGCAGCAGGGGGGTGGGGGGGTGCGCCCCTTGGTCATGGGCACCCTGGCAGTGCCAGCCTGTGCCTCTGGTACTGTCCAAGGGGTGAAGTGTCCATGCCCAGGGGGCACCTTGGCGCTGCCCACTGGGCATTGGGCAGTCCCAACGGGACGAGACATGGGGGTGGGGTATAGGGATAGGGCCTATGGGGTGAGGCCAATGGGTGGGGCTTGGGGGCAGTGCCAAGGAGGTGGGACATATAGGATGGGCCATAGGGGCAGGGTCAAGGGGGTTGGGCCAGCTGGGGCGGGACCAACACGGTAATCAATGGGGGTGAGGAGTCACGCTGCCACTCTGCATTGGGATCTGGTCAGGGCTGAAGGGAGGCCAGCGATTGGGCGGGCTGAGGGAGGGTGGTGTGCCGGGGGTGTCTGCCTCCCATGGGAGGGGGTCTACCAGGGTGGGGGGGTGTCAGCCTCCGGGGGGGGGGGGGGGGGGGTGGGTTGCGGGGGGGCTGCTGCCGTGGAGATCGTCACTGCTGGAGATGTGGGGGGGGGGGAGCAGCTGGAGATCAGGACGCTCTGGGCCGGAGGGATCAGGGCTGGCCCGGGAATGGATGTGGGGGCTGCAATCAGGCCGTGGCGGGGGGTGGGGGGGGGGGGGGAAGGGGGGGGGGGATGGGGGGGGGGCGCGGCAGGGGGGGGGGGGGTAGCTGGAGGGGCAGCACTGCAGGAGCCCCGGGCTGCCCAGTGATCGAGTGACTGAGCTGGTCAGCAAACTGCAGGCTGACAGTTCAGGGCCACTGCACATGCGCAGACTTCCGGAACTGTCAGACTCTGGCACGAATAAATCCCGTGCACATTCCTGTACAAAGCCGTGGTTATTTTTGAGATTATTTGCCAGTCTTTATTACAGGGTGGGCCGTGATCTGCCGAGGTAAATGAATCATGGTTTTGTTATTCCGATATGTGTGTTCAACAACAAATTGAGTTGTTCCAATAGCCTCATTATATCTGGGGTGCCCTGCTCAGATTAGATGCTTTGGAGACTTCATTAGCAGGAGCCACAGGGGTATCTCTAGACTCCATTCAACCAGACCAAAGCAGCCCTTGGACTCAACAATGCTGGTGTGATGATTTGCCAAAGTATAAATGAGTCATAGCAGTTTCCAGGGTTGTAAAGTTGTGCAGTTGGCATCATAGACATAAGCTGCATGTTCAATGATTTGAATCTCTTCCAGCTGATAGAGCTTTGTAGGGTTTACATAATATCACATGGCTGTAGTCATGTATCTGGGGGAGGCAGCATGCCCATACAGGTTGACTGCTTGCTGTCACTGATTGGCAGCAACCATTGATGAATTCAGAATTCTGACTGAACAGAGCATCCGTGTTCTTCCCAGTGCAATGTTGCAGGGTCAATGCTGAGGCCACCCAAGGCTGTCTGGAAGTACAAGCAATTCATGGATGTGATCGCTTCAATAATCACGAGAAACTCTGTACTGATCATTGATCTGGGCTACCCGTCCGCAGCTGCCAACTCCCATCCTTCCTTCAACAGCGCAAAAGGAACCACAGGCATTTGTATAAGCACATATCTAGAAGCACTTTGCAGCCAGTGATGGCATTTGACGTGCAGTCACCATTGCAACGTTAGCAAACACAGGGGGGGGGCAAAGTAACAGTGGTTAGCACTGCTGCCTCACAGTGCCAGGGACCCCGGGTTCGATTCCTGGCTTTGATCACTGTCTGTGTGGAGTTTGCACATTCTCCCTTTGTCTGCGTGAGTTTCCTCCCGGTACTCCGGTTTCCTCCCACAGTCCAAAGATATGCGGGTTAGGTTGATTGGCTAAATTGCCCAAAGTGTCCCGGAATGTGTAGGTTAGAGAGATCAACGGGGTAAATGTGTGGGGTTGTGGGAATAGGGCCTGGGGTGGGATTGTTGTCTGTGCAGACTCAATGGGCCGAATGGCCTCCTGCTGCACTGTGGGGTTTCTATGACAACAGCCGACTTGTACACAGCAAGATCCCACACACAGCTTTAGTGATGTGCCTTGAGAGGTACATATTATCCACGTCACTGGAAGTGTTCTTGTGTTCTTCTTGGAATTAAGGCCATGGGATCTTCCACACAGACTGCCAGGGCAGCCAGAGCCTCAATTCAATATCTCATCTGAAAATGCCTCCAACAATGCCACGACTCCCTCAGTGTTGCACTTGGAGCGAAAGCTTGGATTTTGTGCTCAAGTCTCTGGAGTTAAACTTGAATTCACAACTTCTGGCTGAGATTTTCATGCCTTCTGGTCGTGTGTTTCTTGCGGCGGGATGGTGTGCTGTTCGCCGGATGCAGGATCTTCTGAGCCCTCCGCTGTCAATGGGATTGCCCATTGAATCCACCCCAGGCCACCAGGAAACCCACACTGGGGGTGCACCGTCAGCGGGACTGGAAGACTCTGCTGGAGTGATCAGCCAGGAAGTTCCGACCTCTAACTCTGGGTGCTACTCAGTATCATGGATGACACCTCAATAGCCTCAGATGAAATCACAGCACTCACAAGCAGTGTCTCTGTAAAACTTCAAGGTTAGCACACTCTATATGAATGGGTTTCTATGCATTGCTGCAGACGTCTTCTGGAATGCTCCATAGAAAGTCTCCATCCTTGCACCTCTACATCTTTTTCACCAACATGGGAGCAGCACAGTGGTTAGCATTGCTGCCTCACAGCGCCAGGGACCCAGGTTCGATTCTGACCTTAGGTAACTGTTGCAGTTTGCACATTCGTCCCGCGTCTGCTTGGGTTCCCTCCGGGTGCGATGGTTTCCTCCCACAGTCCACAGATGTGCAGGTTAGGTGGATAGGCCATGGTAAAATTGCTCCTTAGTGTCCCAAGGTGTGTCAGTTAGGTGGATTGGCCATAGCAAATTCGCAGGGTAACAGGGATAGGGGAGGGCCTGGGTGGAATGCTCTTTTGGAGAGTTGGTGCAGACTTAATGGGCTGAATGGCCTCTTTCTGCACTGTCGTGGTTCTGTGGTTCTGTTGCACAACATCAGGAGAGTGATGGTATTTTTGGAGGGAAATCAATTACTTTTTGTGCATTTTGTACCTACTTTAATCCTCAGAAGGACCATTCAGAGGATTTGCTTTATTCATTCATGGGATGTGGATGCGTTCGGTATAAACCACATTCCTTTACAATGGTCCTTGGGAAGACAATTCGACAATTGTATTGCTGGGCTTGAAATGACAGTTAACAATTAACCACATTGCTCTGAGCCCAAAGTCAGTCAGCCCAGGTAAGCACAATGTTGCTTTCCTGAAGGACATTCGTGAACCAGGTGGGGTTTTTTCAATGAGAATCCAGAAATTACATGTTCACCATTATCGATATTAGTTTTGTATTCAACATTTATTCAATTAATTAACATAATTAATTGAATAGGGCAGCACGGTGGCACAGTGGTTAGCATTGCTGCCTCACAGCACCAGGGACCCGGGTTCAATTCCGGCCTCAGGTCACTGTCTGTGTGGAGTTTGCATGTTCTCCCTATGTCTGCGTGGGTTTCCTTCGGGTGCTCCAGTTTCCTCCCCCAGTCCAATGCAGGTTAGGTTGACTGGCGATGCTAAATTGATTAGCAGGGTGAATATATGGGGTTACGGGAATAGGACCTGGGTGGGATTGTGGTTGGGTGCAGACTCGATGGGCTGAATGGCCTCCTTCTGCACTGTACGGATTCTATGAAATTCTATGAAAATAAGTTCCCAACTGGTGTGCTTTGAACTTAGATATCCACATCCAGGTCACTGGATTAATAGTTCTCCAACATCACCACTACATTGCCAATAAACAGAAAAGGAAGGAAAGATGACAGATAATCCTCAGACCAGTATGCAAGTTTTCCAGAAACTAAGTAACATCAAGAGAACATGCAGACTGTTTGCTTTTGCACTGGCGATGTTTCCTAGATGCTTAATTCAGGCAAAGCTGGAGGGAGAAAGGAACTAAACTCTGGGGACTATAGACTAAGGGGACTAAACTCTGTCCATCTGTCCCATTATCCATGCAATTTGTTTTTATTCATTCATGGGACATGGGCATTGCTGACTCCAGCATTTATTGCCATCCCTAGTTGCCCTTTTTCAGAGGGCAGTTGGGAGTCAACCACATTGCTGTGGCTCTGGAGTCACATGTTGGCCAGACCAGGTAAGGAAGGCAGATTTCCTTCCCGAAAGGACATTAGTGAACCAAATGGGTTCACTAATGTCCTTTAGGGGACAGTCAGCCATTGTGACTTGCAACTTATAAGGAGAAGGTTACAGAAAATGTTAACACAGCGAAATTGCCTGAAAATGATCAGGGTTGTCAAGAAAGTATGGTTACTGGAACAGCATAAGAGGCATGGCGTATGATGAGTGACCGATCTGACACTGCCTGTCTTGCACCAACACCCAGGACACAGATGAGGTGAGAGTGACTGTCCGTGACATTAAAGCAGCATTTGACCAAGTATGACATCAAGGAGCCCTAGCAAAACTGAAGTCAATGGGAACCGGAGGGAAATACTCTCCACTGGTTGCAGCCATACCTGGCACAAAGGAAGATGATTGTGGTGATTGAAGGTCAATCATCTCAGTTCCAGGACATCGCTGCAGGAGTTCCTCAGGGTAGGGTCCTAGGCCCAACCATCTTCAGCTGTTTCATCAATGATCTTCCCTCCGTCATAAGGTCAGAAGTGGGGATATTTGCTGATGACTGCACAATGTTCAGCACCATTTGCAACTTCTTCAATACTGAAGCAGTCCATGTCCAAATGCAGTAAGACCTGAACAATATCCAGGCTTGGGCTGACAAGTGGCAAGTAACATTCACAATGACCACCTCCAACAAGAGAGAAACTAACAATCCCCATTTGACATTCAATGGCATTACTATAACTGAATACCCCACTTTCAACATCCTGGAGTTACCAATGACCAGAAACTGAACTGGACTAGCCATATACATACTGTGGCTACCAGAGCAAGACAAAGGCAAGGAATCCTGTGGGGTGTAACTCACCTCCTGACATCCTAAAGCCTGTCCTTCATCTACAAGGCACAATTCAGGACTGAAATGGAATACTGTCCACTTGCCTGGATGAGTGCAGCTCCAACAACACTCAAGAAGCTCAACACCACCTAGGACAAAGCGGCCCAATTGATTGCTACCCCTTCCACAAACATTCATTGGGCGGCATGGTGGCACAGTGGTTAGCACTGCTGCATCACAGTGCCAGGGACCCTGGTTTGATTCCGGGCTTGGGTCACTGTCTATGTGGAGTTTGCACATTGTCCCCGTGTCTGTGTCGGTTTTCTCCAGGTGCTCCGGTTTCCTCCCACAGTCTGAAAGACATGCTGGTAAGATGCATTGACTCGAACGGGTGACGGAGTGTGGTGACTAGGGGAATTTCACAGTGACTTAATTGCAATGTTAATGTAAGCCTCATTTGAACAAAGAACAAAGAACAAAGAACAATACAGCACAGGAACAGGCCCTTCGGCCCTCCAAGCCCGTGCCGCTCCCTGGTCCAAACTAGACCATTCTTTTGTATCCCTCCATTCCCACTCCGTTCATGTGGCTATCGAGATAAGTCTTAAACGTTCCCAGTGTGTCCACCTCCACCACCTTGCCTGGCAGCGCATTCCAGGCCCCCACCACCCTCTGTGTAAAATACGTCCTTCTGATATCCGTGTTAAACCTCCCCCCCCTCACCTTGAACCTATGACCCCTCGTGAACATCACCACTGATCTGGGAAAAAGCTTCCCACCATTCACCCTATCTATGCCTTTCATAATTTTATACACCTCTATTAGGTCACCCCTCATCCTCCGTCTTTCCAGTGAGAACAACCCCAGTTTACCCAATCTCTCCTCATAACTAAGCCCTTCCATACCAGGCAACATCCTGGTAAACCTCTTCTGCACTCTCTCTAAAGCCTCCACGTCCTTCTGGTAATGTGGCGACCAGAACTGGGCGCAGTATTCCAAATGCGGCCGAACCAACATTCTATACAACTGCAACATCAGACCCCAACTTTTATACTTTATGCCCCGTCCTTTAAAGGCAAGCATGCCATATGCCTTATTCACTACCTTCTCCACCTGTGACGTCACCTTCAAGGATCTGTGGACTTGCACACCCAGGTCCCTCTGCGTATCTACACCCTTCATGGTTTTGCCATTTATCATATAGCTCCCCCCCTACGTTAGTTCTACCAAAATGCATCACTTCGCATTTATCTGGATTGAACTCCATCTGCCATTTCTTTGCCCAAATTTCCAGCCTATCTATATCCTTCTGTAGCCTCTGACAATGTTCCTCACTATCTGCAAGTCCAGCCATTTTTGTGTCGTCCGCAAACTTACTGATCACCCCAGTTACACCTTCTTCCAGATCATTTATATAAATCACAAACAGCAGAGGTCCCAATACAGAGCCCTGCGGAACACCACTAGTCACAGGCATCCAGCCAGAAAAAGACCCTTCCACTACCACCCTCTGTCTTCTGTGACCAAGCCAGTTCTCCACCCATCTAGCCACCTTTATCCCATGAGATCCAACCTTTTGCACCAACCTACCATGAGGGACTTTGTCAAACGCTTTACTAAAGTCCACATAGACGACATCCACGGCCCTTCCCTCGTCAACCATTCTCGTCACTTCTTGTGACTAATAAATAAACTTTATTTTTACTTTACTTTGCTTTTACTCTCTCCACCACCACGAAGAGTAGCAGTAGTGTATACCATCCACAAGATGCACTGCAGGAACTCACCAAGACTCCTCCGGCAGCACACTCCAAACTCATGACCAATACCATCTAGAAGGACAAGAGCAGCAGGCACCTGGGAACACCACCTCTTGGATGTTCCCCTCTGTAATGTGTAAACTATGTTAGGGGCTATGGCAAGCCCCTATACTACACCCAAAATGTATTGTACTTTTTAAGTGTAGCCTCTGTTGAAATATAGGAAACTCGACAGCCAATTTGAGAACAATGAGTTCTCCTAAACAGTAAAGTGATGATGACCAGATAACCTGTTTTTGTCATGTTGATTGAGCAATAGATTTTGGCCGGGGCACTGGAGAGAACTCCCTATTCCCTCTGAATAATTATACCATGGAATCTTTTGCTACCATCTGAGAAGCCAAACAGGGCCTTTGCTTAATGTCTTATCCATAAGATGGCCCTTCTGACAGTGCAGTACTCCCTCAGTATTGACCCTCCGACAGTGCAGTACTCCCTCAGTACTGACCCTCCGAGCGGCACGGTAGCACAGTGGTTAGCACTGCTGTTTCACAGCTCCAGGGACCTGGGTTCGATTCCCGGCTTGGGTCACTGTCTGTGTGGAGTTTGCACATTCTCCTCGTGTCTGCGTGGGTTTCCTCCGGGTGCTCTGGTTTCCTCCCACAGTCCAAAGATGTGCGGGTTAGGTTGATTGGCCATGCTAAAAATTGCCCTTAGTGTCCTGAGATGTGTAGGTTAGTGGGTAGGGATGTGGGGGTAGGGCCTGGGTGGGATTGTGGTCGGTGCAGACTCGATGGGCCGAATGGCCTCGTTCTGTACTGTAGGGTTTCTATGATTTCTATGAGTGCAGTGCTCCCTCAGTACTGACCCTCCGACAGTGCAGCACCCCCTCAGTACTAACCCACCGACAGTGCAGTACTCCCTCAGTACTGACCCTCCGACAGTGCAGCACCCCCTCAGTACTGACCATCCGACAGTGCAGCACCCCCTCAGTACTGACCATCCGACAGTGCAGCACCCCCTCAGTACTAACCCACCGACAGTGCAGTACTCCCTCAGTACTGACCATCCGAGACTGCAGCACTCCCTCAGTACTGACCTTCTGACAGTGCAGCACTCCCTCAGTACTTACCCTCTTACAGGGCAGTGCTCCCTCAGTACTGACCTTCTAATAGGGCAGCACTCCCTCAGTACCGACCCTCTGCCAGTGCAGTGCTCCCTCAGTACTGAACTGTTGTGTCAACCTAGATTTTTTTTCCTGAAGGCCTGGAGTGGGACACAATTCCATTTGAACTCAAATTGATTAAAAGAAGTAAATCTGGGAACAAGCCAACACTTTAGCAAGAAACAGCAGGAGGCAAATTTTACACACTGAAATAATACTTGAGCTAAAATGCCATTCACTTTACTCAAGATTTAAACAGATCAGAGACACAAATACTAATGGCAGCAGTGAGCAGCTGTGTTGAATCAAAGACAATTGCCATTCACCAAGGTATTAGCGTAACTCAGACTGAAGTACATCAATTAGTTGTGCACAAAGCCACACAGCAGGAGGTCCAGCAGTGAAGAACATCAGTGCATTAATGAGGCATAGCACAGAGCGATAAAACAAGGGCTCATCCACCTCTGCTGATGTGAGCACCCATCTGGAGCAGGAGTCGAGATGGGAATAGGTGTTTGCCCCCTCCTCCAGGATAGGAAAATCAGAGAGTGCAGCAGCTATCCCCCCCCCCCCCCCCCCACCCCCAGGTGTGACAATGTATAGAGCTGGCAGAGAGTGTTGGCAACAGACCACCTGCATGCCATGCCAGGCTGGTGAAGCTGCAAGGATGGAAATCAAAGAGGCAACAGGCAGTGGAGTAAAGCACCCCCATATGGGAGCCTTACTGTGTTTACAAGCACTTAGAGCATAGGTTTCAGCATTTCTTTTTTCAAAAGTGGGATTAACATAAAAAAGACTTACAGTTACATAGCCTCAGCCTCAGGGCCAATGATGTACATTTTTGAAGAGTAATCACTCTTTCCATGATCGAAACACAATATTCAATTTTCTCACAGCAGGACTCCCGGAAACCGCAATCAGAGAATGATTATTACTCATTCATGGGAAGTGGGCATTGCTGGCTGGGCCAGCATTTATTGTCCATTCCTAATTACCCTTGAGAAGATGATGATGAGCTGCCTCCTCGAACCACTGCAGTCCATGTAAGGTAGGTACACCCACAGTGCTGTTAGAAAGAGAGTTCCTGGATTTTGATGACGAAGGAACGGCGATATATTTCCAAGTCAAGGTGGGGAGTGCCTTTGCAGGGGAATTATACATGGGTGGTGTGCCCATCTGTTTTTTTTTAAACTGGTTGCGAGATAAATATTGACTCGGGTGAACTTCCCTGCCCTTCTTCAATGCAATTTGTTGGAATTATTCGATGTCCACCTAAGCGGTTTTAGCTCTCATCCAAAAAGCAGCACCCCCAACCACGCGGCATTCCCATAGCACTGGAATAAAGTGTCAGTAGAAGGAAATGTATTCACCTCTCTGGAGTTGGGCTTGAATCAATGAGGTTTTATTTCAGAGGCAAGTGCACAGCTCACTGAACCATAGTTGATGCTGGAAAGAATATTGCAACAGTAACATCCAATACGAGCTTTTTCAAACTTGTTAGCAGACACATTTTTAGAGTACCATCTGATGTTTTTGTGCTGTATGGTAAACCACATTCATGTCAGGTTACAGGATGACACATAAGCTGTCTACCATCTTGTCACTGGTGTCTAGCTCATTACCAGAAATAGATTCTCCATTATTGCACAAAGTTGGATATATTCTGTAAAGCAGTCAGCAATTCTGACTGACCAACCGAGAAAGTTCTAATGTGTCTCTCTGCCGGAATATTTCTAGCATTTACTGTTTTTATTTTTGGCAAATATCATCCATGTTTCTGTAGATAGAACAGCAGATGAAGCAGCAATTTGAGTAGTGTGTACAGTTTTGAAGCCTTTTAATTCCAAGAAGGATATATATACACAATGGGGAAAGAACACAATGGGAAAAGATGCTCCTTAAGATGTTACCAGGAATGAAGGAATTAGAGTTACAAAGCAAAGACTTCAGTATTGAGGTTTTAATCGCACACTGGTGCTGAGAAAAGTAAGAGGTGATCCTCTTAAGAGGTCTTTGAGAGTTGTTGTGTGGCAAATCATAATAGATTGCTTGGGCGGAATTTTCCGGTTTCAGGACAAGCGCGGCCGGAAAATCCTGCCCCTATCTTTAGAAATATAGTTGCAAAGTGAATGGCCTGTTCTACAACATTCGGATTTCTCTTATCTGATTCTAATAATGCTGCTTCAAAGAAGCCTGCATGATTAGGAATATTTCTGGCTCTCAAGTCATGTCTTCCTAATATTTTCACATCACTTCAACCCAAGGAACTCTGGCAACATTATTGTACCACTACTGTTTTCATAGAGCTTCCTCGCAACCATTAATATTCTCCCCACTGCCCTTTCTTTTGAAAGGCAAACTCTGATTAAAAAGAGAAAATAAAATGTCGGTTTGAATTATGAATTAGACTATGACAAGCTACGTCCCCTTCTCCCAAACAGTAGGACCAGAGGACACAGCCTATGCTGGAAGGAACACAAATTCAGAACTGACAATATTTCAGTGAATGAATGGTCAATTTATGGAACAGATTGCCTAGGGAGATGGTGGAAGCAGTTAGCATTGATTCATTCAAATATAAATTGGATAGACTTATTTCAGAAAATAACATTCTGAGATACATTATATGAGTGATTTGAGACGTGACATGTGCTAAGTGTAGCGAGCTTGAAGGGACAAGAGACTTTGGGACTTAGGGTAGCATAAACTGTCAGGATGAAATTCAAAGAATAGAGCAGCACAGGAACAGGCCCTTCGGCCCACCAAGCCTGTGCCGACACATGATGCCTTTCTAAACTAAACGTATCCCTCTATTCCCTGCCTATTCATGTATCTATCAAGATAGAATCATAGAATTCCTACAGTGCATAAGGAGGCCATTCGGCCCATTGAGTCTGCACCGACTCTCTGACAAAACATCTTACCCAGGCCCTACCCCCAGAACCATGTATTTATCCCACTAATCCCGTTAAAAATAAAGTGGAAACACTTAAGGAAAAAGTAAAGAAAGAAATTGAACACCAATGGAAAATATTTAAACCGGTGATCAATAGAGTCCAAAGACATGGAAAAGCAAGAATAAACAAGCCAGTAATGATGCACTATGGGTATTAATGTAAAAAAAAATGAAACTTAATAAAAAGGCATACACTAAAGAGTGAATGACAAAGGAATATGTAAAAGGAAAGAAAAGTCAAAGAAACAATTAGGAAGGCATAGAGAAACTAAAAGATTAAATTATTGATGAACATAAATAAGTAACATGTTCTCCAAGTACATAAAAAGCAAAAGTAAAAAGAAAGAGGTAGGGCCAATAAGGGATACATGTATTGAACTCAGTTAATACTGAGAAAATGACAGAAACAATAAGTAATTACCTTGCCTATTTATCAGGGAGACTAATGTTGGGGACATGGCATTAGAAGGTGGTGTGTTACTGATTATTCAGAATCTGCGTGCTGTGGCAACAGACACTTTTTACGTGCACATTGCAATCCAGTGTTATGGGTAATGTTAAAGTTTAATACATTCTTATCATCGTATGGTTGACCAAGAATCTCCCCGCTCTAACCACCTGCCAGATGATGAAAGGATTTACAAGTTGATATTCAACAAGTTTGGCCATGGTCTGAACTTGGCAATCAAGTCCTTGAGTGAGATTGAAACATAGCATTTCTTCTCAGAGGCAGGGATACTACCCACTCTACCACAGGACTTCCTACTGTCTGTGCAGATTCTGCACTGTCTCCCCATGTCTGCATGGATTTCCTCCGGGTGCTCCAGTTTCCTCCCAAAGTCTGAAAGACGTGCTGGTTAGGTGCATTGGCCATGTTAAATTCTCCCTCAGTGTACCTGAATAGGTGCTGGAGTATGGCGACTCGGAGATTTTCACAGTAACTTTATTGCAGTATTAATGTAAACTTACTTGTGACTAATAAATAAACTTTAACTTTTAATGATATACCCCTGGACAAGATAGAATGAATCCATGCAGAAACGAATGATTGGAAACTGGAATAATGCTAGAGAACTGTCAGACAGTTAATGTTGTTAACATTGCTTTATGCAACTATGAGGCTGGTAGAAATTGAGGTAGATGAACATTAGATGGCCCAGTAATTCCAGTGACACAGTGTTAGCACTGCTGCCTCATATCTCCAGGGAGTGAGGTTCGATTCCTGGCTTGGGCCACTGTCTGTGCGGAGTCTGCACATTCTCCACGTGTCTGTGTGGGTTTCCTCCAGGTGCTCCAGTTTCCTTCCACAGTCTAAAGGACATGCTTATCAGTGCATTGGCCATGCTAAATTCTCCCTCAGTGTACCTGAACAGGTGCCAGAGTGTGGCGACAAGGGGATTTTCACAGTAACTTCATTGCAGCGTTAATGTAAGCAGACTTGTGACACGAATAAATTTTTTTAAAACCCAAATGAAGCACCAGCCATCCTATCAGAGAAACAGGGAGGATTAATCATTTGGAAATGTGTGATAACACTACATTAGAAATAACAAACTGTTTGGCCCTGAATAAATCCATACAGGGCAAGATGCTGGTATGAATAATTGTGAATAGCTAACACATTGACTGTGAGGTGGACCTCCGATGATGGCTCCGTGAGTTTGTCGAGTATTTGTGTGAGTCAACAGTTTAAGAAGCTCCCAGATCAATTACCCAATCCATAGTGAGTGGATTGGTCACAGTGCGGGAAATTGTTCCCGATTCCCAGTGATTGTTGCTGGAATTGGGAATGTACAAAAGTGATAAGGGCAGAATTAGCCAATTAGACTTGTGATACTCCTTGTAATTCCCAATTAAATTGCCTGCTGACTGTCGAACCTGAAAACATCAAGGAACATAAGAACTAGGAGCAGTTCGCTCGAGCCTGCTCCACCATTCAATAAGATCATGGCTGATCTTTTCATGGACTCAGCTCCCGCCTACTCACCATAACCCTTAATCCTCTACTGTTCAAAAATGTATCTATCCTTACCTTAAAAACATTCAATGAGGTAGCCTCAACTGCTTCACTGGACAGGGAATTCCATAGATTCACAACCCTTTGTGTGAAGAAGTTCCTCCTCAACTCAGTCCTAAATCTGCTCCCTCTTATTTTGAGGCCATGCCCCCTAGTTCTAGTTTCACCCGCCAGTGGAAACAACTTCCCTGCTTCTATCTTATCTATTCCCTCAATAATCTTATATGTTTCTATTAGATCTCTCCTCATTCTTCTGAATTCCAATGTGTAGCCCCAGTCGACTCAGTCTTTCCTCATAAGCCAACCCTCTCAACTCCGGAATCAACCGAGTGAATCTCCTCTGCACCCCCTCCAGTGCCAGTATATTTATTTCTCAAGTAAGGAGACCAAAACTGTACATAGTACTCCATGTGTGGCCTCACCAGCACCTTATACAGCTGTAACATAACCTCCCTGTTTTTAAACTCCATCCCTCTCGCAATGAAGGACAAAATTCCATTTGCCGCCTTAATTATTTGCTGCACCTGCAAACCAACTTGTTGTGATCAACCTCAATAAAGATGGAGCCAGGAAAGTAAATATGGTCCCTCTGTAAAGCAATTAAGTATCATGTCATCAGAATGCTTTCTATTATATTCATGAGGACGACAGGATGAAGGTGCTGCAATTAACATTAGCCTGATTCAGGTTTGGGGCTCAGGCTTAGGGTTGAACCCACAGCTTGTACCTTAGCTGGGCCAGAGTCCCTGTTACAATTTTCTGAACATCAGCTATCCACAGGGCAGCTCAAATACTCTCAAGTATTGAATCTCAGGCAACTGGGAAGGTGATGGCCTAGTGGTATTATCGCAAGACTATTAATCCAGCGACTCAGCTAATGTTCTGGGGACCTGGGTACAAATCCTGCCAAGACAGCTGGTGGAATTTGAATTCAATAAGAAGTACCTGGAATTAAGAATCTACTGATGACCATGAAACCATTGTCGATTGTCGGAAAAACCCATCATGTTCAATAAAGTCTTAGGGAAGGAAATCTGACTTCCTTACTCCACTGGGTGTTTCTGAAGCTTCCCCACCCACTCTGCTGCCTTCATACCCTCCAATAGGAGCCGCTTCTCTTGAGACCTGGAGCCAATATAAGCGCTTAGCTGCTGTTGGAGCCCCACTGCGCATGCACTAACCGGGTACAACACTGCGTATGCTCCCTTCCACAATCCACCCACTGCGCATGCTCCTGTTGTGAGGATAGATCACATTCTGATTGACTGTAAATGCTGAGTAAGATAGCCACCATTTAAATATGTTACAGTGGAAAAGATCAGCATGTTTTATTGTTTCATTACCAATAGAGTCAAAACACCAAGGTATAAAATCATGAAAATATCTAACACCAGAGCCACAGCAATGTGGTTGACTCTCAACTGCCCTCGGGCAACTAGAGATGGGCGATAAATGCTGGCCAGCCAGTGACACCCAAGTCCCACAAATGAATAAAAAAAACTTCTCTCACTGGCTGCGGCCTGAAGCTAGACCCCAGGATTGTAAGTGGGAGCAGGCACCAGGAAAGGTAGCTGAACATAAACCTGACTATATGGAGCCAGGGCAAGGGTCCTGCACCCCCCCCCCCCCCTCCCCCCAGCACTATGGGGAGAATCCCTAATTAATGTAAGGAAGGAAGGGAGCCTGTTTTAAGTGGAACTTCTAAAAATATGTCCACAAAAATGAGAAGTGGCTGAATTGCACACCGCTAAAAGATGAGAGTTGTCCCTCTGCCACATCTATCAGCGTTGCACTGGGTGTACGACTGAAAGACGAGAGTAAAGCAGACCAGTTTCCACCAGACTGCCTCTCCCATGATAACGGTGTTGGCAATAGTTTCCAAAGGTGCGTTGGTCACACAATAACCTCACTGAGAGGCAAGGCTGCTGAGAGGCAAGGCTGGTCTGCAATATTACCTTCAAACCAACTGAGTGATTGAATTGAAATAAAGAAAGAAAGAAATGCCGTCTTCCACAACATTAGGGTATCCTGTAGTACCTTACAATTAATTAAATTATTTTGAAAGGTCGTCACTGTTGTAGCGCAATAAACACAGCAGCCAATTTGTGCACAGCAAGTTCCCACTGTTGTATATCACACATATTTGTACAAATCTCAGACTAATGGAGAGATGACATGAGTTTCTAAACGTGCAACAGGTTTGCAGCACGTTAAACATATCCCTGCAATCACAAGATGGCTGCACTTGCGCTGTCAGCTCAGTTCCTGAGAACAAAGAAAATTACAACACAGGAACAGGCCCTTCGGCCCTCCAAGTATGCACGGACCGTGCTGCCCAACTGAACTAAAATCCCCGATCCTTCCGGGGACCATATCCCTCTATTCCCATCCTATTCATCTATTTGTCAAGACGCCTTAAAATTCACTATCGTATCTGCTTCCACTAACCCCCCCCCCCCCCCCCCCCCCCCCCGGCAACGAGTTCCAGGCACCCACCACCCTCTAGTGTAAAATACTGACCTCGTACATTGCCTTTAAACCTTGCCCCTCGCACCTTAAACCTATGCCCCCTAGTAATTCACTCTTCCACCCTGGGAAAAAGCTTCTGACTTTCTCCATGCCCCTCATAATCTTGTAGACTTCTATCAGGTCGCCCCTCAACCTCTGTCATTCCAGTGAGAACAAAACAAGTTTCTCCAAACTTTTCTCCAAACTTCCTTGCCCTCCATACCAGGCAACATCCTGGTAAATCTTTACTGTACCCTCTCCAAAGCCTCTACATCCTTTGGTAGTGTGGCGACCAGAATTGGCCACTATATTCCAAGTGTGGCCTAACCAAGGTTCTATAAAGCTTTTGATTTGATTTGATTTATTATTGTCACATGTATTAAGATACAGTGAAAAGTATTGTTTCTTGCGCGCTATATAGCCAAAACATACCATTCATAGAGAAGGAACCGAGAGAGTGCAGAATGTAGTGTTACAGTCATATCTCGGGTTAGAGAAAGATCAACTTAATGCAAGGTAAGTCTATTCAAAAGTCTGACAGCAGCAGGGAAGAAACTGTTCTTGAGTCGGTTGGTACGTGACCTCAGACTTTTGTATCTTTTTCCTGAAGGAAGAAGGTGGAAGAGAGAATGTCCGGGGTACGTGGGGTCCTTAATTATGCTGGCTGCTTTGCCGAGGCAGTGGGAAGTGTAAACAGAGTCAATGGATGGGAGGCTTGCCTGATGGATTGGGCTACATTAACGACTTTTGTAGTTCCTTGCGGTCTTGGGCAGAGCAGGAGCCATACCAAGAATGCTTTCTATGGTGCATCTGTAAAAGTTGATGAGAGTCGTAGCTGACATGCCAAATTTCCTTAGTCTTCTGAGAACATAGAGGCGTTGGTGGGCTTTCTTAACTATAGTGTCGGTATGGGGAGACCAGGACAGGTTGTAACATGACTTGCCAATTTTTAAACTCAATGTCCCGGCCAATGAAGGCAAGCATGCCCTATGCCTTCTTGACTACCTTCACCACCTGTATTGCCACTTTCAGTGACCTGTGTACCTGTACACCCAGATCCCTCTGCATATCAATAGTCTTAAGGGTTCTGCCAATATCTGTATATTTCCCATCCGTATTCGACCTTCCAAAATTCATTACCTCACATTTGTCCAGATTAAACTCCATCTGCCATCTCTCCGCCCAAGTCTCCAACCGATCTATATCCTGCTGTATCCTCTGATGGTCCTCATCTCTTTCCACAATTCCACCAAACTTTGTGTCGACTGCAAACTTACTCATCAAACCAGTTACATTTTCCTCCAAATCATATTTATATATATTACAAACAGCAAAGGTCCCAGCACTGATCCCTGAGGAACGCCACAAGTCACAGCCCTCCATTCAGAAACACACACTTCCACTGTTATGACTGAACCAGTTCTGTATCCATCTTGCCAGCTCACCTCTGATTCCATGCAACCTCACCTTCTGTACCAGCCTGCCATGAGGGACCTTGTCAAAGGCCTTACTGAAGTCTATGTAGACAACATCCACTGCCCTTCCCTCATCAATCATCTTCATCACTTCCTCGAAAAACTCGATCAAGTTAGAGAGAGACAACCTTCCCTTCACAAAACCATGTTGCCTCTCGCTAATACGTCCACTTATTTCCAAGTGGGAGTAAATCCTGTCTCGAAGAATCCTCTCCAATAATTTCCCTACCACTGATGTAAGGCTCACTGGCCTGTAATTACCTGGATTACCCGTCTATCTGTGGTATCTGTTTACTTTGTTCTGAATGAACACTCAGGCATAACCAACCAAGCGCATGTGTAAGTGGATCAGTTCAAAGACCAACATAATTGAATACAGAATGATTAAACCATAAACAATAATTAAATAAATAACCAGACCATATGTTTTGGTGGTGCTGGTTGAGGGATCAATGTTGGCCAAGTGGTTAGTTAGCACTGCTGCCTCACAGCACCAGGAATCTGGGTTCGATTCCTAGCTTGGGTGACTGGCTGTGTGGAGTCTGCACCTTCTCTCCGTGTTTTCGTGGGTTTCCTCCGGGTGCTCCAGTTTCCTCTCATAGTCTGAAAGACGTGATGGTTAGGTGCACCGGCCATACTAAATTCTCCCTTGGTGTATTGGAATAGATGCCGGAGTGTGTCAACTAACAGATTTTCACAGTAACTTCATTGCAGTGTTAATGTAAGACTACCTATGACACTAATAAATAAACGTTAAACTTAATAGTCGTAATAAGTCTTCAGAGGCAGAAGTCCCATCACCAAAATCCCCTTATTTACAACTCTAACAGCAGTACACATAGTGCCAATCGTTCACAGTCTAACTCCAGGGGTGTCAGAGGGACTGAAACTTCTGGTTAAGTACAAGGCAAAGACTCCATGATTGGCCCATCAATTGGATCCTTAATCAGGGAGTTCATACTCTGTCGGAGGGAAATAAAATGAGTCAAGCCTTGGAGACCGTGTCGAACTTCAAGAAAACTTTTTATTCCACATGCAAGAGGGAGAGCTGAACTCGGGCCTGAAATCTCAGGTTGCGTATGAGTCCTCTCTGCCCTGGTAGATTTGATACAGGTTGATATACTGTTTCGAGTCATGAAGGTTTACATTAACATATTAATTCCTTGAGTTGGATACAGAATGGCTCTTTTAATCTCATTGTGCAGTCTACATTGTTCAGTACAACTTTGTTACTTACTCTCTTGGGCAATTTTGTTTACTTAATTATAAGGTCGAAGCGTTGTATCTGCCCAACCGATTTGCACTGATGTGTTAATCATTATCCCTCTCTGCTAGATGGTCGTGATTTACGGAAGACTATACCCTCCCTAGACTATATGGAGCCTGGCTGTCTTGATGCCAATTCTCCCATCGTTGTGATAATCTCCTGCACATCAGAAGTTGATAGTCTGCATTAATCATTATCTGTTGGCAGAACAGGCCTCTGCATTAGCCTTTTCCTTCCCTCTGGTGAGGTCTGGCTCTCTGGGCTTGCTCTATGTAGCCTTGCATGTATTGTACTGAAATTAAATAAAATATGAATGGACATTTAAATTAAAATATAAAAGGTTCGATCCCCAATATTGCCCTACAAAACATACTCCAATAGGTCAACCTCAATGACCTGATTAAGGTCATTAAAATAATGTCATTGGATCCTTCACATCCACCACAGAGGACCTTGCTTTAATGTTTCATCTGAAAGGCGGCGGCCAGATTTGTCCGACCTCACCCGCTGTTAGGATTCTCCTGTATCGCTGCTGGGATTTTCTGGTCCCGCTGCAGTGAATGGAGATTCAGCTGAATGCCAAATTCTCCGTTCTCGCCGGCAGTGGTAGTGGGATGTGCGAGATTGGAGCATTCCTGTGGCGCGAAGATGCCAGCATAAATTATGGACTGAACCTTTCTGGAGCGGAACTTGAATCTACACTTCTGATGCAGAAGTGTGAACATTAATGCTGAGGGATAAATTGACACCAAATGAGTGAGTGTTCCTCAGTTGTCAAGCATCAGAACCCTATGAGGCTTTGTGAAAATGAGAGTATATTTGGACATGCTTTCCATTACCCTTTAGGATGAAATGCACTTACAATTCCTTGATATTTATTGCTTGTGATTTGTGTGAAAGTTATTTCTTTGCGGTTTTGATTTTAGGGTTTTATCTAAAGTCCACAGGGGTTAACTGAAAGAGATGGGCATTTTCTAAAAGCCCACATTATTTGTTTTACTTCACTGAGCAGAACATGTGAAACATAGTCATTATTTGGAGCATGAAATTTCTGAAAGTGTAAATCATAGAACAAATGATTGTTAGATTATGGGATGATGACTCTTAAGAGTTTCATTCTGCTATGGAAGGAGACCTGAGGTTATGAATCACATTGTATTATTTATTAATACAGATATGTAATGACAGCAATGTTACTCCTTGGACAACCACAAGCCCTTGGGTGATATCGGAATGCAACAAATCCAAAATAGAAATGTAACAAGGCCAATTAGAATAACTGTTAGACTCTTGTCAACCGAGATTCTTCGAGTGCTTAAAATGATAAGGTTATAATGATCAGGAAGGCTGGGGCTATTTTTTCCAGAAAACAGAAGGCCGAGAGATGACTAGATAAAGGTCTTCAAGGTTATGAAAGGATTTGATACCAGAGATTATCCAAAACCTGTGTGCTTTGTCACGCCAAGTTGCATTCACCCATCAGCCCTGTGCTGCCTAGAGCTACATTAGTAGATGCAGAGAAGATGGGCCCGATTCTCCCATTGCGACCCACAACGTTTTTGGTGGGTCGGGTCAGGAGGTGCACATGTCGGCCATTTTGCTGATTCCCCGCGAGCTTTTACGATTCACGAGCATCTCCCAACCTGAAGAAAATGGCGCCGCCGGGAATGTGCAGAAGTCCGGCGAGAAGTGAGGGAAGTCATTTGAAAATGTTTTAAATATATTTTAAATGTAATTTAAATGTTATTATCGGGCCTGGCACGGAACTTGCCGGGCTTGATAGCATCACCCACCCCGCCAAGAGTACTTCATTTAGGGGTTTAGAGTAGCTCCCCACATTCGGGGAACTAGCAGGAGACCCTGCCGGAATAAAGGGGGTGCAATTAGGATCCCCTAGGGGGGTCGGGCAGTAGGGGGTGGTGCCCCTTGGCATGGGCACCCTGGAAGTGCCAGCCTGTGCCCCCTGGCACTGGCAAAGGGGCAAAGTGCCCATGCCCACGGGGCACCTTGGCACTGCCCACTGGGCATTGGGCGGGGGTGGGGGTGGGGGGGTCCCGCTGCCATTGGGATCGGTCTGGGCTGGACGGAGGGCAGCTGGGGCGGGCTGGGGGGGGGGGGGGTGGCCTGCTGGGGGGGGGTCCTGCCTCCCGGGGAGGGGGGCGGTGTGACCCCAGGGGGGTCAGCAGGGGGGGTTCTGCCAGGGTGAGGGGTGTGGGGGGATCGCCACTACAGGGGGGGGGAGGGGGGTGGTGGGGGAGCTGGACATCGGGGTGCTCCAGGGTGGGGAAGGTCAGGGCTGGCACAGGAATTGTTGTGGGGGCCACGATTGGGCCGCAGGAGGGGCAGCACTGCAAAGGTCTCGGGCTGGCCAGCAATCGAGCTGCCCAACAAACAGGGAGACTGACAGATCGGGACCACTGCGCATGTGCATAGTCCCGGAGCTGTCAGACTCCAGTGCAAATAGGCCCCCCCCCCCGGGTTTTAATGAGATTGTGACCTCTGCATTGCACAGAGTGGGGAGATTCAGATCTGAAGTTGCACTGAAAAAACAGTCGAGAACAGTTTTCCCACTAATTCCGCACTTTTGGGAGAATCGCCCCCGATGTTTCCAATTGTGGGTGAGTCCAAACCTCGGGCCCACAAATATATGGTGTAATAAAAGAAGCACCAACAAATCCAGTAAGAAATTCAGGAGGATCTTTTTCATTGAAAGATTGATTTGGCTGTGGAAATCACTACCATAGAATCATAGAAACCCTACAGTGCAGAAGGAGGCCCTTCGGCCCATCGAGTCTGCACCGACCACAATCCCACCCAGGCCCTACCCCCACATATTTACCCACTAATCCCACTAACCTACGCATCTCAGGACTCTAAGGGGCAATTTTTAACCTGGCCAATCAACCTAACCCGCACATCTTTGGACTGTGGGAAGAAACCGGAGCACCCGGAGGAAACCCACGCAGACACGAGGAGAATGTGCAAACTCCACACAGACAGTGACCCGAGCCGGGAATCGAACCCGGGACCCTGGAGCTGTGAAGCAGCAGTGCTAACCACTGTGCTACCGTGCCGCCCCACACTGGGGTCGTTAAAGCAAATAGCGCAGATGCACTAATGAGGAAACTAGACAAACACATGAGGGTGAATGGAATAGAAAGAAATGATAATAGGATAAGTGAGATGAAGAGAGCTGGATAGAAGCTCATATAGACAATAAATATCGCTGTATCCAAGAAAGACCTCATTCCGGAGAGAGGCAGGAATATTTTTAATACAAGAATAGACACATATCCACAATTATGAATCAGATGCTATCTTTGTGACATTGTTTAACACAAACGTACTTTCTCCTTCAGTGATTTCAGGACATTGGGACACTTCTTTTTGCATCTTTGTTAATGTATGTAAATTGAACACAAACTACACCGAAAGGGAGACGCAGAAGGGGCACCTTCTCATCAAGTCAGATGCACAAAGATTAATCTGCATTTTTCCCTTTGACTATTTTTCTCTCTTCCAACTGCAGGCAAGTTCTCTTTAATGAATAAAAAAGAGTTCATTTTCATATTTTGGGTGAAACTCCGTGTGGTAGTTGCTGGGGGCGGGGAGGGGGGGGGGGGTGTGGTGGGGGGAGGGGTGGTGGGAGGGTGCTGTTTTGCTTCTGGAAGACAAAGATTTACACCTTCTGTTATTGTGACCAGCTAACCATTCATCATAGAAGAATGTACTTTAGCTCACTTCACAACAAAGGTGGCCTGAAGTCAAACTGATTTTTACTAATTGTCACATCAATAAAACCAAAGATATTTGATATCTCCAGGAATCCTTGGTAAGGGGGAGTGTTGGTGCTGGTGGTGGGGAGGGTTTGGGGGGTTGGGGGCGGGGGGGGGGGTTGCGGCGGGAGGGGTGGGCGGCAAGGTGGCGTGGAAAGATGAGCGGAGGAGAGGTAGATCATATATTTGCATGCACCCAAATGTAAGTAACATCAGTGGAACACATTTTATTCACTCAAATAAGTACACATGCACATTTAAAGTTAGGAAGTCAAGGCATTGGAGAGGATGTAAAGAAGACTTACTCGAATTTTACAGTGGTACCTGTACGGAAAGGATGGGTTACACCTTAACTGGAAGGGCACAAATATCCTGGCTGGGAGTTTTGCTGGAGTGTTTCGGCAGTGTTAAACTGGTGTGGCAGGGGGGTGGGGATCAAAACAGTCGGTCAGTAAGTACTGAGGCTGGGGTTGAGCTGGGGGCCAGGGCAAGGCTAGCTAAGAAGAACAGCATTCTGGAGCAGGATGACTTGAGTGAGCCTGGAGTTCTGGAGTGCATCTGCGAGGAGCGTAACGGGTAAGACAGATGAACTTAGGGCCTTAATGCTTACACGGAATTTGGATGTGGTTGCGGTGACGGAAACATGGTTAAAAGAAGGACAGGACTGGCAGCAGAATATTCAGGGGTATAAGTGTTTTAGGCGAGACAGAGGAGGGGCTAAAAAAGCTGAGGGAGTAGCGGTATTAGTTAGGGAGCATATTACAGCGGTGCAGAGGGTGGACAATTTAGAGGGGTCATGTAATGAGTCGCTGTGGGTGGAGCTCAGAAACAGGAAAGGTGCAATCACTATGCTGGGGGTATACTACAGGCCACGCGACAGCTCACGGGAAGTGGAGGTACGGATATGTCAGGAGATTCTGGATATGTGCAGATAAAATAGGGTTGTTGTAGTGGGAGACTTCAATTTCCCTGGTATAGACTGGAAAGTGCTTAGGGCTGGGGGTCTGGATGGGGAGGAATTTGTAAAATGCACACTGGAAGGTTCTTTGGAACAGTATGCAGATAGCCCAACTAGAGAGGAGGCTATACTGGATCTAGTTCTGGGAAATGAGCCCGGTCAGGTCGTCAAAGTTTCGGTAGGGGAACATGTGGCAAATAGTGACCACAAATTGTGACCTGTATACTAAAAACGGGTGGCATTTGAATCCCAGGGGGACCAATATCCTGGCAGGAAGGTTGGCTAAGGCTCCTGGGGAGAGTTTAAACTAGATAGGTTGGGGGGAGGGGATCAAAGCAACGTGACTGAGAGTGAGGAAGGTAGCTCGCAAATAGAGAAGGGTTATATGCAGTGCAAGAGGGCAGGTGGACTGGGAACAGAGAAGGGGAGAGGTCAGACCATAGGATTGAGAGGTGTCTACTCTAATGCCAGGAGTATAGTGAATAAACAACTAGCTAAAGGAGGAAAGGGCTTGGGAGATGTTAGTAGCGCTTCAACAAACCGGGTCCAGATAAAGGCTGGCATAAAGACACTTTGCCTGAATGCACGAAGCATTCGAAACAAAGTAAATGAGTTGATGGCACAAATCCATACAAATGAATATGATCTAGTGTCCATCACAGAAACGTGGTTGCAGGGTGACCGGGACTGGGAACTGAATATACAGGGTTATCAGGCATTTGGGAAGGATAGACAGGTAGAAAAAGGAGGTGGGGTAGCTTTGTTAATAAAGGATAATATCAGGACGGTAGTGAGAGCCGACATAGGCTCTAAGAAGCAAAACGTGGAATCGTTGTGGGTGGAGATAAGGAATAGTAGGGGGAGAAAGACACTGGTAGGCGTGGTCTATAGGCCCCCAAATAATAACTTAGAGGTGGGGAGGGCTATAAACAAGCAAATAATGGATGCGTGCAAGAACGGCAATAATCATGGGGGATTTTAACCTACATATTGATTGATCGACTCAAATTGGACGTGGAGGGCTTGAGGAAGAGTTCTTGGAATGCTGTCGGGATTGTTTCATTGAACAGTATGTTACAGAACCTACGAGAGAGCGAGCTATCTTGGATCTGGTTCTGTGCAATGAGACAGGTAGGATTAAGGATCTTCTTGTGAAGGATCCTCTTGGGATGAGTGATCATAATATGGTGGAATTTCTGATACAGATGGAGGGTGAGAAAGTAGGGTCCCAAACCAGTGTCCTCTGCTTGAACAGAGGGGAGTACGATAGGATGAGGGTGGAATTGGCTAATGTAGACTGGGCGAGCAGACTGGTAGGTAGGACAGCTGAGGAACAGTGGAGGATTTTTAAGGAGATTTTTTTAAGTACTCAGCAAAAATATATTCCGGTGATAAAGAAGGACTGTAAGAAAAAGGATAACCGGATGTGGATAACGAAGGAAATAAAGGAGAGTATTAAAATAAAATCAGATGCGTACAGAGTGGCCAAAAATAGTGGAGAATTAGTGGATTGGGAAAGCTTTAAAGAAAAACAAAGAACGACTAAGAAAGCGATTAAGAAAGGAAAGATAGATTATGAAACTAAACTAGCTCAAAATATAAAAAATGATAGTAAAAGTTTTTACAAGTATATAAAAAGGAATAGAGTGGCTACAGTGAATGTTGAACCCTTGGAAGATGAGAGGAGGGATTTAATAGTGGAAAACGAGGAAATGGCTGAGACTTTAAATAAGTTCTTTGTGTCGGTCTTCACGGTGGAAGACACAAATAGTTTGCCGAATATTAGAGATCGAGAGTTGGTGGGAGGGGAGGTCCTTAATACAATTACTGTTACTAAGGAGGTGGTGCTTGGTAGACTAATAGGACTGAAGGTAGACAAGTCCCTGGGCCCGGATGGAATGCATCCCAGGGTACTGAAAGAAATGGCTGAGGTAATAACAGATGCGTTAGTAGTAATTTATCAAAATTCGCTGGACTCTGGGGTAGTGCCGGCTGACTGGAAAACAGCTACTGTTACGCCGCTGTTTAAAAAAGGAAGTAGACAAAAGGCGGGTAACTACAGGCCGGTTAGCTTAACGTCCGTAGTTGGGAAGATGCTAGAGTCCATTATTAAAGAGGAAATAACAGAGCACCTGAATAAGAATGGTTCGATCAAGCAGACGCAGCATGGATTCATGAAGGGAAAGTCATGTTTGACGAATCTACTGGACTTTTATGAAGATGTCACTAGTGCGGTTGACAGAGGGGAACCGGTGGATGTGGTGTTTTTAGATTTCCAGAAGGCGTTCGATAAGGTGCCTCACAAAAGGTTGCTGCAGAAGATTGTGGTACACGGAGTTAGGGGTAAGGTGTTGGCGTGGATTGGGGATTGGCTATCTAACAGGAAGCAGAGAGTTGGGATAAATGGGTGCTTTTCTGGTTGGCAGTTGGTGACCAGTGGCGTGCCGCAGGGATCGGTGCTGGGGCCTCAATTGTTTACCATTTACATAGATGATCTGGAGGAGGGGACTGAATGTAGGGTATTCAAGTTTGCTGATGACACGAAGGTGAGTGGGAAAGCGAATTGCATGGAGGACACAGAAAGTCTGCAGAGAGATTTGGATAGGCTGAGCGAGTGGGCGAGGATCTGGCAGATGGAATATAACGTTAGCAAATGTGAGGTTATCCACTTTGGAAGAAATAATAGTAAATTGGAATATTATTTAAATGGAGAAAAATTACATCGTGCGACTGTGCAGAGGGACCTGGGGGTCCTTGTGCACGAATCGCAAAAACTCAGTCTGCAGGTGCAGCAGGTGATCAAGAAGGCGAATGGAATGTTGGCCTTTATCGCGAGGGGGATAGAATATAAAAGCAGGGAGGTCTTGCTGCAACTGTACAAGGCACTGGTGAGGCTGCAACTGGAGTACTGTGTGCAGTTTTGATCCCCTTATTTGCGAAAGGATATATTGGCCTTGGAGGGAGTGCAGAGAAGGTTCACCAGATTGATACCGGAGATGAGGGGTGTAGCTTATGAGGAGAGATTAAACAGATTGGGTCTGTACTCGTTGGAGTTTAGAAGGATGAGGGGTGATCTTATAGAGACATATAAGATAATGAAGGGGCTGGATAGGGTAGAGGTGGAGAGATTCTTTCCACTTAGAAGGGAAACCAGAACTAGAGGGCACAGCCTCAAAATAAGGGGGGGGCCGGTTCAGAACAGAGTTGAGGGGGAACTTTGTCTCTCAGAGGGTAGTGAATCTCTGGAATTCTCTGCCCATTGAAGTGATGGAGGCTTCCTCGTTGAATATGTTTAAATCACGGGTAGATAGTTTTCTGATAGATAAGGGAATTAGGGGATATGGGGAGCAGGCGGGTAAGTGGAACTGATTCGCTTCAGATCAGCCATGATCTTGTTGAATGGCGGCCTACTCCTGCTCCTATTTCTTATGTTCTTATGTTCTTACAACTCTGTTAACTTTAGGATAGTAATGGACAAGGACGAGTGTTGTCCTAAGGGTAGGGTGCTAAATTGGGGGAAGGCTAACTATAGCCGGATTAGGCAGGAATTGGTGGCCGTTGATTGGGAGAGGCTGTTCGGGGGTAAGTCCACATCTGGCATGTGGGAGTCTTTTAAGGAACAGTTGATAAGGCTGCAGGACAGGCATGTGCCTGTAAAAAGGAAGGATAGGAAAGGTAGGATTCGAGAGCCGTGGATAACCAGGGATATTGAGGATCTGATCAAAAAGAAAAGAGAGGCATACGTTAAGTCCAGGCAAATGAAAACAGATAGAGCTCTGGAGGAATACAGAGTAGGGAAGAACTCAAATGGGGAGTTAGAAGGGCAAAAAGAGGTCATGAAATGTTCTTGGCAGATAGGATTAAGGAGAATCCTAAGGCATTTTATTCATATGTTAGGAACAAAAGAGTTGTCAGGGAAAAAGTCGGACCTTTCAGGGACAAAGGAGGGGAACTATGCTTAGAACCCAAGGGAATAGGGGTGATCCTAAATTAATATTTTGCATCGGTATTCACAAAGGAGAGGGACTTGTTGACTGGGAGTCTCTCAGAGGGAGGTGTTGACCCATTAGAGAGAATCTCCATTACAAGGGAGGAAGTGTTAGGTTTTTTAGGTAACATTAAAACTGACAAATCTCCAGGACCTGATGGCATCTATCCTAGGCTGCTCAGGGAGACAAGAGATGTAATTGCTGGGCCTCTGACAGAAATCTTTGTCTGACAGAAATCTTTGTCTCTTCATTGGACACAGGTGAGGTCCCTGAGGATTGGAGGATAGCGAATGTGGTACCGTTATTTTAAGAAGGGTAGCAGGGATAACCCAGGTAATTATAGGTCAGTGAGCTTGACGTCCGTGGTAGGGAAGTTGTTGGAGAGGATTCTTAGAGACAGGATGTATGCGCATTTAGAACGGAACAATCTCATTAGTGACAGACAGCATGGTTTTGTAAGAGGGAGGTCGTGCCTTACAAATTTGGTGGAGTCTTTTAAGGAAGTGACAAAAACGGTTGATGAAGGAAGGGCCGTGGATGTCGTCTGTATGGATTTCAGTAAGGCATTTGACAAAGTCCCTCATGGCAGGTTGGTTAAGAAGGTTAAGGCTCATGGGATATAAGGAGAGGTGGCTAGATGGGTAGAAAACTGGCTTGGCCACAGGAGACAGAGGGTAACAGTCGAAGGGTCTTCTTCCGGCTGGAGGTCTGTGACCAGTGGTGTTCCGCAGGGCTCTGTACTGGGACCTCTGCTATTTGTGATATATATAAATGATTTGGAAGAAGGTGTAACTGGTGTTATCAGCAAGTTTGTGGATGACACGAAGATGGCTGGACTTGCGGATAGCGATGAACATTGTTGGACAATACAGCAGGATATAGATAGGCTGGAAAATTGGGCAGAGAAATGGCAGATGGAATTTAATCCAGATGAATGCAAAGTGATGCATTTTGGAAGAACTAATGGAGGGGGGAGTTATACAATAAATGGCAGAGCCATCAAGAGTATAGAAACACAGAGGGACCGAGGTGTGCAAGTCCACAAATCCTTGAAGGTGGCAGCACAGGTGGAGAAGGTGGTGAAGAGGGCATATGGTATGCTTGCCTTTATAGGACAGGGTATAGAGTATAAAAGCTGAAGTCTGATGATGCAGCTGTATAGAACGCTGGTTAGGCCACATTTGGAGTACTGTGTCCAGTTCTGGTCGCCGCACTACCAGAAGGACGTGGAGGCTTTAGAGAGAGTGCAGAGAAGGTTTACCAGGATGTTGCCTGGCATGGAGGGTCTTAGCTATGAGGCGAGATTGGGTAAACTGGGCTTGTTCTCCCTGGAGAGATGGAGAATGAGGGGAGACCTAATAGAGGTGTACAAAATTATGAAAGATATAGATAGGGTGAACAGTGGGAAGCGTTTTCCCAGGTCGGAGGTGACGATCACGAGGGGTCACGGGCTCAAGGTGAGAGGGGCAAGGTATAACTCAGATATCAGAGGGACGTATTTTCACAGAGAGTGGTGGGGGCCTGGAATGCGCTGCCAAGTAGGGTGGTGGAGGCAGACACGCTGGCATTGTTTAAGACTTACCTGGATAGTCACATGAGCAGTCTGGGAATGGAGGGATACAAACGAATGGTCTAGTTGGACCAATGAGCAGCACAGGTTTGGTGGGCCGAAGGGCCTGTTTCCTGTGCTGTACTGATCTTTGGTAAGAATCTTTATCTATATAGAGTGACCGGAGATTTCTGAGGAGTTACCAGACATCGATTCATCCAATCGTGGAGAATGCAGCTGTTGTGTGGGATCCTTGTATGCAAGAGATATAAATAAGGTTGAAGTGATCGAAGGACATGCTGCATAATTCTGCTTAAATCAGTGTGGGAAGTACAGCATTGTCACATTCCTTGATCAAAGATTTGGAATGGGAATCACTGCTAAAAAATAGACTGACCATGTTCTATAAAATATGGAATGGGCTGGTGGGATTTTACAGAAACCAATAGCTGATGTCTTCCTTCAACGGCAAAACACAAGGTGACCATCCACACAAACTACAAAGATTATTTATTCCCAAGACAGTGTATCAACACTCTCTCTTCCCAAGGACAGTTCCTCAATGGAACAAGGTGCCAAAGGAAATAGCCACAGTTTCATCACCGAAAATCTTCAAGACTTATCTCTAGGTTAATTCAAGTTTTGAATTTTTCATTATGAGGACTGACCATCTCAGCAGGTTGTGCCTAGTTTAGTGAGCGCAACCAATCTAAATGTTGGCAGCATATGAATATTAGTTTCCGGCAGAACCAAAGCAGCAACAGAAGGAAAAGTGAATCTGAGGCAATTCTCCTGATGAGCAGAGAAGGTTAACGGGGAGATTTAACAGTAATGTTCAAAATTAGGAGGCTGTTGGAGGGGTTTTTTCAGAGACTAAGAAATACCGAAACTTCAGCTAATACAAAGACTCACGAAGCCAGTGTCCCAGTTAAAGACGTATCTTTATTGACCAACGATCGAGGAGAGAGGTTAGCATTGGGCAGTCCAATGCCTTTCTAGAAGAGAAAGCCTTGAGCATTCCAATACCATTCTGAGGTTACAAGACATCCATCAAAACAATTATACCTTTCTCAAGTTTGCTTTTCCCGCTTTCCCATCAGTTATGAACCAGTCATCATTAGTACAAATCAATCATTGTTACCAGGTGTCCATACCTTAGCTAATTACATTCTACCCTCTAACATCATGGGATTTCATTGGTCCATAGAATCCGGATGTTTCTTCCCCCCAGATGCTTAGCTCCAAAGGTCAAAATTACTGTTCCCACCAATTCTCATTTACGTCAATGGCTGAACCAGACAGCTGACAGCCCTATTCATAAAGTAGCTTTGGGAACCATACTGTTTGTAACTTTTGCTGATAAAACTATACACATTCTGTCGTTTCATTGTTTCAAAGAATATGGTTTGTCTGCTAAGTTTTCATCCCATGATGCCTCGCAGCAACCTGCCTTAGGCTAAAGCGTACAATTACTTTAAAAATACAGCTAAAATACATTTTAAAATCCAAAATTAATGTTTAAATCAGAAATACTTGTTCAAATCTCATACTTATTTAAATCCCTTACTGTGTCTGTACCGTCTTCATGCAGACAGTTCCCTTGGTAAACTGAGAGTCTGATCTGAGGTCATTTCACTTATTGCTGGTAGTTTTATTAGTGTTTTAAATCCCTGATTATTTGAAATTTCTCTAACCTACTATGAATTTCTCCAACAGAAGGGTTTTAGTAAAGTGGATGGGGTCAAAACATTTCCACTGACAGGACAGTTCATAATCTCAAATAGATTACGGTTTAAATTCCATTTTCCTGTACCTTGATTCTCTGTCAAGTAACAGTTTTTTTCTGATTTCCAATACTTAAAGTTAAAGTAAAGTTTATTTATTAGTCACAAGTAGGCTTACATTAACACTGCAATGAAGTCACTGTGAAAATTTCCTAGTTGCCACGCTTAATTATTAGTCCAGTTGCCACGCTTAATTATCAGTCCAGTTCTGTTAAGGCTTTGTACTCGATATATTGCATTCGAGCTAAATTCCTTCTGGGATGGAGCATTGTTCCAGTAAATAGTTGTGTTGAAAAGGCAATATATTGTGGGCAGGTTTAGCTCAAAAACCAATACACTTTCTAAGCTTCTCTCTGAATTGGTTTATACCTTTAGTTCTCCGATGTTTGCATTCTCACAAATGAATTGTTTCTGTTTTGGCATGGGGTCTGAAGCAATGATACGTAACGCCCATCCAAATCTGCCCATACCTTAACTCAACTGCAACTGAAACCATCATCTCTGAATTTATTATCTCTGGATTCAAATATTTCAGTGTTCTCCTAGCTGGCTTCCCACCTTGCATCCTGTGTTAAAACTTGAAACTCTGCTGCCATAACTTAATTTGCTCCAAGTTCCATTCACCCGTCACCCCTCCTACTCACTGACCTCCATTGGGCCCTCAGTCCAGCAACACTTCATTCTTAAATTCTCATCCTTTTCAAATTCCTCCATGACCTCATCTTCCTTTAACTCATTAATTTCCTCCAGCCCCACAACCCTCCAAAATATCTGCATTCTGCAAATTCTGGTCTCTTGAGGATCCCCGATCTTAATCACTCTGCGATTGCTGGCAGATGTCTAGCCATAGCTAGCTAAACCCTAAGCTCTGGAATTCCATCCTTAAAACTCTTTTCCTCTCTACACTCCTTTAAGGTGCTCCATGAAACTTACCTCTTTAATCAAGGTTTTGATCACCAATAACTACTTATGTGATTCAGTGTCAAATCATTGTCTGATAACACTCCTTGGGATGTTTCACTGTTTCAAAGACACAGGGATAACTCTTTCTTGATTAATTCACTGGATGTGGGTGTCACCAGGTAGGCTAGCATTTATTGCCCATCTCTAATTGCCCTTGAGAAGGTGGTGGTGTTAAAATGTCTTCTTGAACTGCTGCAGTCCCTGAGGTGTAGGTATACCCACAGTGCTGTTAGGGAGGGAATTCCAGGATTTTGACCTACTTCCAGTGAAGAACCGGTGATATATTTCCAAGTCAGGATGGTGTGAATTGGAGTGTGTTTTATATTTAAGTGGTTGTGTGATTGTTTTAAGAAGCTGATCATGAAATTTTATGCTGATGTCATTAGGGTGTTTCACAGGCTGTTGTTTAGTTTCAGTTTCTGTTCTGTGCAGAGAACATCTCTGTCAATAAACCTGTTGTGTGTTACTTCGAATTTACATATGAAAACCACATATTTTTCTTTTTATTTATAATCTAACGTGGGACTGGGTACAGTACTGCTCACAATGTGATGTAATCAACACATGATCCCAGCATAGGAGGCAACCTTGTAGGACAGCGACGTGTTTAGAGGCAAGCATGGAGACAGTTCCTGGCTTTATCGTACACTGTATAAATGTACGCAGTAATGAATAATTCATAAACATTTACTGTTAAACTAAACAAGACTCAGAACCTCTTCATGAGACCTACCAAACCACACACAACATGTGGTCATGGAAGGTGATATATAAATATAAAAGGTGCTGTATAAAAGTCTTCCTTCTCAGAACTAACAATGAAAGCAATGGCTTATATGACCCCACCCGTGGCCTGAAAGGTTGCAGGTAACCCTGCCGTGGCCAGTCATGGAAGCTCCAGCTGCATTTTACATTCCTCACACAATTAATAGCCCGCAGTTGGGACTTGCAGCTCTGTAGGGGAAAATATCCTACCTGCTTTGCACAGTGGTTAGCACTGCTGCCTCAGAGCGCCAGGGACCCGGGTTTGATTCCGGCTTGGGTCACTATCTGTGCGGAGTCTGCACATTCTTCCCGTGTCTGCGTAGCTTTTGTCTGGGTGCTCCAGTTTCCTCCCACTGTCTGAAAGATGTGCTGGTTAGATGCATTAGCCATGCTAAATTCTCCCTCAGTGTACTTGAACAGGTGCTGGAGTGTGGCGACTAGGGGATTTTCACAGTAACTTCATTGCAGTGTTAATATAAGCCTACTTGTGACAATAATAAACTAAAAAAAACTTGCTCCCAAGAGCTGCCGGCTAATTGGAGGGCCACCAGCTCTCCAATCCCAGTGGCACCTCTGGGGGCAACACCACTGCTGAGACTGCACTTGACCCACACCCTTGACGTTGGAGGTGACCAGAGAATGAAGGCAAGTTTGTCATGTGGACCCTGGCAGTGTTGTGATGGGGAGGGGGGTCGATTGGATATGAGAGCAGGAGATGTCTTTTGGGGGAGCAGGAGGGAGAGGGGGACTTGGGTGGGAATGGTGTTTGTCACAAGGAGGGTGGGGGCCTCTTTTGACCATCAGGGGGTCCCCACCCTGACCCCACACAGACACCACTGAGGTGTATCTGGCAAAGTGCCCACCTGCAGATGGCCATGCCGCCCCCTCGCCTTCTAATGGGGTCTGTTAAAATCGAGGCCACTCCTTCAGTTTGACACACTGGGGAGTCCCAGGACTCATATTCCAATTATGCAAGAGTATCGACCAGCTGAATGTGAGGCAGTTTTTTTTAAATTTAATGGGAGATGGTAACATCATGGAAATGTCAGTGTTCTTGTAATCCAGGGACTCTAGGGTTATGGGTTCAAATCCCAAAAGGCTGGTGGGATTTAAATTCAATAAATAAATCTGAAATATAAAGCTATAAAATATAAATATAAAGATATGTTGGTGACCATTATAACTGTCATTGATTGCTGTAAAACAGCCACTTGGTTCACTAATGTCCCTTTAGAGGAGGAAATCTGCTGTCCTTTTCCTGGTCTGGCCTTAGATGTGACTCCAGACCCACAGAACATGTAGTTGAACCTTAACTACCCTCTGAATTGGCCCGGAAATGGGCAACAAATTCTGGCCTTGCCAGCAACTTCCACAGCCCAGGCAAGGATAAAGGGGAGAAAACCTGCAGAGAGCAGCAAGTTTTTGAATTGCGTTGCTGATATGTTTCAAATAGTTCAAATCATCTCCAGTGATTCTAAATTTTACTATCATACTTAGAATAATAAAAACGTTTCTCCCAGAACTACATTTCAGTACAATTACATTGCTGGTAACGGTCATTCCTACGTAACAGTGGCTTGGAATGGCTGACATTACACAAAATCGCTGCTGGCTGTATGTTATTACCCAACTCCTCAGGTCACCTTACCCACAGAAGTATGGCTTCAGTCTTTTTGGAAGTTGTAAAATTCACATGCAAAAGGTCTTTTACTAAATGAAATTACCCATTTGCCGACAATGACAGAGGATACTTACAACTGAATGAGTTGGAATTATAGAGCACTCCCCATGCAATCAATACTGGGATGAAAATAACTCCTCTTAACTTCCCACCACAGTACAGCCTGGGTTACCAATACTGTTCTGAGTGTCTCTGAACAGTATGTTAATGATATTTTTGGCAGCAAGGTGTACAGTGGATAGCACTGCTGCCTCATAGCACCAGGGGCTCAGGTTCAATTCCAGCCTTGGGTCACTGTCTGTGTGAAGTCTGCACGTTCTCCCCATGTCTGGTGGGCTTCCTCTGGATGCTCCGGTTTCCTCCGACAGTCCACAGATATGCAGGTTAGGTTGATTGACCATGCTAAGTTGCCCTGTAGGGTCAGGAGGATTAGCAGGGTAAATACTTGGGGTTGCGGAGATAGGGCCTGGGTGGGAATGTGATCGGTGCAGGCTTGATGGGCTGAATGGCCTCCTTCTGCACTGTAAGGATTTTATGATTGTTAAGATGGGTGAAGGGCATTGGTTAATTCAGTGCTTGGAACTCTTATGAAGCGAAACTTCCTTCCATGGTCAATGGGCACTTTGGGGGGGCGGGAGGGGGAGTGGGTATAGGCGGGAGTGCTTTCTTAACCCCCAAAACGATTCAATAAGATCCCTTTAAAAGTTTTTTTTTCCTTTCTTACAGTGTCTCTTTAAGCGGATGTCATTTTAATTTGATCTGATCTGTTTATTTCATTTGATCAGTTCCACTGGTTTGCCAAATTAGTTACAGGTACACTCAAAAGGGTATAAAGAAAGAGTCCTGCCCCTCTCCAGTGACTATTTTTGCAGCTGCTTGTTCTTGGAAAGGGAGCATATGAGGGGTGATTCTCGGAGGCCATGTAGCCTTCCCGCTGGGCACCACGGCCTCCGGAAGTCTCCGGCCACTGGATTTCTGGCGTCGTCAGCTTTCCACCAGAAATCGGCACAGAGCTGAAGAAATTATTTAAATTGGGATTTGCATCCCATTAGTGGACCTGGGACTGAAGTCTGAAGGCCCACGAGCGTCTCCCCCTTCCCTCCCGCCAGAAGTGTTTCACTCCAGTGGGGTTTACAACAGTTCCCCACTAGCGGGGAGCTGGCAGCCCAACCCTGCTGGAGTGAAGGGGGGCCATGGAGAGCCCCCAGGATGTTTCCCCTGGGCATTGCTAGCTTGGCAGTGCCAGCCTGGCCCCTTGGCACTGCCCAAGGGGCAAAGTGCCAATGCCCAGGAGGCAGCTTGCCACTGTCCACCAGGCATGAGTGGATCACTGCACCCTCTGCCTCCCCCCCCGCCGCCCCAGACTGTATCGCCCAGATGATATTTTAATGTTGGTCTTGTAAATTTCCTTCAAGAATTTTGTCTTTTGTTACTGTGTCTGTTTAAGGGGCTGTCACTTTAATTTAATTTGTCAATTTGCCCATTTGTTAAAGGTGTACTTAAAAGAGTATAAAGAAAAGCATTGACCTTTCAAGGGGCTGTCAATGAGCTAATTTGCTTATTAGTTCATTTGCTTATTTCAGTGGTATACTCAAAGAGAGTAAGAAGTCTCACAACACCAGGTTAAAGTCCAACAGGTTTATTTGGTAGCAAAAGCCACTCGCTTTCGGAGCACTCGCTGCTCCTTCGTCAGGTGAGTGGGAGTTTCTGACCCGAAGATCAGAGGCCGAATGCCCTGCCACAGCAACCTCTGCAAGACGTGCCGGATCATCGACACGGATGCCATCATCTCACGTGAGAACACCATCCACCAGGTACACGGTACCTACTCTTGCAACTCGGCCAACGTTGTCTACCTGATACGCTGCAGGAAAGGATATCCCGAGACATGGTACATTGGGGAGACAATGCAGACGCTACGACAACGGATGAATGAACACCGCTCGACAATCACCAGGCAAGAGTGTTCTCTTCCTGTTGGGGAACACTTCAGCAGTCACGGGCATTCGGCCTCTGATCTTCGGGTAAGCGTTCTCCAAGGCGGCCTTCACGACACACGACAACGCAGAGTCGCTGAGCAGAGACTGATAGCTAAGTTCCGCACACATGAGCACGGCCTCAACTGGGATCTTGGGTTCATGTCACACCATCTGTAACCCCCACGACTTGCCTGGGCTTGCAAAATCTCACTAACTGTCCTATCTGGAGACAATACACATAGAAATCATAGAAACCCTACAGTGCAGAAGGAGGCCATTCGGCCCATCGAGTCTGCACCGACCGCAATCCCACCCAGGCCCTACCCCCACATATTTTACCCGCTAATCCCACTAACCTACACATCCCAGGACTCTAAGGGTCAATGTTTTTTTTTAACCTGGCCAATCAACCTAACCCGCACATCTTTGGACATCTCTTTAACCTGTGCTTAACGCTCTCTCCACTCACCTTGTCTGTACCTTTGAGACTTGATTAGCTGTAAAGACTCGCGTTCCAACCATTATTTTATAAATTGAGTTTGTGTCTTTATATGCCCTGTTTGTGAACAGAACTCCCACTCACCTGACGAAGGAGCAGCGAGCACTCCGAAAGCTAGTGGCTTTTGCTACCAAATAAACCTGTTGGACTTTAACCTGGTGTTGTGAGACTCCTTACTGTGTTTACCCCAGTCCAACACCGGCATCTCCACATCATACTCAAAGAGAGACATTGGCCCACCATTCTACCCCTTTTTCGCAGCTACCCTTGTACCCTGGAGGGGCAGTGTCCACTGCTCCATTTGAGGCCTTCTATGGCTATTGGGCTCCGCAGGCGATGGAGTGCTTCCTCAGCCCTCAAAATAACATCTTAATTTAAATCAATAAGGTTCTTTTTGTTACACTGCCCCTTTAAGGGGCTAGCACATTAATTTAATTTGTTACCAGTTCGCTCAGAAAGATTACAATGAGAGCCTGCACCTTTAAGGGGTTAGTAATTTGTTTAATTGGTTCATTTATTAATCAACCTACTTTATTCTATTGTTATGCTAAAGCAGTATAAAGAGAGAATTCAGCCTAGGTTTCTGTCTTATATTGGCAGTAATGTTCATGCTGGGTGTCCCTAGAGAGGGTGCATGCAGTGTCCACTTGTACACTTGAGGCCTTCCACAACTGGCAGACATCATGGGGGGCTGGAGTGGTCCATCAGCCCCCCAAACCAACATTTTTATATTGATTGATGTTTCTTTTAAATTCTTGCCCTTTCTTCACAGTGCCCATCTGTGTTTAGTTGGGTTGTTTAATTGGTCAATTATTTTGTTTTACTGACATAATGAAAAGAGATATAAAGAGAGCCGGCAGCCTGAGTCTGCCCCTTTTCTGCAGCTATGTTCACACCAGAATGTCCCTGGAAAGGTGTCCACTGTTAGGCCTGAGGCCCACTGTGACTGATGGGCACTGCAGGGGCTAACTTGCTTCATTGGTACCCAGAGCAACATTTTATTTAGTTTAGATAGGATTCCTTAAAAGTTCTGGATTTTTTTGTTACAGTGCCCCTTTTCAGGGCTGTCAGTTTGTTTAAAGTGGTTTGTTTGATTCAGAACTATTTAATTTTACTGATTTAATAAAAAAGGTGTAAAGAGAGACGACTGGAATCTCAGATTGTGAGGTAGAAAGCAGAAGTAATGCTGTGTTCTGTGAATAAGCCTATGATCAAGAAAGGCATTAGTTTTTATTTGACTTATTATTGTCACATGCATTAATATACAATGAAAAGCATTGTTTCTTGCGTGCTATACAGACAAAGCATACTGCTCATAGAGAATGAAAGGAGAGGGTGCAGAACATAGTGTTATTGTCTCAGCCAGGTGTAGAGAAAGACCAACCTAATATGAGGTAAGTCCATTGAAAAGTCTGATGACAGCAGGGAAGAAGCTGTTGATATGCGATTCAGACTTTTGTATCTTTTTCCCGATGGATGAAGGTGGAAGAGAGATTGTCTGGGGTGTGTGGGGTCCTTGATTACGCTGTCTGCTTTTCCAAGGCAGCAGGAAGTGTAGACTGAGTCAATGGATGGGAGGCTAGTTTGCACGATGGACTGGACTTCATTCACGACCCTTTGTAGTTTCTTGCGGTCTTGGTCAGAGCAAGATCCATACCAAACCATACCATTAGTGTCCACTTATGTACTTCCCCAACTAACTTTGGAATGGATTAACAATGCCCACCCTCCTTGCTATACCCTCAGTGTATTGAAAACAATGCTCATTCTGTCACACTGTGCCCAATGTCAGTCTTTACATGCCACAATCCCTCATGTCCTTCAGACTCCCACCCTCTTGCAAACAAGTTTGATGTCAACCATTGACTTCCATGATTTTTTCAGACTTGATGGTCTCCTGCAGTAGAGTCCACATACGTGTGCATATATGCCAGTGGAAGGACTGTAGAAAAAGAGATAATCAGCCATGGATATCTAAGGAAATAAAGGAGTGTATCAAATTGAAAGAAAATGCATACAAAGTGGCAAAGATTAGTGGGAAACTAGAGGATTGGGAAAACTTTAAAGGTCAACAAAAGTCACGAAGAAAGCTATAAAGAAAAGTAAGATGGATTATGAGAGTAAACTAGCTCAGAATATAAAAACAGATAGTAAAAGTTTCTACAAATATATAAAACGAAAAAGAGTGGTGAAAGTAAACATTGGTCCTTTAGAGGACGAGAAGGGGGATGTAATAACTGGAAATAAGGAAATGGCTGAGGCATTGAACAGGTATTTTGTGTCGGTCTTCACAGTGGAAGACACAAATAACATGCCAAAAATTGATGACAGGAAGGCTAGGACCTTTAACTATCATTATCATGAAAGAGGTAGTGTTAGGCAAGCTAATGAGGCTAAAGGTAGACAAGTCTCCTGGTCCTGATGGAATGCATTCCAGGGTACTAAAAGAGATGGCGGGAGAAATAGCAAATGCATTTGTGGTAATTTACCAAAATTCGCTGGACTCTGGGGTGGTTCCCGCAGATTGGAAAACAGCAAATGTGATGCCACTGTTTAAAAGGAGGTAGACAAAAGATGGGTAACTAAAGGCCGGTTAGCTTAACTTCTGTAGTAGGGAAAATGCATGAATCTATCATCAAGGAAGAAATAGAGAGACATCTGGATATAAATTGTCCCACTGGGAAGACGCAGCATGGGTTCATGAAGGGCAGATCATGTTTGACTAATTTAGTGAAATTCTTTGAGAACATTACATGCGCAGTGGACAATGGGGAACCTGTGGATCTGGTGTATCTGGATTTCCAGAAGGCATTTGACAAGGTACCACACCAAAAGCTGCAGCATAAGATAAAGGTGCACGGTGTTACGGGTAATGTATTAGCATGGATAGAGGATTGGTTAACTAACAGAAAGCAAAGAGTGGGGGTAAATGGGTGTTTTTCTGGTTGGTGATCAGTGACTAGTGGTGTGCCTCAGGGATCAGTGTTGGGACCGCAATTGTTTATGATTTACATAGATGGTTTGGAGTTGGGGACCAAGTGTTGTATGTCAAAATTCGCAGATGACACTAAGATGAGTGGCAGAGCAAAGTGCGCAGAGGACGCTGAAAGTCTAAAAAAGGGATAATAGATAGTCTAAGTGAGTCGGCAAAGATCTGGCAGATGGAGTACAATGTTAGTAAATGTGGGGTCATCCATTTTGTGGGAATAACAGCAAAATGGACTATTATTTAAATGGCAAAACATTGCAGCATGCTGTTGTGCAGAGGGACCTGGGTGTCCTTGTGCATGAATCACAAAAAATGGGTTTGCAGGTACAGCAGGTGATTAAGAAGGCAAATGTAATTTTGTCCTTCATTGCTAGAGGGATGGAGTTTAAAAACAGGGAGGTTATGTTCCAGCTGTATAAGGTGCTGGTGAGGCCACAGCTGGAGTACTGTGTCCAGTTTTGGTCTCCTTACTTGAGAAAGGATATACTGGCACTGGAGTGGGTGCAGAGGAGATTCACTAGGTTGATTCCGGAATTGAGAGGGTTGACTTATGAGGAGAGACTGAGTAGACTGGGGCTATACTCATTATACTCATTCTGTTAGTTAACCAATCCTCTATCTATGCTAATACATTGGAATTCAGAAGAACGATGGGAAATCTTATAGAAACATGTAAAATTATAAAGGGAATAGGTAAGATAGAAGCAGGGAAGTTGTTTCCACTGGTGGGTGAAACTAGAAAAGGGGGCATGGCCTCAAAATAAGGGGAAGTATATTTAGGACTGAGTTGAGGAGGAACTTCTTCACACAAAGGATTGTGAATCTGTGGAATTCCCTGCCCAGTGAAGCCCTTGAGGCTACTTCATTGAATGTTTTTAAGGCAAGGATAGATACATTTTTGAAAGGTAAAGGAATTAAGGGTTATGGTGAGCGAGCGGGTAAGTGGAACTGAGTCTACGAAAAGATCAGCCATGATCTTATTGAATGGTAGAGCGGGCTCAAGGGGCCAGATGGCCTACTCTTGCTCCTATTTCTTATGTTCTTAAGTATATGCTATACATGAATGTATTATATGCCTACACACAACTGTACATTTTACCTGCGCAGTTTTGCCACTCTTGTACCAAGACAAACACGTGTGTAAGACTTAATTTGGGCAGCAGCAGGATGTTGATGAAATTGTGCAAAGAGCAAAACAGATCATTACTAGATCCTATTGGCCATTTCTTGGTGCCACCCAAGACCAATTTCACCCCCACTAGAGCCTGTGCAGCAACCTTTCCACTGCTAGCTTGGAGCAAATACAGCTAATCACACAGTATTATGCAGTTCACGAGGAGGCCATTCAGCCCACTGTGTCTGTCCTGGTTCTTTGAAGACCTATCTCATTAGTCCCACTCCCTCATTCTTTCCCTACGAAAATTTATTTGATTCCCCATTGAAAGTTATAGTTGACTCTGCTTCCACCATGCTTTCAGGCACTTCATTACACATCACAGCTCAGTAAATAAAACTAATATTTCCTCCTCTGTCTTTTCATCGATTAACTTCAATCTGTATCCTTTAGTAACTGACCCTCCTGTTTTCAGAAACAATTTCTCCTTGTTTATTCTATCAAAACTTTTCATGATTTTGAATACCTCCAAATCTCTCCATAACCAGAACAGTGGTTAGCACAGCTGCCTCAAGTGCCAGGGACCCAGGTTCAATTCCAGCCTTGGGTCACTGTCTGTGTGGAGTTTGCACATTCTCCCCGTGTCTGCGTGGATTTCCTCCAGGTGCTATGGTTTCCTCCCACAATCCAAAGATGTGCGGGTTAGGTTGAATGGCCATACTAAATTGCCCCTTAGTGTCAGGGGGATGAGCAGGGTAAATATGTGGCGTTACGGGGATAGGAGCTGGGTGGGATTGTGGTCGGTGCAGACTTGATGGGCCGAATGGCCTCCTTCTGCACTGTAGGGATTCTATGATTCTATGATTCGGAACCATCACTGCACAAAGGAAAACCCTAGCTTCCCCAGTCACTCCATGTAAATCCTGCCATCAACATAATTCCTTCAATTTGATGGAAATCCCCCATCAACTGATGAATCAGTAGTCCTCCATGTTGAACATCACTTTGAGGAAGCACTGAGAGTGGCAAGGGCACAGAATGTAGTCTCAGTGGACGACTTCAATGTCCATCACCAAGCATGGCTCAGCACCACTACAGACCTAGCTGGCCGGGTCCAAAAGTCATGATGTGGAGATGCCGGCGTTGGACTGGGGTAAACACAGTAAGAGTAAAGGGTCTAAAGGGACAGAGCTGCTGGACTGGGACCGTGGCAGGTGGTGAAGGAACCAACAAAAGGGAAAAACATACTTGATTTCATTCTCACCAACCTGCCTGCCACAGATCCATCTATTCCTGAAATGGGAGTGACCAAGTGACAAAACTCTGTCTTAACATTGAGGACACAACAACATGTTCTGTTGTGCATTACCACCAAGTTAGATGGCATAGTTTTTGTTCGATCTTGCAATTCAATACTGGACAACAATGAGGCATTGTGGGCCATCAGTAGCAGCCAACTGTATTCAACTACAATCTGTAACTTCATGGCCCGGCATATTCCCCACTCTACCATTACCACCAAGCCAGAGGATCAATGCTGGTTCAATGAAGCGCACAGGAGAGCATGCCAGAAGCAGAATCAGGCATACCGAAAAATGAGGTGCCCAACCTGGTGAAGCTACAACATAGGGCTACTTGTATACCAACCAGCAAAAGTAGCAAGTAATAGACGAGATAAGTGATTCACAACCACGGGATCATATCCAAGCGCTGCAGTCATAGAAACAGAAACAGAGAAGATCGGAGCAGGGGGAGGCCATTTGGCCTTCGAGTCTGCCCTGCCATTCATCATGATCATGGCTGATCGTCCAACTCAATAGCCTAATCCTGCTTTCTCCCCATAACCTTTGATCCCATTTGCCCCAAATGCTACATCCAGCCTCCTCTTGAATACATTTAATAGAACATGGGCGGCACGGTAGCACAGTGGTTAGCACTGCTGCTTCACAGCTCCAGGGACCTGGGTTTGATTCCCGGCTTGGGTCACTGTCTGTGTGGAGTTTGCACATTCTCCTCGTGTCTGCGTGGGTTTCCTCCGGGAGCTCCAGTTTCCTCCCACAATCCAAAGATGTGCGGGTTAGGTTGATTGGCTATGCTAAATTGTCCCTTAGTGTCCTGGGATGCATAGATTAGATGGATTAGTGGGTAAAATATATGGGGATAGGGCCTGGGTGGGATTGTGGTCGGTGCAGACGCGATGGGCCGAATGGCCTCTTTCTGGACTGTAGGGTTTCTATGATTTCTATGATTTCTAACATAGAAAAGCTACAGCACAAGTTGCGCCGACCAATTTCCTTACCTTCTAGGCCCATCTATAAGCCTAGGGGCGGCACGGTAGCACAGTGGTTAGCACTGCTGCTTCACAGCTCCAGGGACCTGGGTTTGATTCCCGGCTTGGGTCACTGTCTGTGTGGAGTTTGCACATTCTCCTCGTGTCTGCGTGGGTTTCCTCCGGGTGCTCCGGTTTCCTCCCACAGTCCAAAGATGTGCGAGTTAGGTTGATTGGCCATGCTAAAATTGCCCCTTAGTGTCCTGGGATGCGTGGATTAGCGGGTAAAATATGTAGGGATATGGGGGTCGGGCCTGGGTGGGATTGTGGTTGGTGCAGACTCAATGGGCCGAATGGCCTCTTTCTGTACTGTAGGGTTTCTATGATTTCTATAACCCTCTATCTTACTAACCTCCATGAACCTATCCAAAAGTCTCTTAAAAGACTCAATCGAATCCGCTTCCACCACCACGACCGGCAGCCGATTCCACGCACCCAGCACCCTCTGAGTGAAAAACTTACCCCTAACATCTCCTCTATACTTACTCCCCAGCACCCTAAACCTGTGGCCTCTCGTGACAACCATTTCAGCCCTGGGTAAAAGCCTCTGAGAATCCACTCTATCAATACCTCTCAACATCTTATACACCTCTATCAGGTCACCTCTCATCCTTCGCCTCTCCAAGGAGAATAGACCTAGCTCTCTCAACCTATCCTCATAAGGCATACCACTTAATCCCGGCAACATCCTCGTAAATCTCCTCTGCACCCATCCTATGGCTTCCACATCCTTTCTGTAATGAGGCGACTAGAACTGGGCACAGTACTCCAGGTGGGGTCTGACCAGGGTCCTATACAGCTGCAGCATTATCTCCCGATTTCTAAACTCAATTCCTCTATTGATGAAGGCCAGTATTCCATATGCCTTCTTAACCACAGCCTCTACCTGCGACGCCGCTTTGAGCATCCTATGAATCCCAAGATCCCTCTGTTCTTCCACACTGCCAAGCGTCTTACCCTTAATATTATATTCTTCCATCCTATTCGACCTGCCAGAATGAACCACCACACACTTATCTGGGTTGAAGTCCATCTGCCACTTCTCCGCCCAGTCTTGCATCTTTGAAACTTTGAAATGTTTTGGCATCAACTACTTTCTGTGGTAATGAATTTCACAGGCTCGCCACTCTTTGGGTGAAGAAATGTCTCCTCACCTCCGTCCTAGATGGTCTACCCTGAATCCTCAGATTGTGACTGCTGGTTCTGGACACACCCACCATTGGGAACATCCTCCCTGCATCTACCTTCTCTAGTCCTGCTCGAATTTTATCAGACTCTATGAGATCACCCATCATTTGTCTGAACTCCAGCGAAAACAATCCTAACCTAGTCAATCTCTCCTCATACATCAGTCCCGCTTTCCCCAGAATCAGCCTGGTAAAACTTTGTTACACTCCCTTGAGAGAAAGAACATCCTTCCTCAGAAAAGACGACCAAAACTGCACACAATATTCTAGGTGTGGCCTCACCAAGGCCCTGTACAATTGCAACAACACATCCCTGCTCCTGTACTCGAAACCTCTCGCAGTGAAGACCAACATGCCATTTGCCTTCTTTACCACCTGCTGCACCTGCATGCTTACCTTCAGTGACTGGTGCACAAGGACACCCAGGTCCCGCTGCACACTGCCCTCTCCCAGTTTACAGCCAGTCAGGTAGTAATTTGCCGCCTTGTTTTTACTTCCAAGGTGAATAACCTCACATTTATCCAAATTGTACTGCATCTGCCATTGATTTGCTCACAAACCCAACCTGTCCAAATCATGCTGAAGGATCTCTGCATCTTCATCACAGTTCACCCTCCCACCCAACTTGTCATCTGCAAACTTTGAAATGTTACATTTTGTTCCCTCATCCAAACCATTAATATACATAATGTGAATATTTCGGGTCCCAGCACCGATCTCTGTGGCACCCCACTAGTTACTGCCTGCCAATTTGAAAAGAACTCATGAATTCCTACTCTTTGTTTCCTCTCTGCCAACCAGTTTTCTATCCATCTCAATACACTTATCCCAATCCCTTGCACTTTAATCTTGCACGATAATCTCTTATGCGGGACTTTGTCAAACGCTTTCTGGAAGTCCAAATATACCACATCGACTGACCCCCCCTTGTCAACTCTACTAGTTACATCTTCAAAGAATTCCAACATATATGTCAAGTATGATTTCTCCTTCATAAATCCACGCTGATTCTGTCTGATCCTGCCACTGCTTTCTAAATGCTCTGCTATAAAGTCCTCGATGATGGATTTGATAATTTTGCCCACTACAAATGTTAGGCTTACTGGTCTATAATTCTCTGTTTTCTCTCTACCTTCCTTTTTGAACATTGGAGTGACATTAGCTACCCTCCAATCTGCAGGGACTGTTCCAGAGTCTATAGAATCCTGGAAGATGACCACCAATGCATCCGCTATTTCCAGAGCCACTTTCTTAAATACTCTGGGATGTAGATGATCAGGCCCTGGGGATTAATCTGCCTTAAATCCCATCAATTTTTCCAGCAACATTTCTGTGCTAATATTAATCTCCCTCAGTTCTTCCCTCTCTCTAAATCTTGCATTCTTCAACATTTCTGGTAACTGATTTATGTCCTTTTTTGTGAAGACAGACCCAAAGTATGGGAGAGAGAAATCACTGGAAAATCTCAGCAGGTCTGGCAGCATCTGTAAGGAGAGAAAAGAGCTGACGTTTCAAGTCCAGATGATCCTTTGTCAAAGCTAAAAGGCAGAGAAAGTGGGAGATATTTATACTGCAGGGGGAGGGAATGAAAGATGAATCATAGCCATAGAAATCAGGGAAAAAGACTGCTAATAGCTGTCCACAGAGAGAATAAAGGGTGTGAATGGCCAAACGGCAGAGAAGCTGTAAGCTGTGACAGTTGGAGATGTTGGGGGAGGGGGGAATGGGACAGAGGTAGAATGTAGAAAAGGGGAAGTGAGGGGGAGAAAAGGTAAGGGAAGGGGGATGAAGTAGGGGGAAAGAGTGGGGGGCGGGGAAGAAAAATGAAGAAAGACAATAAAGAAACAAAATTTAGAGAACAATGAAAAATTAAATAAAATAGAATGAAAACAAAGGGGGCCGAGGTGGAGCAGAGCAAATCATCTGAAGTTGTTGAATTCAGTGTTGAGACCTAAGGTTGTAAAGTGCCTACCAGAAGATGAGATGCTGTTCCTCCAGTTTGGTTGAGCTTCACTGGAACATTACAGCAAGCCAAGGACAGACATGTGCGCATGGGAGCAGGATCGTGTGTTAAAATGGCAAGCAACCAAAAGGTCAGGATCCTGATTGCGCACAAACCGAAGGTGCTCAGCAAAGCGATCACCCAGCCTACACTTGGTCTCTCCGATATAGCGGAGACCACATTGGCAGCAGCGGATGCAATACATCAAATTGAAAGAGGTGCAAGTGAAACCTTGCTTAACCTGGAATTAATGTTTTGGACCTTGGATGGAGAGCATAGAAGAGGTAAAGGGACAGGTGTTACACCTTCTGTGATTGCATGGGAAGGTGCCATGAGTGACGGGAGAGGTGTTGGGTATAATGGAGGAGTGGACTAGGTTATCCCGGAGGGAACGGTCTCTGTGGAATGCTGATGGAAAGAGTGAAGGGAAGATGTGTTTGGTGGTGGCATCACGCTGGAGTTGGTGAAAATGGCGGAGGATTATGCTCTGCATGTGGAGGCTGGAAGGGTAAAATGTGAGAACAAGGGGGACTCTATCCTTGTTCTGGGAGGGAGGGGACGGGTTGAGGTTCGTGGCGCGGGAGATGGACTGCACACTGTTGAGGGCCTGTCGACAACTGTAGATGGGAATCCACAGCTGAGGAAAAAGGAGCACATATTAGAAGCACCACTTTGGAAAGTGGCATCATCGGAACAAATGCGACGGAGGAGAAGGAGCTGAGAGAAGGGGATGGAGTCCTTACAGGATGTGGGGTGTGAAGAGCTGTAGTCCAAATAGCTGTGGGAGTCAGTGGGCTTGTAGTGGATATTGGTAGATCATCTATTGCTAGAAATGGAGACAGAAAGGTCAAGGAAGGAAAGGGAAGTGTCTGAGATGGACCAGGTGAAGGCGATGGAGGGGTGGAAACTGGAAGTGAACTTGATGAATTTTTTGAGGTCTGGACGAGAGCATGAAACGACACCAAAATAGTCATTGATGTACCGGTAAAGGAGTTGTGGGAGGAGACATGGGTAGGCTTGGAACAAGGAATGTTCCACATACCCCATAAAAATACAAGCATAGCTAGGACCCATGCAGGTATCCATTGCTACTCCTTTGATTTGGAGAAAGTGGGATCAGTTAAAGGTGAAGTTGTTGAGAGATAGAACGAGTTCAGCCAGGCGGAGGAGAGAGGTGGTGGATGGGAATTGTTCAGGCCTCTTTTCAAGGCAGAAGCGAAGAGCTCTCAGGCCGTCCTGGTGTGGGATGGAGGTGTAGAGAGTTTGGACATCCATGGTAAATAGGAGACGGTTAGGGCCTGCGAATTGGAAGCTGTCAATATGACACGGGGCACCAGAGGAATCACGGATGTAGGTGGGGAGGGAATGGACCAGGGGAGTGAGGATGGAGTCAAGGTAAGAGGAAATAAGTTCAGTGGGGCAGGAGCATGCTGACACAATGGGCCTACCAAAACAGTCTTTTTTGTGGATTTTGGGAAGTAAGTAGAAACGGGCTGTCTGGGGTTGGGAGACTGAGTTTGGAAGCTGTGGGGGGAAGGCATCCAGAGAAAATGAGGTCGGTGATAGTGTTGGAAATAATGGCTTGATGTTCAGTGGTGTGGTCATGGTCCAGGAGTATCTGAGAGTTGGTGCTCAGCCTCTGCGAGGTAGAGGTCAATGTGCCCGACGACAACAGCACCCCCTTTGTCGGCAGGTTTGACAATGTCAGGGTTGGATCTGAGGGAGCAAAGGGCGGAAGGTTTGGAAGGAGAGAGGTTGGAATGGGTGAGGGGGGCAGAAAAATTGAGACGGCCAATTTCCCAACAACAGTTCCCAATGAAAAGATCGAGGGCAGGTAATTGTCCCAGTGGGGGTGTCCAATTGGAGGCAGAATGTAGGAGGCAGGTGACGGGGGGAGGACTCTTGCCCAAAGAAGTGGGCACAGAGACGAAGGCGATGGAAGAAGAATTCAACATCATGTCAAGCCTGGAATTCATTGAGGTGGGGACATAAGGGTACAAAGCTGAGTCCTTTGCAGAGAACAGCACGCTCAGCCTCAGAGAGGGGAAGGTCAGCGGGTGTGGTGAAGACACTGCAAGGGCTGGGGCTAAAAGAGATGGAGTTTGAGTATTTGGGATTGGTGGGGGGCCTGGGATGGGCAATGGTGTTGATAAGTTGTTGAAGCTTGTGTTCCTTTACATCTGCAAGAAACAGGAAAAGTGTTGCTGGAGGGAGATGTCGAGTATCTTCATGTGGCGGCGCATGGATTTCAGTTTCATTTCATCCTCCAAATCATTCTTGAAAAGTGGCCTGATCAATTCCCATCCACCACCTCTCTCCTCCGCCTGGTTGAACTCGTTCTATCTCTCAACAACTTCTCCCTTAACTGATTCCACTTTCTCCAAATCAAAGGAGTAGCAATGGGTACCCGCATGGTCCTAGCTACGCTTGTCTTTTTATGGGGTATGTGGAACATTCCTTGTTCCAAGCCTACCCAGGTCCCCTCCCACAACTCCTTTACCAGTACATCGATGACTATTTTAGTGCCGTTTCATGCTCTCATCCAGACCTCGAAAAATTCATCAACTTCGCTTACAGTTTCCACCCCTCCATCGCCTTCACCTGGTCCATCTCAGACACTTCCCTTTCCTTCCTTGACCTTTCTGTCTCCATTTCTGGCAATAGACGATCTACCAATATCCATTGCATACCCACTGACTCCCACAGGTATTTGGACTACAGCTCTTCACACCCCACATCCTGTAAGGACTCCATCCCCTTCTCTCAGCTCCTTCTCCTCCGTCGCATTTGTTTCGATGATGCCACTTTCCAAAGTGGTGCTTCTAATATTTGCTCCTTTTTCCTCAACCGTGGATTCCCATCTACAGTTGTCGACAGGGCCCTCAACAGTGTGCAGTCCATCTCCTGCGCCATGGCTCTCACCCCGTCCCCTCCCTCCCAGAACAAGGATAGAGTCCCCCTTGTTCTCAGATTTCACCCCGCCAGCCTCCACATGCAAAGCATAATCTTCTGCCATTTTCACCAACTCCAGCGTGATGCCACCACCAAACATATCTTCCCTTCACTCCCTCTGTCAGCATTCCACAGAGAACATTCCCTCCTGGATAATCTAGTCCACTCCTCCATTATACCCAACACCTCTCCCGTCACCCATGGCACCTTCCCATGCAATCATAGAAGGTGTAACACCTGTCCCTTTACCTCTTCTATGCTCACCGTCCAAAGTCCAAAACATTCATTCCAGGTTAAGCAGCGTTTCATTGGCACCTCTTTCAATTTGGTCCATTGCATCCGCTGCTCCCAATGTGGTCTCCTCTATATCAGAGACACCAAATGTAGACTGGGTGATCGCTTTGCTGAGCACCTTCGGTCTGTGTGCAATTAGGATCCTGACCTTTCGGTTTCTTATCTTTTTAACACACGATCCTGCTCCCATGCCCACATGTCTGTCCTTGGCTTGCTACAATGTTCCAGTGAAGCTCAACACAAACTGGAGCATCTCATCTTCTGGTAGGCACTTGACAGCCTTCCGGTCTCAACATTGAATTCAAGAACTTTAGATGATTTGCTCTGCTTCACCTCGGCCCCCTTTGTTTTCATTCTATTTTATTTAATTTTTCACTGTTCTCTACCTTTTATTTCTTTATCGTCTTGCTTCATTTTTCTATCCCTCCCCCCACTCTTTCCCCCTACTTCATCCCTCTTCCCTTACCTTTTCTCCCCCTCCCCCCACTTTCCCTTTCCAACATTCTATCTCTGTCCCATTTCCCCCCCTCCCCCAACATCTCCATCTGTCACAGCTTACAGCTTCTCTGCCGTTTGGCCATTCACACCCTTTATTCTCTCTGTGGACAGCTATTAGCAGTCTTTTCCCCTGGTTTCTGTGGCTATGACTCATCTTTCATTCCCTCCCCCTGCAGTATAAATATCTCCCACTTTCTATGTCTTTTAGCTTTGATAAAGGTTCATCTGGACTCAAAACGTCAGCTCTTTTCTCTCCTTACAGATGCTGCCAGACCTGCTGAGATTTTCCAGCGTTTTTTCTTTTGGTTTCAGATTCCAGCATCCGCAGTAATTTGCTTTTATCATTTGAACCAAAGTATGTATTCAGTTGCTCGGCCATTTCTTTGTCCCCTATTATACATTTCCCCGTTTCTGTCTGTAGGGGACTTACATTTGTCTTCATCAACCTCTTTCTCTTCATGTATCTAGAGAAACTCTTAGTGTCAGTCTTTATATACTCTGCAAGCTTATTTTCGTATTGTATTTTCCCCTTTTTAATCGATCGCTTGGTCCTTCTTTGCTGAATTTTAAACTGCTCCCAATCCTCAGACCTATTATTTTTCTTGGCCAATCTGTATGCTTCTTTCTTGGATCAGACACAATCTCTAATAGTATCTCAGTCTTGCCACATTCAACCATGAATAGTAGTTGACAATTAAACAACTCACTGGAAGAGGAGGCTCCTCAAATATCCTCATCCTCAATGATGGAGGAGCCCAGCACATTAGTGCAAAAGGTGAGGATGAAACATTCTCAACAATCTTGGGCCATAAGTGCCAAGTGGATGATCCATCTCAGCCTCCTCCAGAGGTCCCCAGCATCTCAGATGTCAGTCTGCAACCACTTTGATTCACTCCATGTCATATCAAGAAACAACTGAAGACAATGAATACTGCAAAGGTTATGGACACTGACAATATTCCGGCAATAATACTGAAAACTTGTGCTCCAGGACTTGCACCTCGCCAAACCATAGCCCCTGTTCCAGTACAGCTACAGCACAGGCATCTACCCAACAATATGGAAAAATGCCCACGTATGTCCTGTGTACAAGAAATAGGACAAATCCATCCCAGCCAATTACTGTTCCATCAGTCTACTCTTGATCATCAGAAAAGTAATGGAATGGGGTACCAGCTCCTGAGCTCATTATAGGCTTGAATCAAATATATGCAAAAGCTGCAGCAAGACTTGGACAATATCCAAGCTTGGGCTAATGAGTGGCAGTAACATTCACACCACACACGTGCCAGGAAATGACCATTTTGAACTGAGAGGATCTAACTATTACTCCTTGACATTCAAAGGCATTACCATTGCTGAATCTCCCACCATCAACATTGTGGGGGTTACCGTTGACCAGAAATAGAACTGGGCTAGCCAAATAACTAGGGTGGTGTGGTGGCACAGTTGTTAACACTGCTGCCTTCCAGCGCCCAAGACCCGGCCTCGAGTGACTGTCTGTGTGGAGTTTGCATGTTCTCCCCATGTCTGCATGCATTTCCTCCGGGTGCTCTGGTTTCCTCCCACAGTCCAAAGATATGCAGGTTAGGTAGATTACCCCTTAGTTTTCCAAGATGTGTAGCTTAGATGGATTAGTCATGGTAAATGTGCAGGGTTAAGGAGATAGGGAAGGGGGGGGAAAGCCTGGGTAAGATTATCTGTCAGAAAGTCAGTGCAGACTTGATGGGCCGATTAGCTTCTTCTGCACTGTATGGATTAAATGATTCTATGATATAAATAATGTGGCTTCAAGAGCAGGTCAGAAGCTAGATGTCCTGCAGTGTTTAAATCACTTCCTGACTCCTGAAAAACTCTCCACCATCCAGAAGGCACAAATCAGGTGTGTGATGGAATACCCTACAGTGGCCTGGATGAATGCAGCTCCAACAACACTCAAGAAACTCAACATCATTCAAGAAAAAGCAACCTGTTTGATTGACATCCCTTCCACAAACATTCACTTGCTCTACTACCGACACACAGTGGCAGCAGTGTGTACCATCTACAGGATGCACAAATTCACCTATTCTCCTTGGGCTGCACCTTCCCAACCCATGGCTGCTTTACTTAGAAGGGCAAGAGCAGGAGACACATTTAAACATCTCCACCTGGAAGACCTCAGCCACCCCTATCATCCTGACTTAGAAATATATCACTGTTCCTTCACTGTCATCTCACTCTCTTACAGCACTCTGGATGTACCTACACCACATGGATTGCAGCAGTTCCAGAGTGCAGCTCAGCACCAGCTTCCCAAGGGAAATTAGCAAGGAGAAATACATGCTGGCCTTGCCAGCAATGCCCCGATCCCACGAATGCTTGAGAAGTAATCCCTCTTTGTGTGTTCACAGGCATGACTGAGCTTCTCATTGGTTGTCATTCTAATCTTCCATTTTGCTGCCTTGCTGACCTCTCCATACATGGCCTTCCAGTGAAGCTGAACACTCATCCAGGAACAGCACCGCATCTTTCAACTCAGCATTCTACAACCTTTTGGACTCAACTTTGAGTCCAACAACTTTAGATCAGACCCTGTGCCCCCATTGGCCGGTATTTTATGACCTCACTCAGGCGAGTCTCGTAATATCCTGCCTGAGGCCAACGGAGAATTCCGTTCTGCGAGCTGTACCCACCCCGATTCCAGGCCAGTAAAATTCCGCTCATTTTGTTCTGTCTGTTATTTTCCTTTTTTGTTGTTTCGCTGGGTCTGTCTTCATCTTGTTTCTTTCATTATCTCTTCACTTTGCATTCAGATGGCCTTCATGTTGCTATTCGCACCTCATTTGGACGTAGCCTTTGTTTTTTTCCCTATCCCCATTGCCACTTCCTTTGGCTGTTCCGTTATGAAATCGACTCTACCCTACTCTCCACCCTATCGCAGATCTTCTCCTTTGATCTTACTGCCCCGCTCTCCTTTCACTGGCTTAAACATGTTTACATTTCTACTCTTCCTTCATTCTGATGAAAAGTCATCTCAACTCTGTTTCCTTCCACAGAACCTGCCTGACCTGCTGAGTATTTCCAGCATTTTTTGTTTTTGTTTCAGATTTTCAGAATCCGCGGTATTTTGCTTTCGTATACAAGTAAAGCTGGGCTCTGGACATGTTTTGGTTTCCCTGGCAACCATCCAAAATAATCAATGGGTCCCTTTGCCTGTGCCAAATAGCCTGTTTTGGGACTCAAATCCACATTGGGTCAGTACCTGACCAGAGTAAGTGGCAGTCACGCTACACTGAGTTATTCTGAGTCCTTTCATCTGCAGCATTTTTTTCCTGTCACCCCGAGATAATTATCTACATGGCTGCTGGTTACCTTTGAACATTACTGGCAGCATTAAATGCCCAATTGTAACACAAACCATTGTCCTTGAATTAACCTTAAAGGTCTCTGATTGATTTGGTGTCAATTCATTGTAAAGTAGATTCATTGTAAAGTAGAATCCGTACACTACAGAAGAGGCTATTAGGCCCATCGGATCTGCATTGACCACAATCCCACCCAGACCCTATTCCTGTAACCCCACATATTTACCCTCTTAGTCCCCCTGACACTAAGGGCAATTTACCATGGCCAATCCACCTAACTTGCACATCTTTGGATTATGGGAGAAATCTTGTGGATTCATTTGGACTTCTTTATGAAGTTGACTTCTTTATGGGAGAAACACAGTAAGAAGTATAACAACACCAGGTTAAAGTCCAACACCAGGTTAAAGTCTCTCGGCAATACACATCTCTTTAACCTGTGCTTAATGCTCTCTCCACTCACATTGTCTGTACCTTTAAGACTTGATTAGCTGTATTAGCATTGATTAGCTTGATCAGCATTCCAATCATTATTCTGTAAATTGAGTTTGTGTCTCTGTATGCCCTGTTTGTGAGCACATCTCCCACTTCACCTGACGAAGAGGCAGCACTCCAAACGCTAGTGACATTTACGACCAAATAAACCTGTTGGACTTTAACCTGGTGTTGTTAGACTTCTTCCTGCATTTACCCTAGTTCAACGCTGGCATCTCCACATTACGGGAGGAAACCAGAGAACCCGGAGGAAACCCACACAGACACGGGGAGAATGTACAAACTCCGCACAGACAGTGGCCCAAGCCGGGAATCGAATCCAGGACCCTGAAGCTGTGAGGCAGCAATGCTAACCACTGTGCCACTATGCTGCCCTGATGTGGAGATGCCGGCGTTGGACCGGGGTAAGCACAGTAAGAAGTCTCACAACACCAGGTAAAAGTCCAACAGGTTTATTTGGTAGCAAATACCATAAGCCTTCGGAGCACAGCTCCTTTGTCAGATGGAGTGGTCTCTGTTCTCAAACAGTACAAACAGACACAGAAATCAAATTACAGAATACTGATTAGAATGCAAATCTCTACAGCCAGCCAGGTCTTAAATGTACAGACAATGTGGGTGGAGGGAGCATTCAACACAGGTTAAAGAGATGTGACTATGCTGCGCCAAGGGCACTTTGGGGGATTGATATAAAACAAAAGGTGACACCTTATCAGCTTCATCAAAGATTTTGGCTTTAAACTGTTGCAAAGCCAGGTAGACAGGTGTAAGGAGGGAATTCCTGTGCTCGGGGCCGAGGCAACTAAAGGAAGGGCCACTGTTGGTGGAGCGATTATAACTGGGAATTCACTCGCGGCCAGGAATGCTGAGATCCTGAAGGATTGTGGTGCTGGAGGAAATTACAGAGATGGTGGGCGGCAGGGGCGGGGATGGGGGAGTGGTAGAATGTGGTGGGGGGGGGTGGGGGGAGGTGATTATAGGACATGGAACAGGACAGCTCAGGAACAGGCCCTTCAGTCCACAATGTTGTGCCGAACAGTGACACCAAATTAAACTGATCCCTTCTGCCTGCCCTTGGTCCGTAGCCCTCTACTCCTTGCATATTCATGTCCTTATCTCAAAGCCCCTCAAACACCCCTATTGTTACTGCCTACACCACCAGCCCTGGCAGCGCATTGCAGACACCAACCACTCTCTGTGTAAAAAACATGGAGGGATTTGTAAAGAAAAACGCTGACAAGCCAGTGACACTCCTTATCCGGCCAATGGGTAAATAAAACAAAATGAAAATTTTAAAATCAAGAGGATTTTTTTTTGTGGGAGCAGCTCCCTGGTGCAATTTGTCAAGTTTTTTGTCATTTCCACATTTTACAATATGTCGAACGTAATCTTTCAAAGGCTAAGTAGAGTCCGAGAAGCGAAGACTAACAGTTGCTTTGCAGTCCCGTACTGTATGTAGAATTTGAGTCAATGTTTGTGCCTTCTGTTGATTTGGGAGTCAGGTTCATTTCAGAAACCGCCTCTCTGAATGAATGCAAATAACCTCAGAGCAACAGTGTAAGGCATTTCGCAAATTTGCAAACACTGTTCCTGATTACATTCTTGCTGCCTTTGCACTTTAAGTAAATACCATAAAATGCTTCTTCAGATTGCTCACTTTAGTAGTAACAGCTCTTTGATATTTGGATTTATTCAATGCATTTATCCCCGTAACCTAATTTAACTGCAGAGTTAGACTAACATGGCAAGCCAACCAATAAAGATGAAATGCAAAGTTGCAACAATAAAAAGCTCAACATAAGACAGTCTAAAAATACATGCAATAAATAATAATGGGAATATACGAGCACATTTAGTGCCAGCATCGACGAGGTATTAATGTTCTGTTATTGTAATGCAGCACTAACTTGTTATTTTTATGTCCTTTGTGCTTTCCATTTATGCAGCCATGTTTCACTCACCATTCTGTAACTCTTAAAGGTGCAGTGTTTCCTCATATCATAGAAAGATGGCCAAAAATAAAACAGGTGGAAGTTTTCATTGTGTATACTTTCCTTGAGTTCATCCTCTTTCCCCACTTTGGATTTCTTCTGCTGTTTTTCTGACTCATCCTGGAGTATCATCCCTTGAGTACTTGTCTGGATTCCAACCAAGCAGCCACTTTTTGCTCTCTCCTAAGTGCTTGGCTCTGCTCACTGTTTTGTCTCCACTGGCATGAGGATTTGTAAACTTTCATCCTAAATGATTGCAACAAAGGATAAGGTCATTTTGCTCTTGCTGTCAGTACCAACTCTCTGAAAGAGATATCCAAAGTAGTGCTACTTTCTTGTCCTTGCTTTGTAGTCCTAGAAATGTCACAATTTGCAGCGTATCATAAAATCCCTACAGTGGAGAAGGAGGCTATTCAGTCCTTTGAGTCTGCACTGACAACAATCCCACCCAAAGCCTATCGCCACAACCCCACTTATTTACCCTTCTAATCTCCCTGACACTAAGGGGCAATTTTGCATGGCTAATCCACCTAACCTGCACATCTGCGTAATTACACATTTTTAATCATTCATTGTATGTGGATGTCAAGGGCAAAGCCAATATTTGTTGCCCGTCTCCATTTGCCTTTGGGATGCTGGGACATGAGGCACCATCTTTTTGAACCACTGCGGTCTATATGGTGTAGGTACATCCACAGTGCTGTTAGAACATAAAACATAGAACATTACAGCGCAGTACAGGCCCTTCGGCCCTCGATGTTGCGCCGACCTGTGAAACCAATCTAAAGCCCATCTAACCTACACTATTCCAATATCATCCATATGTTTATCCAATGACCCTTTGAACGCCCTTAATGTTGGCGAGTCCACTACTGTTGCAGGCAGGGCATTCCACGCCCTTACTACTCTCTGAGTAAAGAACCTACCTCTGACATCTGTTCTATATCTATCACCCCTCAATTTGAAGCTAAGTCCCCTTGTGCTAGCCATCGCCATCCAAGGAAAAAGGCTCTCACTGTCCACCCTATCTAATCCTCTGATCATCTTGTATGCCTCTATTAAGTCACCTCTCAACCTTCTTCTCTCTAACAAAAACAGCCTCAAGTCACTCAGCCTTTTCTCATAAGACCTTCCCACCATACCAGGCAACATCCTGGTAAATCTCCTCTGCACCCTTTCCAATGCTTCCACATCCTTCCTATAATGCAGCGACCAGAACTGTACGCAATACTCCAAGTGTGGCCGCACCAGAGTTTTGTACAGTGGCAACATGACATAATGGCTCCAAAACTCAATCCCTCTACCAAGAAAAGCTAACACACTGTACGCCTTCTTAACAACCCTATCAACCTGGGTGCCAACTTTCAGGGATCTACCCACATGGACACCGAGATCCCTCTGTTCATCCACACTACCAAGTATCTTACCGTTAGCCCAGTACTCTGTATTCTTGTTACTCCTACCAAAGTGAATCACCTCACACTTTTCCGCATTAAACTCCATTTGTCACCTCTCAGCCCAGCTCTGCAGCTTACCTATGTCCCTCTGTAACCTACAACATCCTTCCACACTGTCCACAACTCCACTGACTTTAGTGTCATCCGCAAATTTACTAACCCAGCCTTCTACGCCCTCATCCAGGTCATTTATTAAAATGACAAGCAGCACTGGCCCCAAAACAGATCCTTGTGGTACACCACTAGTAACTGAACTCCAGGATGAACATTTCTCATCAACCACCACCCTCTGTCTTCTTACAGCTAGCCAATTTCTGATCCAAACCGCAAAATCACCCTCAATCCCATGCCTCCGTATTTTCTGCAAGAGCCTACCGTGGGGAACCTTATCAAACGCTTTACTGAAATCCATATACACCACATCAACTGCTTTACCCTCATCCACCCCTTTGGTCACCTTCTCAAAGAACTCAATAAGGTTTGTGAGGCATGACCTACCTTTCACAAAACCGTATTGACTATCCCTAATCAAATTATTCCTTTCTAGATGAATATAAATCCTATCTCTTATAATCCTTTCCAAAACTTTGCCCACAACAGATGTAAGGCTCACTGGTCTATAATGACCAGGGTTATCTCTACTCCCCTTCTTGAACAAGGGGACAACATTTGCTATCCTCCAGTCTTCTGGCACTATTGCTGTAGACAATGACGACATAAAGATCAAAGCCAAAGGCTCTGCAATCTCCTCCCGAGCTTCCCAGAGAATCCTAGGATAAATCCCATCCGGCCCAGGGGACTTATCTATTGTCACACTTTCCAGAATTGCTAACACCTCCTCCTTATGAACCTCAATCCTGTCTAATCTAATAGCCTGTATTTCAGTATTCTCTTCGACAACATTGTCTTTTTCCTGTGTGAATACTGACGAAAAATATTCATTTAGCGCCTCTCCTATCTCTTCGGACTCCACGCACAACTTCCCACTACTGTCCTTGACTGGCCCTAATCTTACCCTAGTCATTCTTTTATTCCTGACATATCTATAGAAAGCTTTAGGGTTTTCCTTGATCCGACCTGCCAAAGACTTCTCATGTCCCCTCCTGGCTCTTCGTAGCTCTCTCTTCAGGTCCCTCCTGGCTAACTTGTAACTCTCAAGCACCTAACTGAGCCTTCATGTCTCACCTTTACATAAGTCTCCTTCTTCCACTTCACAAGAGATTCAACTTCTTTAGTAAACCACGGTTCCCTCGCTCGACCACTTCCTCCCTGTCTGACAGGTACATACTTATCAAGGACACGCAGGAGCTGTTCCTTGAACAAGCTCCATATTTTAATTGTGCCCATCCTCTGCAGATTTCTTCCCCATCCTATGCATCCTAAATCTCGCCTAATCGCATCATAATTTCCTTTCCCCCAGCTATAACACTTGCCCTGTGGCATATACCTATCCCTTTCCATCGCTAAAGTAAACGTAACCGAATTGTGGTCACTATCACCAAAGTGCTCACCTACCTCCAAATCTAACACCTGGCCTGGTTCATTACCCAGTACCAAATCCAATGTGGCCTCACCTCTTGTTGGCCTATCTACATACTGTGTCAGGAAACCCTCCTGCACACATTGGACAAAAACTGACCCATCTAAAGTACTCGAACTATAGCGTTTCCAGTCAATATTTGTTTACATTAACACTTCAATGAAGTTACTGTGAAAATCCCCTAGTTGCCACACTCCAGCGCCTGTTCGGGTACACTGAGGGAGAATTTAGCACGGCCAATGCACCTAACCAACACGTCTTTCGGACTGTGGGAGGAAACCGGAGCACCTAGAGGAAACCCACGCAGACACGGGGAGAATGTGCAAACTCCACACAGACAGTCCCCCATAACAACTACCCTGTTACTTTCGCTCCTATCCAGAATCATCTTTGCAATCCTTTCCTCGACATCTCTGGAACTTTTTGGAGACCTCTAGAAATCTCCCAACAGGGTGACCTCTCTTTTCCTGTTTCTATTCTCAGCCCAAACTACCTCAGTAGATGAGTCCTCATCAAACATCCTTTCTGCCACCGTAATACTGTCCTTGACTAACAATGCCACACCTCCTCCTCTTTTACCACCTTCCCTGATCTTACCGAAACATCTAAACCCCGGAACCTGCAACAACCATTCCTGCCCCTGCTCTATCCATCTCTCCAAAATGGCCACAACATCGAAGTGCCAGGTACCAACCCATGCTGCAAGTTCACCCACCTTATTCTGGATGCTTCTGGCGTTGAAGTAGACACACTTCAAAACACCTTCCTACCTGCCGGTACACTCCTGCGACCTTGAAACCTTATTCATGACCTCACCACTCACATCCTCCTGTACACTGGAGCAACAATTCAGGTTCCCATCCCCCTGCCGAATTAGTTTAAAGCCTCCCGAAGAGCATTAGCAAATTTCCCCCCCAGGATATTGGTACCCCTCTGGTCCAGGTGAAGACCATCCCGTTTGTAGAGGTCCCACCTGCCCCAGAATGAGCCCCAATTATCCAGGTATCTGAATCCTTCCCTCCTGCACCATTCCTGTAGCCTTTCCTGTTAGGGAGGGAATTCCGGGATTTTTCCTCAGTGACTGCGAAGGAACGGTGATATATTTCCAAGTCAGGATGGTGAGTGAGTTAGTGAGGAACTTGGTGGTGTTCCCATGTGTCTGCTGCCTTTGTCCTTTTAGATGGTAGCGATGACAGGTTTGTTGTCTAAGGAGCCTTGGCAAATTACAGCAGTGCATCTTTTAGACAGTACTCACTGCTGCTGCTGTGCATTGATGGTGGGGGGAATGAATGAAACCCATGCAAAAATTTATTTTTCCAGGTGCCTGAAGATATGGCGAGATTTCAATGCCAACGGGCCACTCTCCAGTTTTCTCAAACCGACACAGCCAACGTAATGGAAAATGTTGTTATTGGATTCACAATCCAGAACCTGAATTATTAATGATAGAATGTGACAGTTTGGGAATTGGCACTCAAGAACTTTTGAAAAAAAAAACAAATCTTGAAATTAAGTGACAATGACCCTGAAGCTGGTGGATTTTCATAAAAACACAACAGGCTCATCAATGTCCTTTTATTGGGAAGGGACACCTGCTGACTTTATTCAGTTGGAATTTGACTCCTGTCTCAGACCAATGTGTGTGAGCCACAGGGGAGCGATTTTCCTGCTGGCTTCAAGACCCCAGCTGTCAGGCTCAAGTCATAGAATCCCTACAGTGCAGAAGGAGGCCATTTGGCCAATCAAGTCTGCACCATCACCAATTCCACACAGGCCCTATCCCCATAACCCCACACATTTACCCTGCTGGGGGTGGTACAGTAGTACAGTGTTTAGCACTGTTGCCTCACAGTTCCAGGGAATTGGGTTCGATTCCTGGCTTGGGTCACTGTCTGTGCGAAGTCTGCATGTTCTCAGGGGGATTAGGAGGGTAAATGCATGGGGTTATGGGAATAGGGCCTGGTTGGGATTGTGATTGGTGTGGACTCAATGGCCTCCTTCTGCACTGTAGGATTCTATGATTCTATGATTTTCACAATTCCAGAGACTTGGGTTCGATTCCAGACTGGGTCACCGGCTGTGTGAAGTCTGCACGTTCTCCCCAAGTCTGCGTCGATTTCCTTCGGGTGCTCCAGTTTCCTTGCAGTCCAAAGATGTGCGGGTAAGGTGGATTGGCCATGCTAAATTGCCCCTTAGTGTCAGTGGGACTAGCTCGGGTAAATATGTGGATTTATGGGGATAGGGCTTGGGAGGGATTGTGGTCGGTGCAGACTTGATGGGCCGAACGGCCTCCTTCTGCAATGCAGGATTTTATGATTCTATGATTCTCACAGCTCCAGGGACGTGGGTTCGATTCCCGGACTGGGTCACTGTCTGTGTGGAGTTTGCACATTCTCCCTGTGTCTGCACGGGTTTCCTCTGGGTTCTCCGGTTTCCTCCCACAGTCCAAAGATGTGCCGGTTAGGTGCATTGGCCATGCTAAATTGCCCCTTAATGTCCCAGGATGCGTAGGTTAGAGGGATTACAGGGTGAATATGTGGGGTTATGGTGATAAAGCCTGGGTGGGATTGTTGTCGGTGCAGGCTCGATGGGCCGAATGGCCTCCTTCTGCACTGTAGGGTTTCTATGATTCTATGATTCTAATCCTCCTGACACTAAAGGTCAATTTAGCATTGGCAAATCAACCTAATATGCATAGCTTTGGACTCTGGGAGGAAACCAGAGGACCTGGAGGAAATGCACACAGACATGGGGAGAATGTGCAAACTCCACACAGACAGTCACCTGAGGCCAGAATTGAATCTGGATACCTGGCGCTGTCAGGCAGCAGTGCTAACCACTGTGCCACTAAAAATGGGGCTTGAAACAGGGAAACAGTCATCTACCTGCGTTTTTTCTTGAATTGGCCATTTAGTGGCCAAAAGGTAGGATTACTATCCAATTAATGATGGTTAATGTGCTCTTGAAGATAGAAGACCAATAGGAAGCCATCTAGCTTGAAGGTAGCAGCAGGTTGCCATGACAGATAAATGAGAGAGAAAGGGGCACCAAAATGGTGGTGCTCTCTATCAGGTTTCCTAAATAAAGAAATGGCCTTTGCGGGAATGGGAGGGACCTCTATGTGCAGCTGAAGCCTGGCAAGCAGGAAGGGAATAGCCTTGGGTGCTACCAATGCCCCCCCTCCCTCCCCCCGCCCCAACCCCCTCTCCCTTCATACAGCTCCACGCAGCTGCCCTGTCCCTTATCACCTGTGGGGATCTGAGGGCTTCCTGGAAAATGCCAATCTTTAATAGCGACCAATTGACTACCCATTGTCACTTGTGGGTTGGTGGCCATGCTACACCCCCAACCTGTCTCTGGAGAAAAATAGCCCTTGGCTGGGATGTAGTTGGGGAACCACCGAGTCAACCAATGGCATGGAGTTCTGTGCCTGTCCACCTTTGTTCCTGCCCCCATCGGAGTGAAAAATTCACCTCAGTGCATCAAAATGGACACAGTATTCCAAGCCTGACCTAGGCCTTTCCGAACACAAGACATTCCAAAGTGCATTACAGCTCAAAAGGTACTATTGAAGTATATTTATTGTTACCATATAGGGTATGTGGCTGGCAATTTGCACATAGCAAGATCCCACAAATAGAAATGAGATAAATGACTAGATAATCCGTTTTCAGTTTATATTTGAAAATATTGCTCATCCTCCATTTTAGACCAAAGCGATAATGATGATTTTTTGCCCAAAATAGATGGATAGTCAGTCCAAATGACAACCGTTTAAGTTACACGTTATTGAAGGAAAAGTAGACTTTAAAGGGGAGAAAGGTGGTCACGTTAGGAGGTGGTGACCTAGTGACCCAGAGCAATGCCCCTGGAGACCTGGGTTCAAATCCCACCTCGGCAGATGGTGAAATTTGAATACGATATAAATCTGGAATTAAAAGTCTAATGTGGCCATGAAACCATTGTCGATTGTTGTAAAAACCTATCTGGTTCACTCCAGTCCTCTCGGGAAGGAAATCTGCCATTCTTACTTAGTCTGGCCTCCTGTGACTCCAGAGCCAATCACTCTTAACTGCCAACCAATCCAAGGGCAAATAGGGTTGGGCAAAAACCCCATGGAAGAATAAAAAGAAAATGTCGGCTGCAGAATTAAGACTGAACATATTTTTGAGTACATTTTGGAGAAATTCATCACAGAAATCAGTTTGAAAAAAAAGTCTGTGCAGTCTAATTATCACAATCTTAGATTGTACAGCAGTATTGCGATTGATTTTCTTTTTCCTCAAAAGAAAATATTCAGCTGTGCTCCCCTGAATTAAATCTAATCAGTATGATGGATATAATAATCTGCCCAAGCACCTTGAGCCTGGCATATCTCTATTTAGAATCTAGAATAAATATGAGTTGAGCGATTAACATTGGGAGGAAGTGTCACGAGTCCGTGTTTACAGTTGCTCTGACAATCCCCAGCCCCCAAAAGAAGGAATTAAGAGAGATTAACAAAGTGTGAGGAAAGTAGGCCAATTTAATGAGCTAAGCCCCTGTTAAAAGTAGTCATTTAATTCACTGAGGTTTTCATTTTCCCTGTGGTACTGTTATGTCTTCACTTATCGACTTATGGTGCCGAAAGAACCATGAGGTAGGCTTGGTAACTTGAACACTGAGAGCTCTTTATTAGAGTTGTGTACTGTTCCACAGTCAGATCTAAGACTGAAGAACCAGGTCCCAGGCTGGGAGGAGCTAATCCCCCACACTCTTAAAGGGGAAGTACGCATCCCAAACCCCAACATGGATCATATAATATATTACCCCCCACCCTTTAATCCAAAACTTCTCCAACACATATACATACGATGGAGAAACATAGATACAGGGCATTGCAAACTACTCCCCGCCAGAAAATCCATTCAGACAGTTCACATGGACAATAATGGGCAGGATTTTCCAACCGCACCCGCCCCAAAACTAGAAAATCCCACCTGAGATCAATGGACCTGTGCATGGTCCAACCCCTGCCCCCCCCCCCCTCCTCCACGTCCGCTACCCGTGGAGGGTGGGACGGGAAAATTCCCCCCTTCCCCCCGTGAGTCTATCGGAGGGATGGCAGTTTCATATAGGTTGTTTCCTCATTTCAGGAACCTTTTCCTGAGGAGTTTTCCAGGATTCTGCAGGATCCTGCCGCTCAGGGTGGGGGTCCCTCTCCAACGGGCCTCAGCTGGCTGGTGCCAATGATGCTGCTTCTTCCCTTGGGGTGATCAACTCTGATTCTGAAATTCTCGGCTTGGGCAACCTCACTGAGGCCAATGTGGACGTTTCTATTGTCTGGAGAGTTTCTCACCTTAGATGTGGGGCTGTGTGTGCCAAGAGACAACCTTATACCCACTTACCGTTGTACCTTGTGCTATACCTTTTTTGTTTATACCAGCACTGAAATCAGCTTTTGGCTTTGCGGCAAGGGGCAGATTTTGGCCCTTTGTGCTTGACTCTAAGTGATTAGTTGAGCAGCTCATAGCGGGGACATTGAGTTAGGAACATTGCACACCCCTAATGGAGCCCTCTCCAATTTGCTTCCACTAATTGCACAGAGCTGGCTTAGTAAACATTTCGATATTTATACTGATTGTCTGCTGTTTGAGAAGCATTACAAGGATCAATATTGCAGGCACTGTCATTCTTTCGATAACCACCATGATTAAAGTCATATTCTGACTTGTTTAATAATTCTTAATGTGCGGTGAAAGTAGGATTCTCTTTCATTTTTAGCAGAAGAAGGGATGCCAGTGCCCTTATCATTGACAGCCTTTCAAAAAAAAATTATGACAGTTTTGTTTGTAAAAGTAGAATGCTGCAATTGATTCAAATCTTGTGTCCTTAGGGCCTTTCTACTCCTGCCTTCGCTAAAGCCAGTCAGATACTTCAGAATAATTTAATTAACTTCCACCTTGTAGAGCATACGTTTCTCTCAGTCCTTTCACGGCAAAAGTATTATTTGCCGACAATTTTGTCGAAGGTCACAATCCCGTTCGTTATGTTGCTGAAAGGCCGCTTTCAGGAAGACTGTTATGATGGTATTGGGTTTTGCCAAGTTGAGATCAAACACTCCCTGCAAGAAGAGAAATAGTATGTGTTGGCCAACTGGTTCACTTGATGGTAGTGCCTTAATGGATCTCTGCTGCAACCCATATCTCTAACTCGGATAACCTTTGTCTCCTAATAACATTTCCTCACCTGCTTTCACTAAAGATAAAGAAAAGGCACTGATTTTCAGTTCAGTAAGTATGCTTCACTTGGACAGACTGAGCAGCAGCTCAGAGGCAGCCTAAACAGACGATGAGTGAAGGGGAGGCAGCTAAAAGATAACTCTTGGTCTATACTGAGTTTTCCTCTGATTAGTTCAAACGTCATGATGTGGAGATGCCGGCGTTGGACTGGGGTGAACACAGTAAGAAGTCTCACAACACCAGGTTAAAGTCCAGCAGGTTTATTTGGTAGCAAATACCATAAGCTTTCGGAGCACTGCTCCTTCGTCAGATGGAGTGGAAGGAGAGCACATTTCCACTCCATCTGACGAAGGAACTGTGCTCCGAAAGCTTATGGTATTTGCTACCAAATAAACCTGTTGGACTTTAACCTGGTGTTGTGAGACTTCTTACCTAGTTCAAATGTCCCAGTGGAGTGAAAAATCCCAACACTGGGAAGAGCCATTTTCTATTGTTCAGTAATTAAGACAGGTAATTACAGTCATTTCACATTCCTCTTATATATTCCTCAGGCATACTCTCTTCCAACTTATTCCCGTTGGGAAAAAGATACAAAAGGCTGAGATCATGTGTCAACCAATTCAAGAACAGCTTCTTCCCTGCTGCCATCAGACCTTTGAATGGGTCTATCTTATATTAAGTTGATCTTTCTCTACACCCTAGCTGTGACTTAACACTATATTCTGCTCCCTCTCTTTTCCTTCTTCCCTATGTACTCTATGAATGGTATGCTTTCTCTGTATAGCGTGCACGAAATAATATTTGTCACTGTATACCAATACAGTGAAATATAATAATAAATCAAATCAAAATAATTCATAAATCAATTAAGCCTTTTGTATTATTACATGAAATTTCAAATGTTGGCTTATTTCTATCAATATTCCTGATTAATTATATTGATGAAGTTCCTGTATTAAAATAAGGTGTAGGAGATATCATTTCATTCACACTGGACATTTTCCCAAATGTTATTTGAAGAATGGCTTGATTAATTTAGAGAGAGAGAGAGAGTAGATGTGTGAAAGAGGGTAGAATAGCCAGAGAAGAAAAAGTGTCGCACAGACAGAAATCAGCTGAAAATAGACCCGGTCACTTCTCTTCCTCTTGGCACAAAATGGATGTTGGGGAAGCCCAACTTCCAAACCCAATTGCCTGTGATTTGTCACCCATCCTCGATGGAACTACCATCAGCTTTTCAAACTGATAGACATTGGACTCCTTGCCAATTGGAGTTTGAATGCCTGGTTTCAGGGCTCCAATGCCACAAGGGAAAAACCTGGTCAAAGAAAGGATAACAGCATCCCCAGCTTTAGTGCAGTCTAACCATGCAGTGTGTTACCAATCCCAGTTGGTGTTACTACTGTGACATGTGTGTACCTTTAAGAAATGTTTTGTTTTAAGATCATGGTCTCTGCGGTTCTCACAATGTCACTTTTTCTCAGCTCATAGTCTTAGCTGATGTGATTATGGCACTGGTTTGACTGGAGATGTCCTTTTATTGCTGCTTCAGGGGCTTTGTTTATTTTTACTGGGATGTTTATGACTGCATTGTTGGGAGAAAAACTGATTGGCAGGTCAGGTGATAGGAGTTTTTTCATTTTCAGCTTGGAGCTGCATTTTGAGTTTTTAGTTTGAGAAGGGGCATCAAGCTGAAAAGAAGTCTTTCTCTCCCTGGTTTTGAAAATTCATCTGAAAGTAAGGTCTTGCCTTTTTGAAGGGGGAAATCGGCTGTTGGTGGCTTGCCTTGAGTCCTTTGTGTTTTGGGAAGCTGTTTTGCTTCAAACTGTTTTGAGTCTATCCAGAGAACTGCAGAATTCACACAAAGGATTCAATTTGAGTATCACATGAACATTAGTCTATTCTGTATTAAATCTGGTTGAAGGGTCTTGTTTATAGGATTGGTTTGATTGGGACAGCTCCTATATTCTTTAAGGGTTGTAGTTGTTTTGGTGTTGTTTGTAATTGATAGAAATTATTGCTAATTTTCTTACTATACATGTTAACTATATTCTTTGTTTGATAAAAGCTCGCTAGTAGGTCATTTGAAGTGAAATCTATCATGCTTATCCTAGCCAAATTCAAGATGCAAAACTTGTGATCCAGGCTGGCTCCATAAAACACTTTGGAGTTTCGGACCTGAACCATAGCACCATGGAAAGGAACATAGATCCCAGAATGGAACCCTCGCTCAATAGGCCGTAACTTGTACTTTTTTTAAAGAACATGTGGAGGACAAGGATCACAAGATTACCAATTAGCATTTAACAACAAGAAAAAACATTTATTAAACCTGAAATGCTTAACTTTAATACAATGCTCCCTCATTCCCCACTATCTTCACAAATCTACCCAGATTTCAAGGATAACACAGATTACTGATATCCTCAATTAACATACAGTCCATGTTCCCGACAGGCTGAATTGTGATCAGACAACATCCCATCCTGAAACCCAGTGGCAAATGGCACTCAATTGATCTGTGAGTTTCACTTCAAATTCCCCCCAGATGTTGGTTTCATGAGTGTTCCCAAATTCCATTCTAAAAAAAGATGTGTTTTAAAATCTTCTTTCAATCAATGCTTTCCATCAGCTGTTTTCATCAAGGATCCACCTCCAGATTGTCCAACTCTCCTTTCAGTTTTCCTTCATCTTGAATTGCCTCAAGCATCCAAACATCTACACAAAACTCCGCTCCTCGGCTCACCATCGGATACTATTGTTTCCAAAGGCTGGATATAAGGACACCAAATTTACAATTCTTTCAGATGCCTGGCCTTTCAGTAGCCAACTTCATCCAGGCTGCATTTCCAGCTTTATCTCCAGCTTTAGTGACCAATACCTTCTTCCACTGGCAGTTCGTCTTTGTTCCTTTAACTTCAAACTTCCTGGAAACTTTTAGTTTTTAGAACTAACTGTCCTTTACCTTCTCTGGAGCTTGCTTTTGTGCCCATTACGCCATTCTATGGCTTTCCTGCTTCTTGCAAAGCTGAGAGTTGTTCTCTCTCTAGCTTCCTTTCTCCAAATTTTGATTTAAGACATACTCAATAAGTCTTTCTAATTTAAAGATGCCTCTGGTTGCTAAGCAACATCTCAATCTTTCTCCAAGCTTATGTTCACTATTCCTGTCGTAAACTCTCTTTCAGCACAATAGGAACACAGTTTGAACTGAAACCAAAAACCCCCATACATGAAAACATCTTTGTTTAACATGAGTCCAAGTAGAATTATGCCCTTTCTTAAACAAAATGCTAAATTAAACCCGATTAAATCTATACCGTAAGTCTAATATTTAACAAGGCAATTATAGACCACTCAAAACTATGTCTGCTTTTTGGGAAGTCACAGTAAGAAGTCTCACAACACCAGGTTAAAGTCCAACAGCTTTATTTGGTAGCAAAAGCCACTAGCTTTCGGAGCGCTGCCCCTTCGTCAGGTGAGTGGGAGTTCTATACACAAACAGGGCATATAAAGACACAAACTCAATTTACAAAATAATGATTGGAATGCGAGTCTTTACAGGTAATCAAGTCTCAAAGGTACAGGCAATGTGAGTGGAGAGAGCATTAAGCACAGGTTAAAGAGATGTGTATTGTCTCCAGACAGCACAGTTAGTGAGATTTTGCAAGTCCAGGCAAGTCGTGGGGGTTACAGATAGTGTGACATGAACCCAAGATCCCGGTTGAGGCTGCCCTCATGTGTGCGGAACTTGGCTATCAGTCTCTGCTCAGCGACTCTGCACTGTCGTGTGTCGTGAAGGCCGCCTTGGAGAACACCTACCCGAAGATCAGAGGCTGAATGCCCGTGACCGCTGAAGTGCTCCCCAACAGGAAGAGAGCACTCTTGTCTGGTAATTGTCGAGCGGTGTTCATTCATCCGTTGTCGTAGCGTCTGCATGTTCTCCCCAATATACCATGCCTCGGGACATCCTTTCCTGCAGCGTATCAGGTAGACAACATTGGCCGAATTGCAAGATTATGTACCGTGTACCTGGTGGATGGTGTTCTCGGCCAACGTTGTCCACCTGATACGCTGCAGGAAAGGATGGCCCGAGGCATGGTACATTGGGGAGACCATGCAGACGCTACGACAACGGATGAATGAACACCGCTCGACAATCACCAGGCAAGAGTATTCTCTTCCTGTTGGGGAACACTTCAGCGGTCACGGGCATTCGGTCTCTGATCTTCGGGTAAGCGTTCTCCAAGGCGGCCTTCACGACACACGACAGCGCAGAGTCGCTGAGCAGAGACTGATAGACAAGTTCCGCACACATGAGGACAGCCTCAACCGGGATCTTGGGTTCATGTCATGTGGTGAAGCATTGTTGGTTCCCACTAGGTAGTGCTGAGCCATGGTCTGGCCAGTACTATGAGTCTGTATATATGTTACTGTTGGGGTTAGGGTTGGGCTGTTCTACCTGTTAATATAGTTGTTATGGTACACCCCAGTCGGCTCCGCCTCCTGGGAGAGGTATAAAGGTCACTGCTCTGCCTGGTGACCCTTTAGTCTGGGATCGTGTACTGTATATGGTAGCTCTTTTATTGTTGGCAATAAAAGCCTTTATTTCCCGAGTACATCCTGCCTCTCGTGTGTTATATCGCGCATCAATTTTATTGCCAACAAGTAAATTCTGTTTTTTGTGAAAAAAAAACGACAAAGAAAACATGGAGCAAATGCTTAAACCTGAACGGCTTACGTTGGACCCACGTGTGGCGGGAGCATCGAACACTTTCGACCACTGGTTGAAGTGTTTCCAGGATTACCTCGACGCCTCCACAGCGGTCACCGACGACGCCGACAGACTCCGGGTCCTCCACGCGAGGGTAAGCGACGCTGTATACCTAGCGATCCGTGGGGCCACCGACTACAAAGGGGCCCTCGAGCTTCTCAAGAAGCGATACAACAAACCGCCGAATGAGATGCATGCTCGATACCTTCTAGCCACTCGATGGCGGCAGCCCGGCGAAACGACGGAACAGTACGCGTGCGAGCTTCAACAGCTAGCCAGAGCCTGCAACTGCAAGGCAGTGTCGGCAGACCAGTACATGAACGACCTCGCTCGAGATGCGTTCGTGGCGGGAATCGGCTCGTCGTACATCCGCCTTCGGCTGTTGGAGCAAGGTAACCTCGACCTCACTAAATCCATAGGGTTAGCTGATGCTCTAGAAATGGCCTCCAAAAGTCTGGCGATGTACCCCGACGACCACGTGGAGACAGTGAGGCAGGGGCAGTCACAGACCCCACTTCACTCAGCGGGACCGAAAAACTGCGCGATTGCATTCCCAGCCTCGGACCTGACGACGGCAGCAGCTCCCGGTGGCCCGCAGTGTTACTTCTGTGGGGGGGTGAAACACCCTCGGCAGCGATGTCCAGCTAAAGCGGTGTTGTGCTCCGCCTGCGGCAAGAAGGGGCATTATTCCAAGGTATGCCGGTCCAAACTTCCATCCAAGAACAGCAGTGCGGCGTGTGACTCCCCGGAGCCGGCCTCCTTGTCTTCTGCATCTTCAAGGTCTTCTGCCACATGCGATTCCAGGATGTCGCCATTCCGAACGATGGAGTCGCAAGACACGTGCGACCTGCAGGGGCCACTGGTTTTGGCGCCATCGTCCACGTGCGACCTATGGGGGCAGCCATGTTGGTCGGCACCGACCGCGAATGACCAGCAGGGGTCGTCATCAACCATCTCAGCTGCCTGCAGTTGCGCCCACGAACCAACGGTGGCGTCGATCGTCCTGGACCAGGCCAAGCCTCACAGACTCAACAAGTCCATGATGGACATACAGGTAAACAAACGCCCGATTTATTGTTTGTTTGACAGCGGGAGCACGGCGAGCTTCATTCATCCAGACACCGTGAAGTGGTGTGGTCTCCAGATTCCAACTGTCAAGCAGACAATTTCGATGGCGTCAAGGTCCCGGTCTGTCACCGTGCTAGGGAGTTGCGTGGTCAATCTGACGGTGCAGGACACAGTCTACGAGAACTTCAAGCTCCTTGTGTTACCGCACCTTTGCGCGCCAATACTCGTAGGACAAGATTTTATGGTCCACTTGAAGAGTGGAACCCTGCAGTATGGTAGGCCACTCCCTCCGCTTTCAGTGGGAGACCCACAGCCTCTAAATTGCCCAACGCGCTCCACATGTAGTCTCTCAATGCTTAGGATTACCACACCCTCCCTATTCCAGAATCTTGTGCCAGGCTGCAAGCCCATCGCAACAAAGAGCAGGCGTTACAGCGCTGAAGATCGGATCTTCATTCGATCTGAAGTTCAGCGGCTCCTCAAGGAAGGGATCATCCAAACTAGCGCTAGTCCTTGGAGACCGCAAGTCGTGGTGGTTAAGAATGGGAACAAACCCCGGATGGTCATAGACTATAGTCAGACCATTAACAGATACACGCAGCTGGATGCGTATCCCCTCCCGCGCATATCTGACATGGTCAATCAGATTGCGCAGTACCGGGTGTTCTCCACCATCGACTTAAAATCTGCTTACCACCAACTCCCCATTCGCCCAGAGGACCGACAATACACGGCCTTTGAGGCGGATGGTCGCCTGTACCATTTTTAAAGGGTTCCTTTTGGTGTCACGAATGGGGTCTCGGTCTTCCAGCGTGCTATGGACCGAATGGTGGACCATAACGGACTGCGGGCTACCTTCCCGTACCTGGATAACATCACCATCTGCGGCCATGACCAGCAGGACCACGATGCCAACCTTCTTAGATTCTTACGCACTGCATCTCGCCTGAATCTGACCTACAACAGGGAGAAGTGTGTATTTCGCACGCGCCGCCTAGCTATCCTCGGATACGTGGTGGAAAACGGGGTCCTTGGCCCTGATCCAGACCGTATGCGTCCTCTCCTCGAACTTCCCCTGCCCACTAGCGTCAAAGCACTGAGAAGATGCTTAGGCTTCTTCTCATACTATGCACAGTGGGTTCCCAATTACATGGACAAAGCCCGTCCGCTCATCAAGTCTACCTCTTTTCCCCTAGCAACAGAGGCTCACTGAGCCTTTGCAAGAATAAAAGCCGACATCACGAAAGCCACGATGCACGCTATCGATGAGTCCATCCCCTTTCAGGTGGAGAGTGATGCATCTGATTTCGCCCTGGCCTCCACACTTAACCAGGCGGGCAGGCCCGTCGCCTTTTTCTCTCGCACCCTCCAAGGCCCTGAAATCCGACATTCGGCGGTGGAAAAGGAGGCCCAGGCCATTGTGGAGGCCATCCGGCATTGGCGCCATTACTTGGCGGGCAAACGGTTCACTCTGCTCACGGACCAGCGGTCCGTGGTGTTCATGTTCAACAACACGTTACGGGGTAAGATCAAGAATGATAAGATCTTGAGGTGGAGAATCGAACTCTCCACCTACAATTATGATATCATGTATCGTCCAGGGAAGCTCAACGAGCCCTCGGATGCCCTGTCGCGTGGAACATGCGCTAGTATGCAGGAGAATCGATTGCAGGCTCTCCACAATGACCTCTGCCATCCGGGGGTCACTCGGCTCTTCCACTTCATAAAAGCCCGGAATCTACCCTACTCGGTGGAGGATGTCAGGTCCATAACCAGAAGCTGCCGGGTATGCGCGGAATGCAAACCGCACTTCTACCGACCTGACAGGGCACAACTCGTTAAGGCCACTCGTCCCTTCGAAAGACTGAGTGTGGACTTTAAGGGCCCCCTTCCCTCAACAGATCGGAACGTGTACTTCCTCAATGTGGTTGATGAGTACTCACGATTCCCTTTTGTCATTCCCTGTTCTGATATGACCGCTGCCACGGTTATCAAGGCATTTCGTGATCTTTTCACCCTGTTCGGTTACCCCTGTTACATCCACAGCGATAGGGGCTTGTCGTTCATGAGCGATGACTTGAGGCAATACCTGCTCTCATACGGGATTGCCCTAGTAGAACCACGAGCTACAACCCAAGGGGTAACGGACAGGTCGAATGAGAGAATGCTACAGTCTGGAAGGCTGTCTTACTGGCGTTGAGGTCTAAAGGTCTTCCAGTCTCCCGTTGGCAAGAGGTACTCCCTGATGCGCTCCACTCCATACGCTCACTCCTGTGTACGGCAACCAACGCTACTCCTCATGAGAGAATGTTTTCATTCCCTAGGAAGACTTCCTCTGGGACCTCATTACCGTCTTGGTTGATGTACTCAGGACCTGTCCTCCTGTGGCGACATGTTAGGACCCGCAAGTCCGACCCTTTGGTTGAACAGGTCCATCTCCTCCACGCCAACCCTCAGTATGCCTACGTGGCATATCCTGACGGGCGAGAGGACACGGTCTCGATTCGAGACCTGGCGCCAGCAGGGGGCTTGGAAACCCCTGTCGCTCCCACACCTACTGTTAGGGACCCCCCAACCATTATTTCCCCTCCTGACACGGCGCGGGCAGTATCGGGACCACCACTTAACCCTCTTACTCCCGTGTACAGCTTGCCTGAGTCCAGGAGATGGTAGCCACTTCAAGGCGTGCCCGGGTTCAGCGGATTTTCACCACCTCGGGGTCTACCGTCCCGTGAGGCACTGGAGGAGTCGCTGGACATCGCCTTGGGGAGAACGTCACCGCGATTGCCTGAACCGGTGTCATCGCCGGTGTTGAGGAGGTCACAACGACGGTGCGGTCCCCCAGACTGCTTGAACTTATAGACAAATGAAGAATTGTTCTGTGTTTTGTACCCCGCCGGCCTTTGTTTTCAAAGGAGGGGTGAATGTGGTGAACCATTGTTGGTTCCCACTATGTAGTGCTGAGCCATGGTCTGGCCAGTACTATGAGTCTGTATATATGTTACTGTTGGGGTTAGGGTTGGGCTGTTCTACCTGTTAATATAGTTGTTATGGTACACCCCAGTCGGCTCCGCCTCCTGGGAGAGGTATAAAGGTCACTGCTCTGCCTGGTGACCCTTTAGTCTGGGATCGTGTACTGTATATGGTAGCTCTGTTATTGTTGGCAATAAAAGCCTTTATTTCCCGAGTACATCACGCCTCTCGTGTGTTATATCGCGCATTGTGTCACACTATCTGTAACCCCCAGGACTTGCCTGGACTTGCAAAATCTCACTAACTGTGCTGTCTGGAGACAATACACATCTCTTTAACCTGTGCTTAACGCTCTCTCCACTCACATTGTCTGTACCTTTAAGACTTGATTACCTGTAAAGACTCGCATTCCAACCATTATTTTGTAAATTGAGTTTGTGTCTTTCTATGCCCTGTTTGTGAACAGGACTCCCACTCACCTGATGAAGGGGCAGCGCTCCGAAAGCTAGTGGCTTTTTCTACCAAATAAACCTGTTGGACTTTAACCTGGTGCTGTGAGACTTCTTACTGTGTTTACCCCAGTCCAACGCCGGCATCTCCACATTTTGGGAAGTCATACATGAAAGCTGCAGAGAACACAAGTTTTATGGTTTCTATTGAACTTAAAGTGGAGTCACGAGGTGTGGGTGTGCTCTCCCCCCCCCCCCCACCCCCACCCCCCCACCCCCCCCCCCCCCCCTCCCCCCCCCCCGCACCGTGGCACTTCCCACTGCATTTGGCTGCACAACAATATTACTGATCGCTTACCTGAACAATCCTTTCTGTGTGGAGTTTGCACGTTCCCCCCATGATACAGGAAGAGCGTACAAACTCCACACAGAAAGGTTTCCTCCGAGTGCTCCCATTTTCTCCCACAGTCCAAGGATGTGCGAGTTAGGTTGACTGGCCATGGTAAATTGTCCCTTAGTATCAGGGGGACCAGCAGGGTAAATACGTGGGGATACTGGGATAGGGATGGGGGGGGATTGTGGTCGGTGCAGACTCAATGGGCCAAATGTACTGCCGGGATTCTATGATGATTCTACGATTCTAACCCCATCCACACCCCCACCCCAATTGGCAGACTCCTGGACTGATGAGCAGCTACCAGGATAGCAAATGGTGTCTTCAGCTCACCGTTGCTATGGGGATGGGGCCTGAGGCCTTGTTTAGCACAAACCTCCATCCTTTGGTTTCATAAGTACTTTTGAGGGTTTTCAACTTTTGCCCCGGTCGATCGAGATATCACAATCAGGGAAACTGTGTTATTTATTTTCAATCATCTATAACCATCCATCACGAGACGGTAATTAGTATTCAACTTTTGCTGATCATGGGATTTTTTTTCTTCATAACCAAACTATTATTGTTAAGAAAGCCAAACAATTTGCAACAGTCACTGAATCAAACACTTTGCAAGGTACAGCTTCACTTTGAAGCATTTCTTCAAACATCTCTCAAAGCTTTATGCTCACACTACTCTTAATGGGCAAGTTGCTGGAGGGCAAATGACAGAATGACAGCATTTTCTTAATGATTTATATCACTTTTCACATGATAAATGTATTGATAAATAACACAAGGGTGCAGTGAGCTAGAACATTGCCCTTTCACCCCTGGATTCTAGGTCAGAATGCAGCCCTGCAAGATGGAATGACAGTCTCCTCTCCACCAATTCCTCAGAGCTTTGAATGAGTTTATTTTGATAAGTCTCACAACACCAGGTTAAAGTCCAACAGGTTTATTTGGAATCACAGCTTTCGGAGTGCTGCTCGTTCCTCATTCACCTGAGGAATGAGCAGCGCTCCGAAAGTTCGTGATTCCAAATAAACCTGTTGGACTTTAATCTGGTGTCGTGAGACTTCTTACAGTGCCCACTCCAGTCCAAAGCCGGCATCTCCACATCATGAGTTTATTTATTAGTGTCACAAGTCGGCTTACATTGACACAGCAATGATGTTACTGTGAAAATCCCCTAGTCGCCATACTCCAGCGCCTGCTTGGGTACACTGAGGGAGAATTTAGCATGGTCATTGCACCTAACCAGCACGTCTTTTGGACTGTGGGAGGGAAATGGAGCACCTGGAGAAAACCCATGCAGACATGGGGAGAATGTGCAGACACTGCACAGACAGTGACCTGAGGCCGGAATTGAACCTTGGTCCCTGGTGCTGTGAGGCAGCAGTGCTAACCACCGTGCCACCGTGAAGGGATGTTTTGGGCACCTTCAGCCCAACCACCTACGATGCGGCACTCCACATCATACACCTTCCTGCAAAAAAGGTTACAAAGTTGTCTGAAGCATGACCTGGCAATAATCTTTGGTGAAGCTAAATAATGGTCTACTGAAGAAAAATGAAGACTCGGCAATCACATCACTGGGAACTATCTCACGTTTTTCATATCAATTGATTTTTGGAGGAAAATGTATCAGCTAATTTGCACACAGCAAGAATCCGACAGTGGTTCTAATTTGATAGCATCTTCAAAGAACTAGCAGAGGCACAATGGACTGATTGGCCTCATTCTATGAATTCCACAATTGGCATGTGGCGTTAGGTGGAGGAGGAATGCCAGGCAAAACAGGACATCGTAAATTTGCCTTCTTCAATGTAAAGACTACTAAGTACTTGATAAAGGAAAAGCATATTCCCAAGTGCTTTCCAGTCAGCAAAGCACTTTTGCGGTGTAACCACTGTTAGAGTGCTGCAAGCATGTCAGCCAATTTACACAGAGCAAGCTCTCACAAACAGAAATGTGATAATGGCCAGACATAATATGACGGTGACGTTGCTCAAGGAACAAATCAATATTAGACAGAGATAGATAGGTTTTTGATTGCTGAGGGGATCAAAGGTTACAGGGAAAAGCCAGAGAGTGGGATTGAGAAACGTATCAGCCATGAATGAATGGCAGAGCAGACTCGATGGGCTGAATGGCCGAATTTTGCTACTACATCTTTTATGGCCTCATAGACAGGGTCTCCATTTACATTCCCATTTGAAGGACAGCTGTTCCAAGCCTGCAGCTCTCCCTTGGTACTGCATCAGGAACATTCGCCTAGATATGGCACTCAGGCCTCTGAATTGTCAGATGAACGCAAAGCCTTCTGACCAACACGCAGGAGTGTTACCCACTGGGCCATGGCTGGCTCTGTGGATGCCACTAAATCACCACAAATGATTTGAAAAGTGCCAACAAATGATTGTCAATTGGAAAGTGACCTGCATCCACTCACACTGTGGACACTGAAGCATGCTGTCGTTATGATCAAATGTCTTTTTTTTCTCTGAATGTTCAATGAAAAGATGAATTTTTAAAAAAGTGGCAGTCATTATTCATCAATATTCCAAGAGACTTAACATGCAAAACTAATCTTTATGTGTAGTACATGCTAAAGAAATGGATAATATATTCAAATGTTTAATGTATTTCAGTGCTTTTGTTACAAGCTACATGGCCTGCGGTTAAGATAAGACAGCTTAGAGAAAAACACCGTTCATTAATATTCTCCTTACTTTGGTTTGCAGAGTCGGGACTCACAGCAGCCAATCCTGTTATTCTCGAAAGACTTTGAAAAAATACGGACACTCATATAAAACACAGCCAGTCAGCGAATGCAATGTGCTTCCTGCAGATGTTGACTGATCAACAATAGATGCCGGGATTCAAAGTCAGAAACATTAACTTCAAAGGTAATACTGTGTCAATGCCAGGAGGGATAATCACAGGCCTGAATATTGATTCAACGCAATTGCTGTTTGTTGTGGAGACAACGCGTTCATGTCCTGTGAGGATGGGGGGAAGGTGGCAGGAACAATGAGTTAATCAGACACCCGTTATGTATTTGTGCAAATCAGTTCACTCTTTGCTATTGGAAATTAGATGATGACACCAAATTCTCTTACATGATGATTATCCACAGCCTGATCAAAAGATTCCTCAGAGTCCACTTATCACTCAATTCATTTCTGTACAATGTGTTACTGTCAAAGGAAGTTTTATTTATTTTTTATTCATTCGTGGGACATGGGCATCACTGGCTGGCCAGCATTTATTGCTCATCCCTAGTTGCCCTTGAAGGGCAGTTGAGTCAACCACATTGCTGTGGCTCTGGAGTCACATGTAGGCCAGGCCGGATAAGGACATCAGATTTCCTTCCCTAAAGGACATTATTGAACCAGATGGGTTTTTCTGATAATGGTTTCATGGTCATCAGCAAATTCTGAATTCCAGATTTTTTAAATTGAATTCAAATTCCATTATCTGCCATGGTGGGATTTGAACCTGGGTCCCCAGAACATTAGCTGAGTTTCTGAATTAATAGTCCAGCAATAATACCACTGGACCATCGCCTCCCCACCAAGTGTCTTTCTGTGTCTATAATCGACAACCTCACATTGTGCCACACAAAATTGACCTTAGTTTCTAAAGAAAAACACTGTTAAGAATGCAATTGCATCTCACATGCCTTCGGGGCATGTCAGGTAGCACGCTCTGCTCCTGAGTTGGAAGGTTGCAGGTTCAAGGCCCGCTCCCTAGGCAACGGAGCTGGGGTGTTGAATTTTCAGAAGTGCTGCCTTTTACAGGAGACATTAAATAAAGGCCCTATTTGGACCCTCAGCTGGATGGAACAAACTGGAAGAACAGTGGGTGTAAAAGCAAAAAAATCCCAGATGCTGGAAATCTGAAATAAAAACAGGAAGTGCAGAAAATACTCAATCGTTCTCGCATCAAGGGAAGGAAACAAGAGTTAACATTTCAAGTTGAATAGTCACATTGGACTCGAAGCATTAACTTTCTCCCTCTCTCCACAGGTGCTGCCAGATCTGCTGAATATTTCCATCACTTCCTGTTTTGGTTCTTCTGGCTTCCTGGTCAACAGTTAGCCCTCAACAAACATCACTTAATAAAAAGCAGATACTCCGGTCATTATCACAGTGCTCTTTATGTGAATTTGTTCTGCGAAAATTAGCTGTCGTTGTTGAAAAGTACTTCATTAGTTGTGTAGTGATTTGGAGTGTTATGAATTCAAAGACTGTGTTTCCAGTGTAGTGTCTTTCATGAACTGAATGTATCACGGCTGCCCCCAGACATTCCCTCATGGAAGAGGTTGTTATGTTGTTATTCCAGGCATCGTCTAGAGATTTCAGACTTCGTTGGGAACAAAAGGTATTTATTGATAATGGGAAACTTGTTACACGAGTTGTAGCCCTGGGCTGCCTTGGAGCCGTGCTCCAGTCCTCATGATGTTAACTACATGGCTGCCAGATGATTCTGCCCGAGAGAGAGAACTCCATCCTCTGGGGTGATCACTCACTCTCAGTTCCCAATGGTTCCTCAAGTTAGCTGACTCTTCTACTGCACTGCCTTCAAGAGACAGGAACCACATACTCAACTAAAGTCACATGACTATAGCAAGCTAGGGAGGACACTGAACAATGATTGCATGTCAGAACCCAAACAAGGGCTGCCCAGAGTTGGGAAGGGTTCCATGTAAATGGTAAGCCTTTAGAAGTATTGAACAGCAACAACAACTTGCCTAGATATTGCATATTTCACATGGGAAGATGAAATTGGGCACTTTTCAGGGGGATTATCATATCAGTATTGACACTGAACCATGGGAGATATTGGGTAATATTTTCCGGCTGCGCCCACCCCAAAACCAGAAAATCCTGCCTGAGGTCAACGGACCTTTCCATGGTCCACCCCCTCGCCCAGTATGATTCCCGTGGCAGACGGAACAGGAAAGTTCTGGCCCCATGAAGTCAGGTGGATGAAATAAGGTGGGGTTGAATATTCCAGCCCTTCCTGCCACAGCCCCGATGGTGTGACTCCCCCCACCCCCACACCCCACCACCCTCCTCCCCCCAACAGATTCCCTGGTAGCAGGATGGAAGAGCAACGCAAAACGCCAGAGTCATCGGCAGGACCGGAAGATCACGCTGGTGGCCCCCTCTGCCACCAGAAAACACGCTGTGGGGATCCCACGTGTAGATTTTGAGGACTAGAGAAAGGCAGATAGGTTTACAAAAAGCTTGTGCGTTTAAACACTTTAAGCCACGCTTATTTTAGTAGGAATAACAGCAAAATGGACTATTATTTAAATGGTTAAAAATTGCAGCATGCTGCTGTGCAGAGGGACCTGGGTGTCCTTGTGCAGGAATCTCAAGGAGTTGGTTTGCAGGTGCAGCAGGTAATTAAGAAGGCAAATGGAATGTTATCCTCCATTGCTAGAGGAATTTTTAAACTCTGAGAAAAACCTAGATGCCATAAATCACCTTCACTCCCAACCACCAGGAAAACTCCAGCCTCGCAAGGAGCTCCACTGATTTATCTCCAACTCACAAACAGCCACCAGCAGCAGCTGCTGTTCCAGTCCCGTTAGTAATTTCAGTAAATGACTCAGTAACACACACTGTTTATCTTGTTTAAAATACCTGTGCATAAGGTGGAAAGCTGATGGTGTCATCTCCAGGGACCCGAAAAGTTTATCAACAGACTGAGCTTTATCCTTAATGTTTGTCATACCATTCAAACAGGATTACCTGCTGGCTCAGGATTCACAGCCCAGCAACAGCAAGTTGCATGTTGTGTCAAATACATTTGAGAGAGATGGATCGGAAAATGCATGGTGTCCAGTGTGAAATAGATATTATTTGATTTATGCATTCCAGTAAAGGGGTTTCATTGGAAATACTCATAGAATCCCTACAGTGCAAAAGGAGGCCATTCGGCCCATCTAGTCTTCACCAACCACAATCCACCCAGGCCCTATTCTCCTAACTTCACGTATTTACCCTGCTCATCCCCCTGACACTAAGGGGCAATTTAGCATGGCCAATCAATCTAACCCGCACATCTTTGGACTGTGGGAGGAAACCAGAGCACCCGGAGGAAACCCATGCAGCCATGGGGAGAATGTGCAAACTCCACACAGACAGTCACCCGAGGCTGGAATTGAACCCGGGTCCCTGGCGCTGTGAGGCAGCTGTGCTAACCACTGTGCCACCGTGGGGTGAATTTTAACCCCCAAGATGGGTAGGTTAAGTGAGTGGGCAAAAGATTTGGCAGATGGAGTGTGCAGAGGGAAACTGTGAGGTTGTCCACTTTGGCAGAAAGAATAAAAATGCAGAATATTATTTAAATGGAGATAGACTACAGAACGCTGGGGTACAGAGGGATCTGTGTGTTCCTGTGCATAAATCACAAGAGCTAGCAAGCAGGTACAGCAAATAATTAGACAGACAAAAGAAATGTTGACTTTATTGCTAGCGGGATGAGATCTAAAAGTAGGCATGTCTTGCAAAACTGTGTAAAGTTTTTGTGAGACTGGACCTAGAGTAGTGCATGCAGATTTGGTCACCTTACTGATGGAGAAGCAGAATGGAAGTTCAGAGATGGTTCACTAGGCTGATTTCTGGAATGAAACTGTTGTTTTATGAGGAAAGATTAAACAGGTTGGGCCTGCATTCATTGGCATTTAGAAGATTGAGAGACTTTATTGAATGTGTAATGTGCTATGTTGGAGGTTGTGGGTTTTAAACATACGATTTGCACACTTAGATTTAAAGTAAGACACAGCAGGTTTATTGAAAGAGATGGTCTCTGCACGGTACAGAAAATGAAACTAAGGGCCTGATCTTACCAAAGTTTCCCGCCCGTTTTCGGGTGCGGAATCACGGTAAAGTTGAGCGCCGGGCCTATACCGCGATCTGCACCCGATTCCGAGCAGATCGCGGCTTTACCGACACCCGATCCGGGCGTGGGTCTGGCCCATGCCCGGATCGGGCGGCCCGACGATTTAATTGCATTGGCATGCATTTAAATCGACTTAATGAACCGCGCGCCCAACTCTACCGCCAAATCCCACTTTACCGTCTTCTGGCCCGATCCAGATCCTCTCTTTTAAAGACCTGGTAAATAAACGTCTGAAGTCGTCGCTGCAGCTTCCGAAGAGCAGGCTCAGAACCTGCAAAGGCTCTGTGACCCAGGTCATCCTCTGGTTGGTGGGGGGGGGGGGGGGGGGGGGGGGAGGAGGGGGGGTGGGGGGGGCGAAAGAGGGGGGGTGGGACCCAGATCATCCTCTGGTCGGGGGGGGGGGGGGGGTTCCGCTGCCAGTCTGCGACCGATCGGTGGGGAGGGAGGGGGCAGGGGGGTCCGCCGTCACTCTCTCCCGCTCTCTTGCCCCTGCAGGGAAGAGTAATCTGTGGGTGGTAGTGTACCAGTGATGGTGTATCCCTTTACAGGCCCAGCTTGGTCCTTCTTCAGTGTCTCCTCTTGGACTTGTACTGATCTTGTAGCCAGTTTTCATGCGGTTCTGCTTCATCTTCTTAGCGAGGAATCGCTTCATCCTGAAGGTTTTGTGGGATGGCATGGCCATATTCCACTCCGCAGGAGGGATTCGTTCCTCCGGTGGGGAGGAGGGAACGCCCGCAGAGTGGCGGCGGACCCCCCTGCGCCCTCCCTCCCCACCAATCGGCCGCAGACTGGCAGCGGAACCCCCCCCGACCAGAGGATGATCTGGGTCCCGCCCCCCCTCCTCCTTCCACCCCGCAACCTCCCCGCCCCTCCCCCCCGCCCCCAGACCAGAGGATGACCGTCAGAGAGCCGCTCTCTCCGCTTTCTGCTTTTTTTTTCTTTCGTGCCCGGGCGCGCTCTGTCAGATTTTTTTCGAATTGCGCATGCGCAGTTCAGAGCTCCGATCAGTCCGCCAGCGCTAAGCCCCGCCCACAGCGCGAATCGGACCGGAGCCAGCAAAACGCGTATGGGCGCGCTGGAAAGAGGATTCCAGGCACGGATCTATTTGACGCCCAGATTCGGCACTTCGACTCAAAATGGTAAAATCAGGCCCTAAGATAGCAGCCTATGAAACATCTCAGTGACAGCACCATCAAATCATGTGACTGGCTTTTAAAGCAATCATGCAATCACTTAAATATATAACAGAAATATCTATGATTCTAAAATGGTTTGGCAGGGTTGAGGCTGAAATGATATTCCACCCCCCCCCCCCCCTTGTGGGGGAATCTAGAATTAGTGGGGAGCACAGATTCAAATTAAGGGACCTCCCATTGAAGATGGAGATGAGAAAGAATTTCTCCTTTCAGAGTGTCCTTAGTTTATGGAATTCTTCCCACAGCGAATAATGTCGGATTGTTCCTACATTGTAGGACAGAAGCATTTAATATATTTAAGACTGAGGCCGATCGACTTTTGATCAATGTGGAAGGTAAGGGTTATGGGGAATAGGCAAGAAAGTAGATTTAAGACCACAATCACAGTCGTGAATGGTGAAGCAGGTCAAGGATTGAATGGCCTACTCATATTCCTATTTCTTATATTGTTATGTTTGATCAATAGATATGAATATTTAAAAGACGTCAAACCTGAGTCCATCCACATACTTCTGGGTTTAGCACAGGCAGAGTGGGGGAGGAGCTGCTAAACAGTACCCAGTAAGTAGCGGACCAATTCAACAGTTTAATGAGGCTGACAGCTTCAGAGATAATCTGCCTTGCCCTTTTACGATTATTTACGATTTACGATTTAGATGATTTGGAGTTGGGGACCAAGTGTAAAGTGTCAAAATTCGCAGATGACACTAAGATGAGTGGCAGAGCAAAGTGTGCAGAGGATGCTGAAAGTCTGCAAAGGGATATCGATAGTCTAAGTGAGTGGGCGAGGGTCTGGCAGATGGAGTACAATATTGGCAAATGTGAGGTCATCCATTTTGGTAGGAATAACAGCAAAATGGACTATTATTTAAATGGTAAAAAATTGCAGCATGCTGCTGTGCAGAGGGACCTGGGTGTCCTTGTGCAGGAATCTCAAGGAGTTGGTTTGCAGGTGCAGCAGGTAATTAAGAAGGCAAATGGAATGTTATCCTCCATTGCTAGAGGAATTTTTAAAACAGCGAGATTATGTTGCAGCTGTATAAGATGCTGGTGCGGCCACACCTGGAGTACTGTGTACAGTTTTGTTCTCCTTACTTGAGAAAGGACATACTGGCACTGGAGGAGGTGCAGAGGAGATTCACTAGGTTGATTCCGGAGTTGAGAGAGTTGGCTTATGAGGAGAGACTGAGTAGACTGGGGCTATACTCAATGGAGTTCAGAAGAATGAGGGGAGATCTCAGAGAAACATATCAGATTATGAAGGGAATAGATAAGATCGAAGCAGGGAAATTGTTTCCGCTGGCGGGTGAAACTAGAACTAGGGGGCATAGCCCCAAAATAAGGGGAAGCAGATTTAGGACTGAGTTGAGGAGGAACTTCTTCACACAAAGGGTTGTGAATCTGTGGAATTCCCTGCCCAATGAAGCAGTTGAGGCGACCTCACTGAATGTTTTTAAGGCAATGATAGATAAATTTTTGAAGAGTAAAGGAATTAAGGGTTATGGTGAGAGGGCGGGTAAGTGGAGCTGAGTCCACAAAAAGATCAGCCATGATCTTATTGAATGGCGGAGCAGGCTCGAGGGGCCAGATGGCCTACTCCAGCTCCTAGTTCTTGTGTTCTTATGTTCTTAACCCCGGCTGGTTTAGTTTTGCAAGGCTCGGATCAGCTGACAGAAGACGAGAGGAAGTTCTAAGAGAAGATCAGTGGTTTTCCAGCACAGCTTGTGGGCCAGGAAGAAGAGAACTGCATTTTCCCCCCATTTTACATCCAACACTGCAGCTTATCAGTTTACCTTGTATCAGCCCTTCAACTCTATCAGATAAACCCCTTACATAGATTCCCCATGGGTACTTAAGATTGACCCCCCCCTCCCGCCCCACCCGCAACAACAACTTCCCTTTTGGGGGTCGTGGCCTGCTTCCGAGTTCTTTCCATAAAACTGGGGAAGCCAAGACTGTAAACAAATGCAAATTCCAAGCAGGAGTCCTGCACTAAACTCAACTCCTGTCACCTCCACTACCCACCGACCCCAACTCACCCAACTAGCCCACCCCACTAAAAACTCAAGGCCATCAATGTAGCTCTGGTTTTTTGATCCCTACTCACCTGTGGCATATTTATAATGTTAATTACAAATTTCTATTGGAGGAAGAGATGTAACCCACTCCCTCCTCTTCTGCCTTTTAATTAGATATTGGCTGCTTTGTACCTTATCTCCATCTATCCACCCAGCTTCCATGGAACCTCAATACATCTTGATGTGGAGATGCCGGCGTTGGACTGGGGTGGGCACAGTAAGAAGTCTGACAATACCGGGTTAAAGCCCAACAGATTTATTTGGAATCACGAGCTTTCAGAGCGCTGTTCCTCAACTCATCTGAGGAAGGAGCAGCGCTCCAAAAGCTCATGATTCCAAATAAACCTGCTGGACTTAATACTTTTGGCTGATAAAATCTATCAATTTCAATTTTGAAACATTCCCTCGCCCCACTCCCTGCTACAACAGCTTTCACACGGTGTTTGTGTTCATTTAAAAATAACAATTCTGCTGTTTAATTTCCTGACACTTATGCCGAGGTAGCTCTAGCCCTGAATGATGGTTCCCAAGAGGATGCTTTCTCTCTTTGGCTCTCTGGATTGCAAAGTCACATCTGTTAACCCAGCTGTCTCTTGCAACTTGATCAATATGGTTTTGTCTTTCTAAACAATCAAAATAGTCCATAACAATTATTCCTGAGGTGATTTTGGGTTAATTGAAGGGGAAAGGAAACACTATTTTTCGTTACAATAGGAGATAGGCATCAAAGCATCCAGTTGGGAATTCAGGAGAAACTTCTTTACCCAAAGATTGGTGGAACTTGCTGCCATAGGGACTGGTTGAAGTGAATAGTATATCGATTGAGGGGAAGCTCGACAAGCATTTGAGAGAAAGGTAATAGAGAGTTACGATGATAGATCTGGATGAGGAAAGATGGGAGGAGGCTCAAGTGGAGCATAAATACTGGCCTGGAATGGTTGAGCTGAATGGCCTGTGTCATATATTTGATGTAATTCTGTGTTATAAAGTGTCTTTAACTTCAGAAACAAAACACAATGGGCATAATCCAAAATTAATGAATGTTGGGCCAAAGAAGAAGACATTAAGAAAGATGAGTCACAGGGTTTGGTCACAGAGGCAGGTTTTACTGATGAGGCCAGAACTGGAATACTGTGTGCAGTTCTGGCCACCACATCACTGGAAGGATGTGATTGCACTGGAGTGTGTGCATGGAAGATTCACCAGGATGCTGCCTAGGATGGAACATTTAAGTTATGAAGAGAGGTTGAGTTAGGCTTGGGTTGTTTTTGTTGGAGCAGAAAAGACTGAGGGGCGACCAGATTGAGGTGTACAAGATTATGGGAGGCATGGACAGAGTGCATAAGGAACAGCTGTTTCCATTAGCTGAAGGGTGGGTTACATGGGGACATAGGTTCATGGATGTTTCAGGGGGATGTGAGGAAAAACGTTTTTACCAGAGGGTGGTGACAGTCTGGAATGCACTGCCTGGGCGGGTGGTAGAGGTGGGCTCTCTCACATCCTTTAAAAATACCTGGACGAGCACTTGGCATGTCAGAACATTTAAGGCTATGGGACAAGTGCTGGTAGATGGGATTAGGTGGGAATTCAGGTATTTCTAATGTGTCGGTGCAGACTCAATGGGCTGAAGGGTCTCTCCTGCGCTGTATGATTCTATGATTCTTCAAGAAAGCTGGAGGTTTGGGAAGGGATTTCCAGAGAGTGAGGCCTAGACTATTGAAGGCACCACTGTAGTAGAACAAGGTCATAAGGGCGATGCTTTAGAGGACAGCTGAAGCGAACTGGACTGAAGGTGAGGAAGAGATTACAAAGCGAAGGAGTATCAAGTCAGAAATAGATTGCATTGCTTCACCAATTTGCCACCAAGCGCCACAGAGAGTTTGTACATGTATTGGGCAGCAATGCCACATATTAGTAGACTTTTATCTGGATCTTTTCATTTCTTTCTCTTCATCTTAATCTTCCATTTCTTAAGCACGTGCTGCTTCAGGACTTATTGTTAATGGGTTAAAGCAATGGTAGGTTTGGGGGATTAGCCATGGTTGATAGGTGGGGTTATGGGGTTAGGGCAGGGGGCTGGGCTTCAGTACGATGCTCTTCGGAGAGTCGGTGCAGATCTGATGGGCTGAATGACCTCCTTCTGGATTCTATTCTGTGGTTGCACGTGAGCCGTACTCTAAGGGAGTGGAATTTTACATCATCTGTGATCATACACGAGTTGCCCTCGAGGGAATGGATTAGCTTCCAGTTCATGAGCAGGGCAGAGCTCACATGAATCACAGACAAAGCAAGATGCACACACTCAACGGCATCCTGCACATGGAGAAGCCTGTGATCTGAGGCACCATTACACTTACTCCTGCCTTTTTGTCCCTGGCAAATATGAGATGAAACTACCTCTCTGCACTTAGTGAAACCAAAGTGATATTCCTTTTCAAAGCAGTTTGTTGTAAACTCTGTATATCTCCAGCAATAGCCGTACAGAAAGCTGGTCTCATACTGTGTGGTAATCATCCTATAATTCTGGAGCCAAAGTAGCTGAAACTACCCAAAGAGCGATGATTCCACAGGCCCAGACTTAACAAGGAAGCTGCCAGGAAAATCTGCAGGCGACCTTAAATAAGAGACACCATTTCCAAAATGGCAGATAGGATAGTCAGGGCCCTCACCCTTCATTGATGACTCTTTTTCTGGATCACTGCACGAGGCTTCAGCGGTATCAGGCGATTTGCTCTCCTTAGATGCATCAATCTGGCAAGTGATTCAGCAGGGCCAGAAACATCGCCAGTCCCATGAAACAGCAACCAAACTGTTCAATTTACCACACTGCGGGATTTCTGGAAACACAAGATGATGATTGATGACATCAATGCCACCACAGGCGCTTAGGCACAACGCAATTCTCGACCTGAAAAGAAAGAAAGGCTGTTCAGCAATGTGCGACTGCTGTAGGATTTGGTCCCAGAGTCACAGAATACCCAAAAAGGGCAGGGGGGTAGGGGGGAGAGGTCAAATCACCGGTGATATTAAAGTAGTTTATAAAGAAGCAACAGCTTAGATACGATACACAAACCAAATAAGCAGGAAAGATATACAACATATAACAGGGGAGAAAAGATCCATAGAGCCTATAGAATCCCTACAGTGCAGAAGGAGGCCATTTGGCCCATTGAGCCTGCACTGACAACAATCCACCCAGGCCCTAATTCTGCAGTCCCACATATTTACCCTGCTAATCCCTCCAAAACTAGGGTCAATTTAATGTGGCCAATCCACCTAATCCGCAGATCTTTGGACTGTGGAGGAAACTGGAGCTCTCGGAGGAAACCCACGCAGACATGGGGAGAATGTGCTGACTCCGCACAGACAGTGACTTGAGGCTGGAATTGAACCCGGGTCTCTGGCACTGAGGCAGCACTGCTAACCATTGCGCCATCGTGCCGCCCATTACTGGTTACTGGTCCCTGACTGGTTGGGGGAAAGCAGATCTCCATAAGTCGATTGTGGGGAGGGTGGCATAGAGAGAGTAAAGGGCAATCTCCTCAAAATGGTTTGTTGTTCTTGATCAAACCAATGGACGCAGAAGCTGATCTTCATAGCTGGTTGTGACAGCCTTTTCTGTTCTTGGTCTTCTTGAGCTAGCCCAAGTGTTAGGCCAGAGCCAGCATGGATCCACCATGAGATCCCCAGTGGTTTTACTTCTTGTGAACCCATTCACATAGGTAATTCTCATTGGCATGATGGTTGTTATGTCAATCACTGTTTCAATTGTCCATTACTAAGGAACAGGTATTCAAGCTAATTCCTTTCAAATTTTCACCTTGCAATGATATTGTGCCTTTAGGAAATGTATTTATATCATGTTCCTTGTTAGGGGTATGTTCAAAATCCAGCTCATTTTACACGGTGCCAATTTGTCTCCACCAGGCAGCTCACATGCTGAGAATGCAGGCTAATGATTGATTTTGGCAAGGGGTGTGTTTGTTTTAATCTGAGTTAATGTATTTTTGTTTATTTTGGTTTTCCCCCTGGGGTTTCAGAGTAGGGTCTTGATTAGGTTGATTGAATGAGCCATGTGCTTAAGGGGAGGAGCTAAGATTACAGAGTAAAGCAAGCAGTTACTGCCAGGTTCTGAAAGAAGCAAGAGATGGCTCTCTTTCTCTCTCTCTGGAGGTTGCTGTTTGAGACCTGCTAGGAGAAATAGGTCTCTCTCTGTGTCTCTCTCTCTCCAGAGGTGTTCTGGAGGCTTGAGGATTGATGTGGAGATGCCGGCGTTGGACTGGGGTACGCACAGTAAGAAGTCTCACAACGCCAGGTTAAAGTCCAACAGGTTTATTTGGTAGTACAAGCTTTCGGAGTGTCGCTTCAGGTGAAGAAGAAGAGACACTCTGGAAGCTTGTGTTACCAAATAAACCTGTTTGACTTTAACCTTGTGTTGTGAGACTTCTTACTGGGCTTGAGGATTGGCAGCTCAAGTACAATTATGTAAGCCTGTGTATTGCTGATTTCTAACAGGAGTTTAAGTCCATAAGAGGAATATTGCTTCAGTTGGAACTGATAGAAATAGATGAGAGGTTAAGAATTGTATTTTGTCATGTTTAAGTCTTTCAATTGCTAAAATTAAGCTAATTCATTACAGTTAAACTGTATTCTTAAATAAAGATTGTTCTGATAATAGCTTCCTACTGTGTCAATAGAATCACACCTGGAGTGAAACACCTTATCCTCACGCCAAATAGGAAAAAACTGTTGGGATCTAGTCGGGCCTCATAACGTACTTCAAGGTTTCTGATCTGTACCTTAACAGTCTGAATCCCATGAAGACATCTTGCAGTTTATCGCCTGTTGGGACATAAGAACACAAGAATTAGGAGCAGGAGTAGGCCATTCAGACTCTCAAACCTGCTCTGCCATTCCATAAGATCATAGCTGATCTGACCATGACTTCAATTCTACTTTCCTGTGTATCCCCTATAACCTTTAACTCGCTTGGAAATCAAGAATCCAACTGAGAAAACACAAAAAATAGAGCACTGAAGAAGAGTCATATTGGAAGTGAAACATTAACTCTGCTTTCTCTCTCCATGGGTGCTGCCAGACCTGCTGAGTTTTTCTAGCATTTTTCTGTTCTTGTTTCAAATCTCCAGCATTCAGAATATTTTGCTTTTATTTAAGAATCTATCCAACACAACCTTTTCAATCTTCAATGGCCCACTGCTTTTTGGGGAACAGAGTTCCACAGACTAACAACCCTCGAAGAGAAAATAATTTTCATCTCTGTCTAAAATGAGAGACCCCTCATTTATAAACTGTGTCCCCCTAGAATGGTCTCTCCCACTCAGGGAAACACCCTCCTAGCATCCACCCAGTCAAGTCCCCTCATCTTGTTCAACCTTAACTCAAGATTACATACGAGTCATAAGATCCTACCTGACAATATATTCCTAAAGCCTCAGATCATAACTTGTGCTCAAATCATAGGCAATGATAACAGGCCTACACTGTCCTTTGTTTGTTCATCTGGTCACCTGCTATAGGATTTGTCTGCATTAGAGGGACAGCTATTCCAATAATTGTTAATGAAGATTTTATAAGTTGATGAGTCAATTGCTTTTTACATTGAGCAATTATTTTGTGTTAATAAGTTTTATCAAGCTTTCTTCAGAGAGAGATAAACCTGTATTCTTGAATCCTAGCTAATAACACCTGTCTCATAACTGTTACGAAGGCCACAGGGGATCATCGATAGATCTCCCCATGGGTTTGGTGGAGTACGAGCTTCCTTATTGAGCAGGAAAAGGCTTGCCCAATAGGAAGCGTTCAGTGGAGTCTGTTAAACCTCTTACTTCACCTGGCCAGTGTTGTAGGTCCCGAGGTGTTCAACTACCTCATTGTGAGCCACCGGAGCGGTTTCTTTTGTGTGGGTTTGGCGACGGGAAACTGGCATTTGATTAAATTACTTTGTTGGTGACAAGGATGGGATAGAATAAAAAGGAGCCCAGGCCCAGATCTATATTGATCCCAATGCTATGTCTAGGTGTTTCAGAGCAAGACTCCCTGCTGTAGAAGGTGGAAACTGAACTAGGGCACCTTGAAAATCTAGATATAATAAGGCCCATGTAATTTGCAGAATGGGCTACACTGGAATACCTGTTCTTAAGCCCGACAAATCAGCTCACCTCTATGGGGATTATAAAAAGCCAATTGGGTCTCCATACTTGGTAGGTACCCCATGCTCCGAATCAAAGATTTATACGCTACGTTAGTAGGTGGCAAGACATTCTTCAAGTTGAATATGAGCCATTGACTATCTTCAGCCTGAACTGGACGGTTAATATATGGAGGACTGAAATATACCTGCTTGCCTTTTGGAGTCTCGTCAGCATGTACCATTTTCTGAAATGTTATGGAGAACATCTTTCAAGGGTTACCTAACGTTGCATTATACTTAGATGACATCTTGGTCATGGGGGCTTCAGAACAGGAACACTTAGCCAACTTGCAAGTCTTTTCCAGAATGGAAATTTGCTTAAAGAGGGAGAACTGCATCTTCCAAGCAGCTGAAGTAATCTATTTCAACTACTGAGTGGATGGCCAGGGGTTAAATCTAACAGTAGATAAGGCAAAGGCCATCAAGGAAGCACCAACCCCAAAAAACACCATGGAGTTGAAATGGATGCACATGCCAAGTTGTTGGAGGTGCACAGCCTGGGCTCCATGACTTCCAGGCTACAATTGAGAAATTAGGGCAAAGTTTCAGTGTGCATGGGGTACTGAAGTCCAAGGGAGCGATCCTCTCATCGCGGCCCACAAATTTTCTGACGGATCGGGAGATGCGCGTGTCGGCCATTTCATGGGTTCCCCGTGAGTGTTTACGACCCACGCACATCTCCCAACTGGAAAAAAAATGGCGCCGCTGGGACCGCGCTGAAAACCGGTGTGCCGCTGATTTGCATTGCTTACCATACCTTAGCAAGCCATCATCGGGATCGACACGGCAATCTCCGTGTTTCCCACCTCTTTGGCGTGATGTCACTTTGGTGTGAATCAGTGCAGGTATATAAAAAGTCTCAACCTGCCGTGGCAGCCTTGAACTGGCATGGGGAGGTAGGTGCTGCTAGCGGAGCGCAGGGGATGTTGCAGGCCGGCCCTCGGGATGCCTGGTGGGCTTTCTCGCCTGTCTTCAGGTGCTGGCCCATAGACCAGTGATATCTGGGGTGGGGGGTTGGGGGCGCTTCTATTTCCTCAGAGCTCTCTGGTGAGGTTGCATGAAGGAGTCCTGCTCAGACCTCCCCTCCAGGGCAGTGCTGTAGCTCAGTGTGGGAGGCACCCTCAAGGAGTCCTGCTCAGCCATCCCCTCCAGGGTAGTTTACAGTGGCATTGTCGTGCCGCGGGGTGTGGTCAGGGACTCGACTGAGTGCTGGTGTTCCGGGGTGAGGGAGGAGTGCACCATGTACTGACTGAGGTCTAACCAGATGAAGCAGCTGCTGCTCCAGGCCGAGATGCAGAGGTTCAGACATGGACTGCATGGAACCTGCTGTCACTGGGCACACATCTGGTGCTGCTTTGCAGTCTGTCCCTGTCCTGTGACACGGACCAGCAACACATGCCTGTAACAGATGCTGCAGTTGCACACATAGCAATGGCTCAGGGGTGCGCTTTTCCCACAGCTGTACACTGACCTGCATAATCTGTACCAGCATTTGTCATGATGGAAATCTCACACAACCCTAATCGGGTCACGTATGGCATCAGGGATTGTTTCGTGTTGTCAGCATCCACAACTGGGAGTACTGGACCAAGTGAGGGATTGGGGTGGTGCTGGGCCTATGCAGCCAATGCCAGTGCTCTTTCCAAACCCCACTGTGCAGATGGATCTCGGACTGATCGATTTGGAGCTGGCCATTATGGTGGCGGCAGAGGAGGAGGAGGAGGCGGTTCAAGAGGTGACAGGCGTGGAGAGACCACCGCATGAGCAGCCACTACCAGTCCCTCAGGAAGGAGGCTGCCGCTGAGGGCCAGGAGGTGGGTGAGCAGGCTCCCACGATGGTGCACAGCAGGCAGAGGGTGCCAAGGGCAAGGAGATACAGGCCCCGCAATTCATTCGAGGCCCTCTTGGAGGAGATGTGCTATCGCCGGCTGTGGCTCTCCAAGACCACGGTGTGACACCTTCGAGAGGTGCTCTCACACCTGAAACCTCATGGGAGAGGCGGCCACCCACCCACTCCCTGTTGACGTGAAGGTTATGGCTGCCCTGAATTTTTACGCCTCCGGCTCATTTCAGGCACCCAGTGGCGACCTAGTTGGGATCTCCCATGCCTCTGTGCACAGATATATGTGGCAGTTCACAGATGCCCTGTATGCCCGGGCAGGCAGTACATAAATTTCAATGTGGGGCGTGCACAGCAGGAGGCCCGAGCTCTCGGCTTTGCTTCCATTGCTGGGATTCCCAATGTCCAGGGAGCAGTGGATGGGACACACATCGCCTTGCAGGCCCCACATGCAGGACCGCAGCAATTTTTGAACAGGAAGGGGTTTCACTCCCTGAACGTCCACAATTGTCTGCGACCATCTAATGAGGATCATGCAGGTCGATGTACGCCATCCAGGGAGTGTCCATGATAGCTTTGTGCTCAGGTAGTCGGACATCCCTGGGCTCTTTGAAGACCAGCCCAGGCTCCAGGGATGGCTACTGGGTGACAAAGGGTACCTGCTAAGGTCATGGCTGATGACGCTTGATGCACTTTAAGACTTGATTACCTGTAAAGACTCGCATTCCAACCATTACTTTGTAAATTGAGTTTGTGTCTTTATATGCCCTGTTTGTGAACAGAACTCCCACTTACATAGAACATAGAACAGTACAGCACAGAACAGGCCCTTCGGCCCACGATGTTGTGCCGACCTTCATCTGAAACCAAGATCAAGCTATCCCACTCCCTACCATCCTGGTGTGCTCCATGTGCCTATCCAATAACCGCTTAAATGTTCCTAAAGTGTCTGACTCCACGATCACTGCAGGCAGTCCATTCCACACCCCAACCACTCTCTGCGTGAAGAACCTACCTCTGATATCCTTCCTATATCTCCCACCATGAACCCTATAGTTATGCCCCCTTGTAATAGCTCCATCCACCCGAGGAAATAGTCTTTGAACGTTCACTCGATCTATCCCCTTCATCATTTTATAAACCTCTATTAAGTCTCCCCTCAATCTCCTCCGCTCCAGAGAGAACAGCCCCAGCTCCCTCAACCACTCCAAACCAGGCAGCATCCTGGTAAATCTCCTCTGCACTCTCTCCAGCGCTTCCACATCCTTCTTATAGTGAGGTGACCAGAACTGCACGCAATATTCCAAATGCGGTCTCACCAAGGTCCTGTACAGTTGCAGCATAACCCCACGGCTCTTAAACTCCAACCCCCTGTTAATAAAAGCTAACACACTATATGCCTTCTTCACAGCTCTATCCACTTGAGTGGCAACCTTTAGAGATCTGTGGATATGGACCCCAAGATCTCTCTGTTCCTCCACAGTCTTCAGAACCCTACCTTTGACCCTGTAATCCACATTTAAATTTGTCCTACCAAAATGAATCACCTCACATTTATCAGGGTTAAACTCCATTTGCCATTTTTCAGCCCAGCTTTGCATCCTATCTATGTCTCTTTGCAGCCTACAACAGCCCTCCATCTCATCCACTACTCCACCAATCTTGGTGTCATCAGCAAATTTACTGATCCACCCTTCAGCCCCCTCCTCTAAGTCATTAATAAAAATCACAAAGAGCAGAGGACCAAGCACTGATCCCTGCGGCACTCCGCTAGCAACCTGCCTCCAGTCCGAAAATTTTCCATCCACCACCACCCTCTGTCTTCGATCAGACAGCCAGTTACCTATCCAATCGGCCAACTTTCCCTCTATCCCACACCTCCTTACTTTCATCATAACCTGACGAAGGAGCAGCGCTCCGAAAGCCAGTGGCTTTTGCTACCAAATAGACCTATTGGACTTTAACCTGGTGTTGTGAGACTTCTTACTGTGATGACGCCTGCACAGAGGCCCGAGTCCAAGGTGGAGACCCGCTTCAATGAGGCCCATGCAGCCACCCGGTCCATCGTAGAGCGGTGCATCGGCCTGCTTAAAACGCAGTTTGCTGCTTGGACCGCTCTGGAGGGGGCCCTCGAGTATGACCCTGTGCGTGCTTCAGGCATGATCATCGTTTGCTGCACTCTGCACAACATTGCCCAGCAGCGGGGAGACCAGCTGGAACGGAGGAGGAGCGGCAAGGGGGTGAGGTGGATGTCCCGCCATATGAAGAGCCAGAGGAAAGAGGGCGGGCGGCGATGTCAAGTGTCCAGCAGGGATGGGCAGTGAGGGACACCTTGATTGCAGTCCGCTTCACCGAGCTGGTGCTGTGCAGTGGCCAATGGAGAGTCGGGAGGGGGGCAGGGGTGGGGGCACTTGCATCAAGGGTCTGGTGGATGTTGGGGAAGGTAGGCCAGGTATTGTGTTTTTAACGTTATTGATTAGTGAACCCTGACTACTGGTGAACTTCACCTGTGCCTTCTTAGTGAACTACAACTTCCTTACTTTGTGCGGTCTACTGCTTCTTCGAGGTGCAACCCCAGGATGCACATCGGAGGTGGAGGTGTCCAGCTGTGCCCTGTTGCCTGTGATTCCCTTGGCGGACGTCTCCTGGGTGGCCAGGACCTGGAGGGCCCCAGCTGACTTGTGGATGGCACTGTTTTGCTGCCATCCTGTTCATCTCGCTGGCCCTGAGATGCCCTGGTGTGAGGAAGGGGCGAATTGGAAGGTCTCGGGACACCCGGGATCTCCTGGGTGGATTGCCCCTGCATGGGCTCAAGCCCTTCCTCCTCCCTTGGGGTGCCTCGAGGTCCCGGGGACACTCCATGGGATATCAGGCTAGCTGAACTGAGCTCCAGATGCTCCGCGTCACCTGGCTCTGTCAGTCCTGGAGGCCCAGATACATCTGACCCATGATCTGTGATCCCTCAGCCCTGGCCCTCTGAGACCTTCCAGAGGGGAAGCTTTTTCCCAGGTCGGAGGTGACGATCACGAGGGGTCACGGGCTCAAGGTGAGAGGGGCGAAGTATAACTCAGATATCAGAGGGACGTTTTTTACACAGAGGGTGGTGGGGGCCTGGAATGCGCTGCCAAGTAGGGTGGTGGAGGCAGGCACGCTGACATCGTTTAAGACTTACCTGGATAGTCACATAAGCAGCCTGGGAATGGAGGGATACAAACGATTGGTCTAGTTGGACCAAGGAGCGGCACAGGCTTGGAGGGCCGAAGGGCCTGTTTCCGGTGCTGTACTGTTCTTTGTTCTTTGTTTGAGACTGAGCCAAGCTCTGGAGCCCCTACACTACAGCATTCTGTAAGCGATTCAGGCTCTGCAGCCCCTCTGCAGTAGCCCTCTGAGCCTGGGCTAAGTTGTTGAGGCTCACAGCCACAGCCTGCTGTGTCTCCAGAATGCCAGCAAGAGTCCCAGCCATGTGCAGCAGTGTCTCCCACATGCCCCTGAAATCTATGGCCATGGAACGCTGTGCCTCCTGAATGCCGGAAACACTCACCTATGGCCCGGTGTCTCCAGGAGGACCTGGACCCTGTCACCCATGAGGACAGAACCCTGAGCCAGACTTTCCACTGCAGTCGCACGCTGTGTTGGCACCACCTCCTGCAACAGCATTCTGTTGGACTCCCCTAAACAGTAATGCAGTCGCAGCATGGTTGCTGACAGCCCTTCTACAACTCCCCAGGTTTGCTGATGCATCTCCACCAGTCTTGGGAGGAACACACCCCGAGGCCCGGTATCTGGCTTGGAGGCAGCTGCATCCTGGCCTCCGGCAGATCTCCATGTGCCCGAGCCCTCGGATGTGCCCGCCTGCACCCGATGTGCATCAGTGTCTGTGATGTGCTCACCAGTTCATGACCCAGAAGCCCCAACACTAAAGGTACCCACCGTGATGATAGTCTCTGTGTTGGTGGGTTGTGTGGTACCTACCGGTGCCGCTTCAGTGGTGCTGCCCTCGGAGGATTCCTCAGTGCCTTCCTCCGAGGTGTCATCCAGGGGGTTGGGCAGTTTGCTCCAGAGCAGCAGGGGCAGCGGTAACAGCCAAAGGGCCGGGTTCCTCTGGGTCCAGAGCCGCAATAAAGAACACACATTAGGGGAAGGGAGGTAAAACATTCTATGCAGCATCGCACTTACTTCGAGGAAGACTTACGTTGAAGGCTACGCTTTTGCTCACTTGCTGGACACCAACCTGGCTATCCATGACCATTTGGGATGTCCCATCACCCCCTGCCAGCTTCATGGCATGCTCTTCGATGCTGGTCAGCTTCCGCAGGTCAACCACACCACTACCAGTCTGTGTAGTCTCATGTAAGTTTGGTGAAATGTCTTCTCCTGTGGGAACATAAGGTGGATAGCAAGCATTAATATATTGCAGTGCATGGTGTGCAATGCGTGTCTGTGTCTCGGGCGTTGTGCTGGCAGTTTCAGGGAAAGCGGTCACCACTGAAGGGGGCTTGTTGAGGGGTGAGGAGAAGATTCTGTTCCTGGGGGAAGGGTAACTTGTTGCATGCCCTTTAGTCTCAACATGGTTTGAGATCCATGCCAGGCATGTGCGGGGTTCCAAGTGGGATGTTCACTCACCCTTGCTGCTCGAAGAAGGTCGTACATTTTTTTCCGACACTGCTGGCCAGAGCGCGGTGTCAGGCTCCTGGCATTCACTGCTTCTGCCACCTCCTCCCACAATGCCATGGCGGACGCACCCCTTGGGTGAGGGCCCTGGCCGGGGAAGATCCACTCACGCCTCTCCTCCACGGCATCCAGCAGGTGCTCCTGGTTGGCCTCTGTGAATCTGTGTACTGGTTTGTGTGCAGCCATCTTTATGGCGTGACTGGCTTGTGTATCGATTCCTGCAGCTTAGATACAGCTCTGGCTTATTAGGGGAGTGCAGGTGCAGTTAGTGTGGCCAGTCAGGGGCCCGTTGGCAACAAATCCTTGTGAGAAATTTTGAAGGCTGCATTCAGTTGAGTGTCATGCATCCCTCGGGGTGCTGATTGGCTGCCACTCAATAAGTTGCTGTGTTCAGGGTGGGGTGCAATACTCAGGGCTCCTAATCGATAGGCTGCTGTGTCCGGGGGGAAGAGAGGGGGGGCGGTGCAATACTCAAGACCCCCATTCAAGAGAGGGAATGCTTGCAAGCTGGGGTTGTGCATGTCAGCACAATGCAACTTCTCTGCAGGGCAGCAGTGAGGTCAATATGTTCAAGGGATGGAGGGAGGCATTATCAGGATCCATGGGGGCATGGGGTGAGCGGGTAGCCCTGTGTGTGTGTGGGGGGAGAGGGAGGGCAGCGATGTCTGAATGGGCATTGTGGACCAGCAGTGTCTGTTTGTGGGAGGGGGCCAGTGATGTCTGTATGGGGGTTGTGGGCCAGTGATGTCTGTCTGGGGGTTGTGGGCCAGTGATGTCTGCATGGGGGTTGTGGGCCAGCGATGTCTGTATGGGGGAAGGGGGCCAGCAATATCTGTGGGGAGGTCGTGCGGACCAGAGATGAGGCCAGCGATGTCTGTGGGGGGGTTGTGGGGGCCAGCAATGAGGCCAACGATATCTATGGGGATTGGATGGCAGTGATCTGGACGCTGGGAGGTCTTTTCAGTGATCTCCCAGCGATGTGCGCATGCGCGGGTTTCTGCTCATCCCACCAATCTCAGGCTTTTTGGCATGAATAAGCCCAGCCCCCCCTGAGCTTTTAATAACATTCACAATTGTGACCTCTGCGTTGCACAGAGTGGGGAGATTCGGGTCTCAAGTTGCACTGAAAAAACAGTCGTGATCTAGACCAGTTTTCTCACCAATTCAGCCCAGTTGGGAGAATCGCCCCCCCCCCCCCTCACTGATTTCTGATAACAGCACGGCCTTTACCAGGGGTGATTTCGAGAACATTTTGCTTGCCAATGATATCTGAAACGCCTGAACTGCATCTTCTCACCTGTCATCAAATCAACTGGCAGAGGGTGGTTCAAGCCTTTGAAAATGACAAAAGGAAACAACGCGCGGCAGCCGTGGAGACCAAACTGACACGGTTCTGGTTCAATTACAGGACCAGACTGCACACAGTAACAGGGATTGCGAATTGTTAATGGGATGATGGCTTTCTGGCAGATTAAAACTGCCATTCCCAAACCTGATGTGGAGATGCCGGCGTTGGACTGGGGTGAACACAGTAAGAGTTTTAACAACACCAGGTTAAAGTCCAACAGGTTTATTTGGTAGCAAATACCATAAGCTTTCAGAGCGCTGCTCCTTCGTCAGATGGAGTAGAAATCTGCTCTCAAACAGGGCACAGAGACACAAACTCAAGTTACAGAATACTGATTAGAATGTGAATCTCTACAGCCAACCAGGTCTTAAAGATACAGACAATGTGAGTGATTGCCTGGTGATTGTCGAGCGGGATGGAACTTGTTGATGTCATCATATAGTTGTTTCAGTGATTGTTCATCATGACTCCAAAGGAAGAAAATGCCATCCCACCATCAGACTCACCATAGACTACTCTCCGGAATCAGTTGCATTCTTGGACACACGCATCTCCATTAAGGACGGTCACCTCAGCACCTCACTGTATCGCAAGCCCACGGATAACCTCACGATGCTCCACTTCTCCAGCTTCCACCTAAACACGTTAAAGGAGCATCCCCTACGGACAAGCCCTCCGTATACACAGGATCTGCTCGGATGAGGAGGATCGCAACAGACACCTCCAGATGCTGAAAGACGCTCTCATAAGAACAGGCTATGGCGCTCGACTCATCGATCGACAGTTCTGACGCACCACAGCGAAAAACCGCACCGACCTCCTCAGAAGACAAACACGGGACACGGCGGACAGAGTACCCTTCGTCGTCCAGTACTTCCCCAGAGCGGAGAAGCTACGGCATCTCCTCTGGAGCCTTCAACATGTCAGTGATGAAGACGAACATCTCGCCAAGGCTATCCCCACACCCCCACTTCTTGCCTTCAAACAACCGCACAGCCTCAAACAGACCATTGTCCGCAGCAAACTACCCAGCCTTCAGGAGAACAGTGACCACGACACCACACAACCCTGCCACAGCAACCACTGCAAGACGTGCCGGATCATCAACACGGATGCCATCATCTCACGTGAGAACACCATCTACCAGGTACACGGTACCTACTCTTGCAACTCGGCCAACGTTGTCTACCTGATACGCTGCAGGAAAGGATGTCCCGAGGCATGGTACATTGGGGAAACCATGCAGACGCTATGACAACGGATGAATGAACACCGCTCGACAATCACCAGACAAGACTATTCTCTTCCTGTGGGGGAAGCACTTCAGCGGTCACGGGCATTCAGCCTCTGATCTTCGGGTAAGCGTTCTCCAAGGCAGCCTTCATGACACACGACAGCGCAGAGTCGCTGAGCAGAAACTGATAGCCAAGTTCCGCACACATGAGGACGGCCTAAACCGGGATGTTGGGTTTATGTCACACTATCAGTAACCCCCACAGCTTGCCTCCTGGACTTGCAGAATCTCACTGGCAGTCCTGTCTGGAGACAATACACATCTCTTTAACCTGTGCTTAATGCTCCCTCCACTCACATTGTCTGTATCTTTAAGACCTGGTTGGCTATAAAGATTCGCATTCTGATCAGTATTCTGTAACTTGATTTTGTGTCTCTGTGCCCTGTTTGAGAACAGATTTCCACTCCATCTGACAAAGGAGCAGTGCTCCGGAAGCTCATGGCATTTACTACCAAATAAACCTGTTGGACTTTAACCTGGTGTTGTTAAAACTCTTACTGTTATTCCCACACTTGTGGAGATGCCGGCGTTGGACTGGGGTAAACACAGTAAGAAGTTTAACAACACCAGGTTAAAGTCCAACAGGTTTATTTGGTAGCAATATGTGTGGCTTTTGCTACCAAATAAACCTGTTGGACTTTAACCTGGTGTTGTTAAACTTCTTACTGTGTATTCCCACACTTGACAGGGAGGGTGGAGTCTCAACAAGAAAACCAAAAAAGAATTACGATTCTGCAAGGACTTTCGCAATGGGTGATCTGGTTCATGCGAGGAACTGTGGGAATGGTCCCAGTTGGGTCGTTGGGATTAGTATGGAGAAAACAGAGCAGCATGGTATAAGGTCAAAGTCCAGGGTAAAACCTTGAGGAAGACGTAGACCATCTCAGAGCCCGGCAGTCCATAACTGAACAGACTGCACTATCAGCTATAGAGATAGCTGCTATCAGTGTCAGCCCTCAACTCAAAGGTATGGACTCGGAGATGGAGGCAGAAGATGTGGGCCTCCAGGCTGAGGTAGAACCTGAAGAGGAACCCACATCGGCAGACTTGCGACACTGCCTCCAGAAACGAAGGTCCCCTGAGAGGTTTTTCAAGGGTGGGGGGGCGTTGGGTGGGAATGGCAGAGAGGACATAGCATTGAGTGGGAGACCCAAAACAGCTTTTACGCCAGAGATATGCACATAAAGCGAGGACAAATGAGGTGAGGTGCATGCTGATTGCTCACAACATTGCCCATTAGAGATGTGTCCATCCTCTGTGTCCAAAGTGCAAATATTTTGTTTGTTTCTACCATTTGAAGTTGATGACAGTTCTATTACTATGTAAACAATTAAGCATTTTCGATAACTCGTTATGAAATATTCGGCATGTGTTTAATCTTGTTCATGGGGTCATGGTTAGTGAACAAGCCCAATTTCGAACTTGTGGCTCACTGAGATGAAGGAGGGCCACTCATGCGGCCCACTCACAAGCTTAAGTTGCCCATCACTGCTCTATATCATTTTGGGCTGATACTTCAGCTGGTCCCAAGGCTCACACAATCACATCAGCAGTTGTCATGGTCGGATTCTTCCAACAATTCTCTGGGCAAGAGACAAAGGATAAGTGCACTGGATTGAAAACACAAAATTCAGTGGGATTGGAAGAAATTTGCTGCAAATGAGTTGGGCAGAACATTGATCAAAGTGTCAAATCCACAGTGGGAAACATTCAAAAATAGGATTCACGGAGTAAAATGTAAAGGTATTCTTATAAAACAAAAAAAGTAAAAATTAAAATTTCATGGATAAATAGGAAAACCACAACAAAAAATGCCTCTGAAAAGGAGAGTCTGTTAAATAATTAGATATAATAGATAAACATGACAATGATGTGGGCGACACGGTGGCACAGTGGTTAGCATTGCTGCCTGACAGCGCCAGGGACTCGGGTTCAATTCCAGCATTGGGTGACTGTGTGGAATTTGTACATTCTCCCTGTGTCTGTGTGGGTTTCCTCTGGGTGCTCCGGTTTCCTCCCACTGTCCAAAGATGTGCAGATTAAGTGGATTGGCCATGCTAAATTGCCCCTTAGTGTCCCAAGACGTGTAGGTTCGGGAGATTAGCATGGTAGATACGTGGGGTTCGGGGATAGGGCCCGGGTGGGATGCTCTGTCAGAGAGTCAGTGTAGACTCGATCGGCCAAATGGCCTCTTTCTGCACTGTGGGTATTCTAAGTGCGGGGTGGGGTGAAAAGGAAGCCTCAAACGGAACATGGAAAAGGCAAGCAGATAATACAATGAACTGACAAATACAAAAAGCTAAAGAAGGGTGGGTCGGAGTATTTTCCATTTATTTTATATGGAAGACGGTGGAATGGAATTGTGGTAAATTCGTAGAGGAGAATGTACAACAACTGTTGGAGGTAATTATAGAAAAACAAAATCAATGCCGAGTAGAATTCCTTGAATGCAAGATTGATAAGTTACCAGCCTTGATAGATTATACCCTACATTTTTGAAAGAAACGGGTGGCACGGTGGCACAGTGGTTAGCACTGTTGCCTCGCACACCAGGGTCAATTAAAGTGACAGTGCCCTGCATGAGCTGCTTCATTTTAAGAAAGGAAACAAGGGTAGGACCTATAGGCAGCATGGAGGCACAGTGGTTATCACTGCTGCCTCACAGTGCTAGTGATCCGGGTTCAATTCCAGCCTTGGGTGACTGTGTGGAGTTTGCACATTCTCCCCATGTCTGCATGGGTTTCCTCCCAGTGCTCCGCTTTCCTCCCACAGTCCAAAGATGTGTGGGTTATGTTGATTGGCCATGCTAAATTGACTCTAGTGTTAGGGGGATTAGTAGGGTAAATGCGTGGGGTTACAGGAAAAGGGCTTGAGTGGGATTCTGGTTGGTGCAGACTCGATGCGCCGACTGGCCTACTTCTATGATTCGAAGTCAGGGAAGATTAGATTGAAGATCTAATCTTAATTCTTTCCGTGTGTGTAGGTTATGACATGAGATGGGAGAGTAGCTGATTTAATTAAGAAGGGAGGAGATTAGATAATTGGGAACTTTAGACCATTTAATGCCACTTATGGGTAAAGTCTTAGATAAGAGAAAAAAATAAATGTTCAGCTCCATCCAATTCTCCAAAAGATGGAACATTATCATCGATTATCAAGTCAATAAGAACTCCCAGGCAATGGCTGATAGGAATGATTGACACATTTGCTTAGCACAGGAGTGCCACGTTAATTACCCAGTATACCAGAAGATAATTAGAACTGGTTATATAAAATTAATTGTTTTAATCATAACAATGAAATAAATAAGTATGGATACTGAGAGTTTTAGATTAAACTGTGAGCTATCAACATTCCATTGTGAGCCACTGGGTTCAGGTGTAGGCTGGTGTTACATTATAATTCACTCATATTGTGCCCTTGTGGAAATAAAATGAGTGATTAATATGCCTATCTGCTAAATATGATTCAATTATATTGCTTCCTAATTAGGAGAAATCCTCTAATCTGAGTCAGATAGATTTGCATTATTAACATATTCAAGCTTGCTTCTGGAGTAACAGTTAAGGGACCTCGGCAACACCAGCGTAAGAAATGAAATTTGTGACTGAGATCTGTGAAGGCTGTTTGACTGTGGAGGGAGAATCGATGATTCAAATGACACACAGAATGTCCTTTGCTGCACACCGATGCACAAAAAAAAATGGAATCAATCTTCCTGATGCACTGTGAAGACCAAAAAGCTTTTTGAACTAAAGTAACCTGTTACAAGCTGAAAGTTCCTTTTCTTTTTACAAATAAATAGGAGCTATAAGTCTGCATTTGAAACAAGACACTTCCAAAGGGGCGGCACGGTGGCACAGTGGTTAGTACTGCTGCCTCACAGCGCCAGGGACTCAGGTTCAATTCTGTCTCGGGAGACCGTCTGTGAGGAGTCTGCACGTTCTCCTCGTGTCTGTGTGGGTGCCCCGGTTTCCCCCCATAGTCCAAAGACAGTGCGGGTTAGGTTAATTGGCCATGCTAAATTGACCCTAGTGTCAGGGGGATTGGCAGGGTAAATATGTGGGGTTACAGGAATGGAGCCTGGGTGGGATTGTGGTCAGTGCAGACTCGATGGGCCAGATGGCCTCCTTCTGCCCTGTAGGGATCCTATGAAAGCCCATGGGATGTTTGGCGAGGGGCTCGGAGTCCTAAAATGCAGTTGCAAGCAATAAATGGACATTCTTCAAATCTGCATTACTATGGTCAAACTTCATATTTCAATAAATATAGAGGGAAAATTTGAAGATCTGGGGCTGGATTTAGTTTAAGTTTAAAGTTTATTTACTAGCGTCACAAGTAGCCTTACATTAACACTGCAATGAAGTTACTGTGAAAATCCCCTTAGTCGGGTATCCCTCATGGTGACTTTAGCGATGAGTCTGTGATTGTTGTCTTTGGTCTTGTATGTGATAGTTGTGGTCCTGGACTTAAATATACGGCTTGATGTGATACCGCTAGCAAGCTCTTATTTAATATTATGCTAACTAAATACTGGGAAGTCTCTGCACAAAGCTTTACATTGAAACATCTCTCGCTGTGCTTTACTGTCATGTGACTCCACATCACTGATGATGTAAATTATATATTTACATTTTTAAACCTTTTAAACTACATACCCTCTAAATCTCTGACTCTATAAATAATATTTATATTATCCACTTGCATCGTTCCTCAAAATCAATTTCTTCATCTCTGAGTTGCAGACATTCGCATTGTGGTGGTTTCACCAATCTCCCTGACTTTGCTCATAGATGTGGAGATGCCGGCGTTGGACTCCAACGCTTGCTCATAGAGTCATAGAGGTTTACAGCATGGAAACAGGCCCTTCGGCCCAACTTGTCCATGCCACCCTTTTTTTTTAAACCCCTAAGCTAGGCCCAATTGCCCGCATTTGGCCCATATCTCTCTATACCCATCTTACCCATGTAACTGTCTAAACGCTTTTTAAAAGACAAAATTGTACCCGCCTCTACTACTACCTCTGGCAGCTGGTTCCAGACACACACCACCCTCTGTGTGAAACAATTGCCCCTTTGGACACTTTTGTATCTCTCCCCTCTCACCTTAAACCTATGCCCTCTAGTTTTAGACTCCCTTACCTTTGGGAAAAGATAGAGACTATCTAGCTGATCTATGCCCCTCATTTATTTATAGACCTCTGTAAAATCGCCCCTCAGCCTCCTACGCTCCAGGGAAAAAAGCCCCAGTCTATCCAGCCTCTCCTTATAACTCAAACCATCAAGTCCTGGTAGCATTCTAGTAAATCTTTTCTGCACTCTTTCTAGTTTAATAATATCCTTTCTATAATAGGGTGACCAGAACTGTACACAGTGCTCAGATCTTTCTTGAGTTTAGATTCTCCATGTTCTCTCTTGAGCTTTGTGGAGTGGTGTGTGAATCCACAGAGACTACTGGTTCTCTGTTTAGGATGTCTTCCAGATTAAAAGTCCATTCAATTGATGGTCTTCTTGTTGACATGAGAATGTACTTCTGTTTCTTCTCACAATTCCATCCTTGGTTTCAAGCAGACACCATTGGACTTCATGGGGACGATCTTACCAAAATAATTCTAAGTCCAAGACGGGAGTGAAAATGAGAGTTTCAGACCTATTTTTTGGGCGAGTTTAAATCTGGATCTTATGCACTTAGTGCATGAAAAAGCAGCAGAAATGGTTCTTTGCCTGTCGGGGGAGGGGGTGGGGCTTAAGTCACCTGAATGCTGGTTGAGAGCAGCAGAGGGTGTCATTGCACATGTGCAGGTCTTAAGCACAGTAAGAAGTTTAACAACACCAGGTTAAAGTCCAACAGGTTTATTTGGTAGCAAAAGCCACAAGCTTTCGGAGCCTTAAGCCCCTTCTTCAGGTGAGTGGGAATTCTGTTCACAATTCTCACTCACCTGAAGAAGGGGCTTAAGGCTCCGAAAGCTTGTGGCTTTTGCTACCAAATAAACCTGTTGGACTTTAACCTGGTGTTGTTAAACTTCTTACTGTGTTTACCCCAATCCAATGCCAGCATCTCCACATCAGGTCTTAAGCAGCAGAGACACGTCACTCAGCCTCTGTTGCTCTCAGCTTGCCTCCACAAAGCAGCCCCCCAGCTCCTGCGACCTCCCCCAACCACCTGGACTGATTGACCCCATGAGTGGCAATGAGTCGCACCTCCTCCCTCCACCGATCCCTAATGCAGAGTGTGCAGCAGGCTCCCCCGCCCCCCCCCCCCACCACCACCACCACTGACCAGCCACCCTTCAGTAGGCCCCACCCTCCTCTGCCTAGTGCCTGGTGAGGTGTGCCAGGCTGCCCAGTGTGCAAAGCCAGGCTGGCACTGACCAAGGGGCACCCCTCCTTGCCCCCGAACTTCCCGGGAGCCCTCAATGGCTTCTGGTTCTATCGGTGAGGCCATCACGACTCGCCCCTGTTGCTGGGGACCAGCTGTGATTCTTGCCAGAGAGCCTCTCCTGGCAAGGTCACGCAAGGAAGTGAGACCGGACGATTCCATCCTGGACTCATTAAATTAATGTTAAATAATTTATGAATATATTTAAATAAATTATTGATCCTCATGCCCGTGCCGGTGAGATTGTGAGAAGAGCAAACTGGGGTGTGAACCTGATTTCTCGGCTCTCTCGCAATCTTACCAGCTCGCCCCACCCATCAGCAGTGGGGTGCAATGATAAGATCGCCTCCCATGTCTTCTCCAGTACTTGGCCTTCTCTATTCTGGTCTCTTATCAAGACTGGTTCAGATGTTTGGAGTTCTGCTAAATCACATGCTCTGTGGCACTGATTGTAGTTCTTTCTCTGATTTTCTCAATATTCATCCTACTTCACCCTTATTCTCTCAATGTCGAGGTTTTAGACATGGGGATGAACGTATGTGGAAGAACAAGAAGTTCCTAGCCTTCTTCACAGTTCTGAGGGAGCTAATCAATTCTGTAGTGGTGTGGAATGGTAGCTTAAGGGTGCTAAGTTGAGACCATAATTCTTTTCTAACAAAGCTTTGACCATTCTTACACCCTGGCTCATCCCCAACATTTCCTCTGGGCACCTGGGTGAACTAGTTATGCGAACAAATTCATAGTCTTCTGTAAATTTCGCAAACCCTTCATTCGCAAATCGTGGGCCATTGTCTAAAATAACAAACTCCAGAGTACCATGCATAGCAAAAAGTTCTTATTGTGAATTGAACGCTGCTTCTGAGGTCCTGTCATGCAGATGTTTAACCTCAATCCATCAGGAGTAACAGTCAACAACTCTGAGGAACACCTTTCCCTTGAGCTTGAATAGGTCCATTCTGAGAAGTTCTCAGGGTTTGGATAAAAATGATAATGCCATCAAATGTTATTTTGCTATTGATGATGGATTGCACAGGTGAGGCAGCTCTGAGCCACCAGACTGAATTTGTGCCCAAGAATAACACTGTGTAAAGCCTCGATGTGCCTGGTGTATTCTCCAAAAAACTTCATTTGTTTACTTATTTGTGTCACAAGTAGGCTTACATTAACACTGCAATGAAATTTCTGTGAAAATCCCCTAGTCGCCACACTCCAGCACCTTTTCGGGTACACAGAGGGAGAATTTGGCATGGCCAATCCACCTAATGTGTACATCTTTGGACAGTGGGAGGAAACCAGAGCACCTGAGGGAAACCCACGCGCACATGGAGAGAATGTGCAGACTCCACACAGACAGTCACCCAAGCCAGGATTCAAACCCGGGCCCCTGGCACTGTGAGGCAGCAATGCCAACAACTGTGCCACCGTACCACCCCACTTCTTGTTCGAAGTACTGATTTAGGATGTCATTATTAAAAACATATTCTGAACATCCATTTTTCAGTACCCCCTGCTTTTAGCACATTATTCATCTGTTTTCTGTGCTTGGTGCGTTTCCTTCAGATTCCCTGTGGTTGCTGATAAGAATTGTTTTATGAGTGAGCAGTATGACTCAATAAGATTTATGCCCTTCTGTTTAAGCTTCCCAACAGGAATGCGTGACAATACATCTGCTGTCATTTGTTGCTTGCCTTGTGTGTAGTCATCTGGCTCATTCACCTGCTGTTACAGGGAAATCTTCTGTCTGACTTCCTCTGGGTATTCCAATTCATCACCATTAAAAAGGAGATGTAAATCTGTGCAAGCTTTCTGGCTTAACAGTGATTGTGAATCACACACAAGATTTCTGCAATTTCTCTTCCTTTTTCTTGGAATTCTGCAGTCAATTGCCCTTGATGTTCAGCTGAATGCCTCCTGGGCCAGAGTGTTTTATGGTTGATGGCTGTGGTATCTCCGGTTTTATCCACTTCTCTTTATCTGACAAATGAAACTCCTGTTCCAGTGTCTAACTTGACATTTGTTGCTCTAATTTCTCCCAAGAGCAATACATCTGGTTCTTTATTGACCTCAACTTCTTGAATACCTTCAATTTCCTAGATGGAACGTGATCTTGGCTGTTTTTCCTTTCATCATTTGGTTAAAAGCTGCCTGCTATGGCAAATTGATTTTAAATGGCTCTCTTCTTGCAGGGATTCTACCCACATATTTAGCAGGGCATTCCCTGTGCCGATCCAGTCTTTTACCACCATAACAAGAACAGTGAACAATTGTGGCTACCTCTCCTTTTCTCAGTCTGTGGTTAGATGTGCTGCAATATTTTTGGACTATAAAGTGCACTGTCTCAGCTTGATTTCTCCATGAGATTTCTTTCTTACCTCAAGCATAATTTTGGATTTGCTTTCAGGCTCCTATTCATTGACTGAAGCTCAGCGTTCAACACATTTATCCCTACAAAACCCATCTACAAACTCCATGGCTTATAGGGTTCGGCTCCTCCCTCTGCGACTGGATCCTAGATCTCCTAACCCACAGACTGCAATCAGTAAGAATAGGTAACAACGGAGAGACCTGGGACGGTTTGTTTTTGCCCAATAAGTTTGAATGGGGAAGAAACCCGAGACACTTCATGTGTAGTATCTCCCATCCTCTCCCCTCCTCGAACCTAAAAAAAAAGACTCGGTGTGAGAGCAGGTGAGCTTTTTTTTTCTGTTTCTTCTTTCTCTTTCGTTTCTTAGTAAGGGAAGTTAGCAGGGATGTCAGTGCAGGCAGTGCAATGTTCCTCCTGTGGGATGTTTGAGGTGAGGGACACCATTAGTGTCCCAGCTGAGGACACCTGTAGGAAGTGCACCCAATTCCAGCTCCTTGAAAACCGTGTTAGGGATCTGGAGCTGGAACTGGATGAACTCAGGATCATTTGAGAGGCAGAGATAGTTATAGATAAAAGCGACAGGGAGCTTCATACTCCTAGGAATGAGGATACTTGGGTGACTGTTAGAAGGGGTAAGAAGCAGTCAGTGCAGCGATCCCCTGTGGCCCTTCCTTTGTATAACAAGTATACTGTTGGGGAGGATGACTTACCAGGGGTAAGTCATGGGGTACAGGTCTCTGGCACAGAGTCTGTCCCTGTTGCTCAGAAGGGAAAGGGGGGGAGGAGTAGAGCATTAGTCACTGGGGACTCCATAGTTAGGGAGACAGATAGGAGATTCTGTGGGAGCGAGAGAGACTCGCGGTTGGTATGTTGCCTCCCAGGTGCCAGGGTCCATGGTGTCTCGGATCGTGTTTTTGAGATCCTTAAAGGGAAAGGGGACCAGCCCCAAGTTGTGGTCCACATAGGCAGCAATGACATAGGTAAGAAAAGGGATGGGGATGTAAGGCAGAAATTCAGGGAGTTAGGGTGGAAGCTTAGAGCTAGAACAGAGTTGTTATCTCTGGTTTGTTACCCGTGCCACGTGCTAGCGAGGAGAGGAATAGGGAGAGAGAGCAGTTGAACACGTGGCTACAGGAATGGTGCAGGAGGGAAGGATTCAGATACCTGGATAATTGGGGCTCATTCTGGAGTAGGTGGGACCTCTACAAATGGGTTTGTCTACACCTGGACTAGAGGGGTACCAATATCCTGGGGGGAAATTTGCTCATGCTCTTCGGGTGGGTTTGAACTAATTCAGCAGGGGGATGGGAACCTGAATTGTTGCTCCAGTGTACAAGAGGATGTGAGTGGTGAGGGTCACGAATAAGGTTTCACGGTCACAGGAGTGTACTGGCAGGCAGGAAGGTGGTTTGAAGTGTGTCTACTTCAACGCCAGGAGCATCCGGAATAAGGTGGGTGAACTTGCAGCATGGGTTGGTACCTGGGACTTCGATGTTGTGGCCATCTCGGAGACATGGATAGAGCAGGGACAGGAATGGTTGTTGCTGGTTCCGGGGTTTCGATGTTTCAGTAAGATCAGGAAAGGTGGTAAAAGAGGGAGAGGTGTGGCATTGTTAGTCAAGGACAGTATTACGGTGGCAGAAAGGACGTATGATGAGGACTCGTCTACTGAGGTTGTATGGGCTGAGGTTAGAAACAGGAAACGAGAGGTCACCCTGTTGGGAGTTTTCTGTTGGTCTCCGAAAAGTTCCAGAGATGTAGAGGAAAGGATTGCAAAGATGATTCTGGATAGGAGCGAAAGTAACAGGGTAGTTGTTATGGGGGACTTTAACTTTACAAATATTGACTGGAAAAGCTATAGTTCGAGTACTTTAGATGGGTCAGTTTTTTGTCCAATGTGTGCAGGAGGGTTTCCTGACACAATATGTAGATAGGCCAACAAGAGGCGAGGCCACATTGGATTTGATACTGGGTAATGAACCAGGGCCAGGTGTTAGATTTGGAGGTAGGTGAGCACTTTGGTGATAGTGACCACAATTCGGTTACGTTTACTTTAGCAATGGAAAGGAATAGGTATATACCGCAGGGCAAGAGTTATAGCTGGGGGAAAGGAAATTATGATGCGATTAGGCGAGATTCAGGACGCATAGGAGGGGGAAGAAATCTGCAGGGGATGGGCACAATTGAAATGTGGAGCTTGTTCAAGGAACAACTACAGCGTGTCCTTGAGAAGTATGTACGTGTCAGACAGGGAGGAAGTGGACGAGCGAGGGAACCATGGTTTACTAAAGAAGTTGAATCTCTTGTGAAGAGGAAGAAGGAGACTTATGTAAAGATGAGACATGAAGGCTCAGTTAGGGCGCTTGAGAGTTACAAGTTAGCCAGGAAGGACCTAAAGAGAGAGCTAAGAAGAGCCAGGAGGGACATGAAACATCTTTGGCAGGTAGGATCAAGGAAAACCCTAAAGCTTTCTATAGGTATGTCAGGAATAAAAGAATGACTAGGGTACGATTAGGGCCAGTCAAGGACAGTAGTGGGAAGTTGTGCGTGGACTCCGAAGAGATAGGAGAGGCGCTAAATGAATATTTTTCGTCAGTATTCACTCAGGAAAAAGACAATGTTGTCGAAGAGAATACTGAGGTACAGGCTATTAGACTAGACGGGATTGAGGTTCATAAGGAGGAGGTGTTGGCAATTCTGGAAAGTGTGAAAATAGATAAGTCTCTTAGGCCAGATGGGATTTATCCTAGGATTCTCTGGGAAGCTCGGGAGGAGATTGAAGAGCCTTTGGCTTTGATCTTTATGTCGTCATTGTCTACAGGAATAGTGCTAGAAGACTGGAGGATAGCAAATGTTGTCCCCTTGTTCAAGAAGGGGAGTAGGGACAACCCTGGTAATTATAGACCAGTGAGCCTTACTTCTGTTGTGGGCAAAGTTTTGGGAAGGATTATAAGAGATAGGATTTATATTCATCTGGAAAGGAATAATTTGATTAGGGATAGTCAGCACGGTTTTGTGAAGGGTAGGTCGTGCCTCACAAACCTTATTGAGTTCTTTGAGAAGGTGACCAAAGAGGTGGATGAGGGTAAAGCAGTTGATGTGGTGTATATGGATTTCAGCAAAGCGTTTGATAAGGTTCCCCAAGGTAGGCAGTTGGAGTATTCGTTGGAGAGCATATTACAGCGGTGCAGAGGGAGGACAATTCAGAGGGGTCGTGTAACGAGTCACTCTGGGTGGAGCTTAGAAACAGGAAGGGCGCAGTCACTATGTTGGGGGTGTACTACAGGCCCCCCAACAGCCCAAGGGAAGTGGAAGAACGGATATGTCAGGAGATACTGGATAGGTGCAGGAAAAATAGGGTTGTTGTAGTGGGAGACTTCAATTTCCCTGGTATAGACTGGAAATCGCTGAGAGCTGGGACTCTGAATGGGGAGGAATTTGTACAATGCGTACAGGAGGGTTCTTTGGAACAATATGTAGATAGCCCGACTAGAGAGGGGACTATACTGGACCTCGTACTGGGGAATGAGCCCGGTCAGGTCTTCAAAGTTTCGGTAGGGGAACATGTGGCAAATAGTGACCACAATTCTGTTAGCTTTAGGATAGTGATGGAAAAGGATGAGTGGTGTCCCAAGGGTAAGGTGTTGGATTGGGGGAAGGCTAACTTTAGTGGGATTAGGCAGAAATTGGCAGCTCTTGATTGGGATAGGCTGTTTGAGGGTAAATCCACATCTTGCATGTGGGAGTCTTTTAAGGAACAGTTGTTAGGGCTACAGGACAGGCATGTGCCTGTTAAAAAGAAGGATAGGAAGGGTAGGATTCGAGAACCATGGATAACCAGGGAAATTGAGGGACTGGTCAAAAAGAAAAGAGAGGCGTATGGTAGGTCCAGGCAGCTAAAAACGGAGGGAGCTCGGGAGGAGTACAAAGAAAGTAGGAAAGAACTCAAACGGGGAATTAGAAGAGCAAAAAGGGGTCACGAAATGTTCTTGGCAGACAGGATTAAGGAGAATCCCAAGGCATTTTATTCATACGTTAGGAACAAAAGGGTTGTCAGGGAAAAAATCGGACCTCTCAGGGACAAAAGTGGGGAATTATGCTTGGAGCCCAAAGAAGTAGGGGAGATCCTAAATGAATACTTTGCGTCGGTATTCACAAAGGAGAGGGATGTGTTGACTGGGTGTATCTCGGAGGGGAGTGTTGAACCGTTGGAGAAAATCTTCATTACAAAGTAGGAAGTGTTAGGTTTGTTAGAGAATTTAAAGACTGACAAATCCCCAGGGCCTGATGGAATCTATCCAAGGCTGCTCAGGGAGACGAGAGATGAAATCGCTGGGCCTCTGACGCAAATCTTTGTCTCGTCACTGGACGCAGGTGAGGTCCCAGAGGATTGCAGGATAGCTAATGTGGTCCCGTTATTTAAGAAGGGTAGGAAGGATAACCCGAGTAATTATAGGCCGGTGAGCTTGACGTCCGTGGTGGGGAAGTTGTTCGAGAAGATTCTTAGAGATAGGATGTATGCGCATTTAGAAAGTAATAAACTCATTAACGATAGCATGGTTTTGTGAGAGGGAGGTCATGCCTCACTAACCTGGTGGAGTTTTTTGAAGAAGTGACCAAAATGGTTGACGAAGGAAGGGCCGTGGATGTCGTCTATATGGACTTTAGTAAAGCGTTTGACAAAGTCCCTCATGGTAGGCTGGTGAAAAAGGTTGGATCTCATGGGATAAAGGGGGAGGTGGCTAGATGGGTGGAGAACTGGCTTGGTCACAGAAGACAGAGGGTGGTAGTTGTGGTGAACCATCGTTGGTTCCCACTGTGGGGTTGTTCTAATGTTGTTGTTGGGCTAGGGTGTTCACACTGTGGGATTGTTCTAATGTTGTTGTTGGGCTAGGGTGGGATTAATACACCTGTGGTTGTTACTGTTGTGGCACATCCCAGTCGGGCCCGCCTCCTGGGAGAGGTATAAGACCCCCTGCTCGGGCGGGACCTCGTCAGGCTGGGGTGGTGTACTTACGTTCTAGTAGTTCCATTGTTAGGCAATTAAAGCCTTCAGTTACCGAAGCCTCGTGTCTTGAGTTCAATTGACGTGCATCAATTTTATTGCCTAACACTAAGCTCTTGACGGAAAGGAGAGTATGGAACAAATCTTAAAGCCAGAGCGTCTGACGCTGGATCCACGTGCGGTGGGCGCCTCTAACACCTTCGACCACTGGCTGAAGTGTTTTGAGGACTATCTGGCAGCCTCCGCAGCGGTCATCACAGATGACGACAGACTCCGGGTCCTCCATGTGAGGGTAAGCGACACTGTCTACCTCGCGATCCGTGCGGCCACCACTTACCCGAGGGCCCTCGAGCTTTTAAAAAAGCGCTACACGAAACCTCCCAATGAGATCCACGCTCGTTACCTCCTCGCTACACGACGTCGGCAGTCGGGCGAAACCATGGAGGACTACGCCAATGAGCTCTTGCAGCTTGCCAGGGGCTGCGACTGCAAAGCTGTGTCGGCTGAGCAGTATATGTATGACCTCGCCCGAGATGCGTTTGTGGCAGGGGTAGGGTCTTCGTACATCCGTCTCAAGCTGCTAGAAAAGGGGAATATCAACCTGACCCAAGCTATGGAAACAGCTGAAATGCTTGAGGCGGCGTCGAAGAGCTTGGTCCTGTATCCGGAGGACCACGTGGAGACAACGTGGCAGGAGCAGTCACAAATCCCTCCTCGCCCCACGGGCTCGAAGTGCAGTGTTATGGCGTGCTCCCATGTAGACCCGACGACGGCGGCAGCCCCATGCGGCCCGCGGTGCTACTTCTGCGGAGGAGCCAAGCATCCACGACAAAAGTGTCCTGCTAAAGTGGTGGTCTGTAACCTATGCGGTAAAAAGGGGCATTATGCGAAGGTGAGCAGATCAAAGCCCAAGAACGGCAGTGCAACCTGTGACCCTTCAGAACGGGGATCATCACCATCGACGTCGAAGTACCCACGGGGTTCGTCCACGTGCGAGTCCAGGACGAAGCCATTGTGGTCGACGGAGTCGGAGGAGGATGACCACCGGGAGTCGCTACGCTTGGCGCCCTCAACCATGTGCGATTCATGGGGGCGGCCATTTTGGACGACGACGACCAGGAGCGACCAGCAGGGGTCCTCAGCATCGACCTCAGCTGCCTGCAGTGACGTTCAAGGGCCAACGGTGGCGTCGATCACCCTGAACCAGGCTAAGCACCACAGGCTTGACTGTTCAATGATGGACATAGAGGTAAATGGTCGTGCAATTTATTGTCTGTTTGACAGCGGGAGCACTGAGAGCTTTATTCACCCTGACACTGTAAAGAGGTGTGGACTCCAGGTTCAACCTGCCAAACAGACAATCTCTATGGCATCACGGTCCCGGTCTGTCCCTGTTCAAGGACGTTGTGTGTTAACTCTGAAAGTGCAGGGCATAATTTACGAGCGATTCAGGCTCCTTGTGTTGCCGCATCTTTGCGCACCAATTCTCCTCGAACTAAACTTTATGGTCCACATGAAGAGTGTGATCCTACAGTACGGTGGGCCACTCCCTTCGTTGACAGTAGGGGAACAGCTGCAGTCTCCAAATTGTCCAAAGCGCCCCGCATGCAATCTTTCTACATTAAAGATCACCACACCCTCTTTATTCAAGAATCTGGTACCAGGCTGCAAGCCCATCGCTACTAAAAGTAGGCGTTACAGTGCTGAAGATCGGATCTTCATCAGATCTGAGGTTCAGTGGCTCCTCAAAGAAGGGATCATACAGCCCAGTGTTAGTCCGTGGAGAGCACAGGTTGTGGTGGTTTAGAGCGGGAACAAACCCCGGATGGTCATTGATTACAGTCAGACCATTAATCGATATACGCAGCTGGATGTGTATCCTCTCCCGCGCATATCTGATATGGTCAATCAGATTGCGCAGTACCAGGTGTTCTCCACCATAGACCTTAAGTCCGCCTACCACCAACTCCCCATCCGCCCAGAGGACCGACACTACACGGCTTTTGAGGCGGATGGTCGTCTGTATCAGTTTCTTAGGGTTCCATTTGGTGTCACCAATGGGGTCTCGGTCTTCCAGCGTGCTATGGACCGAATGGTGGACCAGAACGGGCTGCGGGCTACCTTCCTGTACCTGGATAATGTCACCATCTGCGGCCGTGATCAGCAGGACCATGACACAAATCTCCAGAACTTTTTACGCACTGCATCTCGCCTGAATCTGACCTACAACAGGGAGAAGTGTGTATTCCGTACGCGCCGGTTAGCCATCCTGGGATACGTAGTGGAAAACGGGGTCATTGGCCCTGATCCCGACCGTCTGCGCCCCCTTGCCGAACTTCCCTTGCCCGGTAGCGCAAAAGCACTGAGGAGATGCCTAGGCTTCTTCTCCTATTATGCGCAGTGGGTCCCCAACTACGCGGACAAAGCCCGTCCGCTTATTAAGTCCACGACTTTTCCACTCACGCCAGAGGCCCAATTGGCCTTCAAGGCATTGAAACACGACATTGCGAAAGCTACGATGCACGCGGTAGACGAATCCATCCCTTTTCAGGTGGAAAGCGATGCATCTGATTTCGCCCTGGCCGCCACACTAAACCAGGCAGGCAGGCCCGTCGCGTTTTTTTCCCGCACCCTCCAAGGTCCCGAAATTCGGCATTCAGCGGTGGAAAAGGAGGCCCAGGCCATTGTGGAGGCCGTCAGACACTGGCGCCATTACCTGGCGGGGAAGCGGTTCACCCTGATCACGGACCAGCGGTCCGTGGCGTTCATGTTCAATAACACGCAGAGGGGCAAGATCAAGAATGACAAGATCTTGCGGTGGAGAATTGAGCTCTCCACCTATAACTACGATATCATGTATCGTCCAGGGAAACTCAATGAGCCCTCGGATGCCCTCTCGCGCGGAACATGCGCTACTATGCAGGAGGATCGTTGAACGCCCTCCATAATGACCTGTGCCATCCTGGGGTCACTCGGCTCTACCACTTTATCAAAGCCCGCAACCTGCCTTACTCGGTGGAGGACGTCAGTTCAGTGACAAGGAGCTGTAGGATTTGCGCGGAATGCAAACCGCACTTTTACCGACCTGACCGGGCACATTTGGTCAAGGCCACTCGCTCCTTTGAGAGGCTGAGTGTGGATTTTAAGGGCCCCCTTCCCTCAACAGATCGGAACGTGTACTTTCTGAACATAATAGACGAGTACTCCCGGTTCCCGTTTGTTGTCCCCTGCGCAGACACGTCGACTGCCACGGTGATCAAGGCATTCCGTGATCTTTTTACCCTGTTCGGGTACCCCAGCTATATCCATAGCGACAGGGGCTCGTCGTTCATGAGTAATGACTTGAGGCAATTCCTGCTCTCATACGGGATTGCCTCTAGTAGGACCACGAGTTACAACCCTAGGGGCAATGGACAGGTGGAAAGAGAGAATGCTACAGTCTGGAAGGCTGTCCTATTGGCGCTGAAGTCCAAAGGCCTTCCAGTCTCCCATTGGCAGGAGGTCCTCCCAAATGCGCTTCACTCCATTCGCTCCCTCCTGTGTACGGCAACCAATGCTACTCCCCACGAGAGGATGTTCTCATTCCCTCGGAAGTCGTCCTCGGGGATATCTTTACCAGCCTGGTTGACGTACCCAGGACCCGTCCTTCTGCGGCGACATGTAAGGGCCCGCAAGTCCGACCCCTTGGTCGAACAGATCCACCTCCTCCACGCCAACCCTCAGTATGCCTATGTGGCATATCCTGACGGGTGAGAGGACACAGTCTCGATCCGAGACCTGGCGCCCGCAGGGGACGTAGCAACTCCTGTCGCTCCCATACCCCCAGTGACGAATCCCTTATCCCTTATTTCTCCCCCGGACGTGGCGCGGTCAGCACCGGGACCAGTGCTTAGCAGTTATACTCCAATGTACAGCTTGCCTGAGACCCGGAGATCGGCGCCATCGCAGAATGTACCGGGATCCCCTGCACTACCGCTTCATCAGGGTCAACCGGCCTGTGAGTCCGCGAGAGGACAGCCGGACGCTGTTTTGGGGAGAACGCCACCGCAAGCACCTACTCCGGTGTCACCGCCGGTATTGAGGAGGTCACAACGACGGTGCGGTCCTCCAGACCGTCTGGACTTATAATCTGTTGACTTTTTTTTAGTCTGTTTTCGCACCCCGCCGGCCTTTGTTCTCAAAGGAGGGGTGAATGTGGTGAACCATCGTTTGTTCCCACTGTGGGGTTGTTCTAATGTTGTTGTTGGGCTAGGGTGTTCACACTGTGGGATTGTTCTAATGTTGTTGTTGGGCTAGGGTGGGATTAATACACCTGTGGTTGTTACTGTTGTGGCACATCCCAGTCGGGCTCCACCTCCTGGGAGAGGTATAAGACCCCCTGCTCGGGCGGGACCTCGTCAGTCTGGGGTGGTGTACTTACGTTCTCGTAGTTCCATTGTTAGGCAATTAAAGCCTTCAGTTACCGAAGCCTCGTGTCTTGAGTTCAATTGACGTGCATCAGTAGTGGAAGGGTCTTTTTCCGGCTGGAGGCCTGTGACTAGTGGTGTTCCGCAGGGCTCCGTATTGGGACCTCTGCTGTTTGTGATTTATATAAATGATCTGGAAGAAGGTGTAACTGGGGTGATCAGTAAGTTTGCGGACGACACAAAATTGGCTGGACTTGCAGATAGTGAGGAGCATTGTCAGAAGCTACAGAAGGATATAGATAGGCTGGAAATTTGGGCAAAGAAATGGCAGATGGAGTTCAATCCTGATAAATGCGAAGTGATGCATTTTGGTAGAAATAATGTAGGGAGGAGCTATATGATAAATGGCAGAACCATAAAGGGTGTAGATACGCAGAGGGACCTGGGTGTGCAAGTCCACAGATCCTTGAAAGTGACGTCACAGGTGGAGAAGGTAGTGAAGAAGGCATATGGCATGCTTGCCTTTATAGGACGGGGCATAGAGTATAAAAGTTGGGGTCTGATGTTGCAGATGTATAGAACGTTGGTTCAGCCGCATCTGGAATACTGCGTCCAGTTCTGGTCGCCACACTACCAGAAGGATGTGGAGGCTTTGGAGAGAGTACAGAGGAGGTTTACCAGGATGTTACCTGGTATGGAGGGGCTTAGTTATGAGGAGAGATTGGGTAAACTGGTTGTTCTCCCTGGAAAGACGGAGGATGAGGGGAGACTTAATAGAGGTGTATAAAATTATGAAAGGCAGAGATAGGGTGAACGGTGGGAAGCTTTTCCCCAGGTCGGTGGTGACGTTCACGAGGGGTCATAGGTTCAAGGTGAAGTGGGGGAGGTGTAACACAGATATCAGACGGACATATTTTACACAGAGGGTGGTGGGGGCCTGGAATGCGCTGCCAGGCAAGGTGGTGGAGGCGGACACACTGGGAACGTTTAAGACTTATCTGGACAGCCATATGAACGGAGTGGGAATGGAGGGATACAAAAGAATGGTCTAGTTTGGACCAGGGAGCGGCGTGGGCTTGGAGGGCCGAAGGGCCTGTTCCTGTGCTGTATTGTTCTTTGTTCTTTGTAGGCGATTGCAGAAAATACAGAGGCATGGGATTGACGGTGATTTTGCGGTTTGGATCGGAAATTGGCTAGCTGTAAGAATGATGTGGAGATGCCGGCGTTGGACTGGGGTGAACACAGTAAGAGTTTTAACAACACCAGGTTAAAGTCCATCAGGTTTATTTGGTATTTGGTATTTGCTATCAAATAAACCTGTTGGACTTTAACCTGGTGTTGTTAAAACTCTGGCTGTAAGAAGACAGAGGGTGGTGGTTGATGGGAAATGTTCATCTTGGAGTTCAGTTACTAGTGGTGTACTGCAAGGATCTGTTTTGGGGCCACTGCTGTTTGTCATTTTTATAAATGACCTGCATGAGGGCGTAGAAGGATGGGTTAGTAAATTTGCAGATGACACTAAAGTCGGTGGCATTGTGGACAGTGCGGAAGGATGTTGCAGGTTACAGAGGGACATAGATGCAGAGCTGGGCTGAGAGGTGGCAAATGGAGTTTAATGCGGAAAGGTGTTAGGTGATTCACTTTGGAAGGAGTAACAGGAATACAGAGCACTGGGCTAATGGTAAGATACTTGGTAGTGTGGATGAGCAGAGAGATCTCGGTGTCCATGTGCATAGATCCCTGAAAGTTGGCACCCAGATTGATAGGGTTGTTAAGAAGGCGTACAGTATGTTAGCTTTTATTGGTAGAGGGATTGAGTTTCAGAGCCATGATGTCATGTTGCAGCTGTACAAAACGCTGGTGCGGCCGCACTTGGAGTATTGCGTACAGTTCTGGTCGCCGAATTATAGGAAGGATGTGGAAGCATTGGAAAGGGTGCAGAGGAGATTTACCAGGATGTTGCCTGGTATGGTGGGAAGGTCTTATGAGGAAAGGCTGAGTGACTTGAGGCTGTTTTCGTTAGAGAGAAGAAGGTTGGAGAGAAGAAAGTAGAGGGATATGTTCGGCACAACTTGTGGGGCCGAAGGGCCTGTTTTGTGCTGTAGTTTTTCTATGTGTCTTTTGTTATTGCAATGGAGAGGGATAGGGCCGTACGGCAGGGCAAGGTTTACAATTGGGGGAGAGGTAATTATGATGCGATTAGGCAAGAATTAGGGGGCATAAGTTGGGAACAGAAACTGTCAGAGAAAGGAACTAATGAAAAGTGGAACTTTTTCAAGGAACAAATACTGGATGTCCTTGATAGGTATGTCCCTGTCAGGCAGGGAGGAAATGGCCGAGTGAGGGAACCATGGTTCACAAAAGAGGTGGAATGTCTTGTGAAAAGGAAGAGGGAAGCTTATGTCGGGATGAGGAAACAAGGTTCAGCTGGCTCGATTGAGGGTTACAAGTTAGCAAGGAATGCGCTGAAAAAGGGGCTTGGGAGAGCTAGGAGGGGACACGAGAAGTCCTTGGCGGGTCGGATCAAGGAAAATCGCAAGGCTTTTTACTCTTATGTGAGGAATAAAAGAATGACCAGGGTGAGGTTAGGGCCGGTCAAGGACAGTAGTGGGAACTTGTGTATGGAGTCAGTAGAGATAGGCAAGGTGATGAATGAATACTTTTCTTCAGTGTTCACCAAGGAGAGGGGGCATGTTTTTGAGGAAGAGAAGGTGTTACAGGCTAATAGGCTGGAGGAAATAGATGTTCGGAGGGAGGATGTCCTGGCAGTTTTGAATAAACTGAAGGTCGATAAGTCCCCTGGGCCTGATGAAATGTATCCTAGGATTCTTTGGGAGGCAAGGGATGAGATTGCAGAGCCTTTGGCTTTGATCTTTGGGTTCGCGCTGTCCACGGGGATGGTAAGAAGTTTAACAACACCGGGTTAAAGTCCAACAGGTTTATTTGGTAGCAAAAGCCACACAGGCTTTCGGAGCTCTAAGCCCCTTCTTCAGGTGAGTTTCAGGTGCCAGAGTACTGGAGAATGGCGAATGTTGTTCCTCTGTTTAAGAAAGGGAATAGAAATGACCCTGGTAATTATAGACCGGTTCGTCTTACTTCAGTGGTTGGTAAATTGATGGAAAAGGTCCTTAGGGATGGGATTAACGACCATTTAGAAAGATGCGGATTAATCCGGGATAGTCAGCACGGATTCGTGAAGGGCAAGACGTGCCTCACAAATTTGATAGAATTTTTTGAGGAGGTAACTAAGTGTGTTGATGAAGGTAGGGCAGTTGATGTCATATACATGGATTTTAGTAAGGCGTTTGATAAGGTCCCCCATGGTCGGCTTATGATGAAAGTGAGGAGGTGTGGGATAGAGGGAACGTTGGCCGATTGGATAGGTAACTGGCTGTCTGATCGAAGACAGAGGGTGGTGGTGGATGGAAAATTTTCGGATTGGAGGCAGGTTGCTAGCGGAGTGCCGCAGGGATCAGTGCTTGGTCCTCTGCTCTTTGTGATTTTTATTAATGACTTAGAGGAGGGGGCTGAAGGGTGGATCAGTAAATTTGCTGATGACACCAAGATTGGTGGAGTAGTGGATGAGGTGGAGGGCTGTTGTAGGGTGCAAAGAGACTTAGATAGGATGCAAAGCTGGGCTGAAAAATGGCAAATGGAGTTTAACCCTGATAAATGTGAGGTGATTCATTTTGGTAGGACTAATTTAAATGTGGATTACAGGGTCAAAGGTAGGGTTCTGAAGACTGTGGAGGAACAGAGAGATCTTGGGGTTCATATCCACAGATCTCTAAAGGTTGCCATTCAAGTGGATAGAGCTGTGAAGAAGGCCTATAGTGTGTTAGCTTTTATTAACAGGGGGTTGGAGTTTAAGAGCCGTGGGGTTATGCTGCAACTGTACAGGACCTTGGTGAGACCACATTTGGAATATTGTGTGCAGTTCTGGTCACCTCACTATAAGAAGGATGTGGAAGCGCTGGAAAGAGTGCAGAGGAGATTTACCAGGATGCTGCCTGGTTTGGAGGGTAGGTCTTATGAGGAAAGGTTGAGGGAGCTAGGGCTGTTCTCTCTGGAGCGGAGGAGGCTGAGGGGAGACTTAATAGAGGTTTATAAAATGATGAAGTGGATAGATAGAGTGAACGTTCAAAGACCATAGGGCGGCACGGTAGCACAGTGGTTAGCACTGCTGCTTCACAGCTCCAGGGTCCCGGGTTCGATTCCCGGCTCGGGTCACTGTCTGTGTGGAGTTTGCACATTCTCCTCGTTTCTGCGTGGCTTTCCTCCGGGTGCTCCGGTTTCCTCCCACAGTCCAAAGATGTGCAGGTTAGGTTGATTGGCCAGGTTAAAAAAAAAAAATTGCCCCTTAGAGTCCTGGGATGCGTAGGTTAGAGGGATTAGTGGGTAAAATATGTGGGGGTAGGGCCTGGGTGGGATTGTGGTCGGTGCAGACTCGATGGGCCGAATGGCCTCCTTCTGCACTGTAGGGTTTCTATGATTTCTATGATTTCTACTATTTCCTCGGGTGGATGGAGCTATTACAAGGGGGCATAACTATAGGGTTCGTGGTGGGAGATACAGGAAGGATATCAGAGGTAGGTTCTTTACGCAGAGAGTGGTTGGGGTGTGGAATGGACTGCCTGCAGTGATCGTGGAGTCAGACACTTTAGGAACATTTAAGCGGTTATTGGATAGGCACATGGAGCACACCAGGATGATAGGGAGTGGGATAGCTTGATCTTGGTTTCAGATAAAGCTCGGCACAACATCGTGGGCCAAAGGGCCTGTTCTGTGCTGTACTGTTCTATGTTCTATGTTTCTATGTTTCTTAATAGAGGCGTACAAGATGATCAGAGTATTAGATAGGGTGGACAGTGTGAGCCTTTTTCCTCGGATGGTGATGGCTCGCACGAGGGACATAGCTTTAAATTGAGGGGTGATAGATATAGGACAGATGTCAGAGGTAGGTTCTTTACTCAGAGTGTAGTAATGGCGTGGAATGCCCTGCCTGCAACAGTAGTGGACTCGTCAACATTAAGGGCATTTAAAGGGCATTGGATAAGCATATGGATGATATTGGAATAATGTAGGTTAGATGGGCTTTAGATTTGTTTCACAGGTCGGTGCAACATCGAGGGCCGAAGGGCCTGTACTGCGCTGTAATGTTCTATGTTCTATGTTCTATCGAAAGCATCCTTTCCAGATGCATCACAGCTTGGTATGGCTCCTGCTCTGCCCAAGACAGCAAGAAACTACAAATGGCTGTGAATGTAGCCCAGTCCATCACCCAAACCAGCCTCCCATATCTTGACCGCTGCCATCAGACTTTTGAATGGACCTATCTTATATTACGTTGATCTTTCTCTACATCCTAGCTATGACTGTAACACTATATTCTGCATCCTTACCTTTTCTTCTCGATATGTTTAGTCTGTATAGCGTGCAAGAACAATACTTTTCACTGTATACCAATACATGTGACAATAATTAATCAAATCAAATTCTGCCTGTCTCTCTATCTGGAGGATGTCTGATAGGGCCAAGTCTTCTCACAACAATACAAGTTCAGTGAATGACTCTTCTAAAACTCCCTCGGCAATAGAATCTCTGAATAGCTCATCCTTTCTGACGCATATTCACAATTTTCTGTTAATTAATATAACTCATTAAGAAAGGAACCTTTGCTCTTCCGTGATCTTTGGGTGTGCCTATTAAATTTTACTCGTTCTATAATAGTTATTTTCCCAAAGATGAAAGCATGTATCGAAGGCTTTGATAAGTTCTTTGTTTATGTCCCGTCTGACCATAACGTCATCTGCATTGATACCTATGGGGTAGAGTAAGGCACTGACCTGCTCATTGACTGATCATGTTGCTAGTCCCAATGCTGGTCTGTACCCAGGAATCCTACAACACCAGTTATGCCACTTCTCGGCTTGATTTGTGTCTTCCACTTGGTAAAAGCACTCTGGTAAAGGTAATATTTTCCCCATATTTTCCCTTATCTGTTCCCTCTTCTGGAGTTCAGTTGAGGATTTTCTGGTGCTGTCCTTGTCCTTGTCGTGAAGTTGTTTCCCTTGCTGGTTCTTCCAGTCACTGGGCTCTTCACTTGTTGTTCCTTTTGTTGTGTTTAACCATTGTCACTATTTGCTTTTTGTTTGAGTTATTGATGTACATAACTCCTTGAAAAGCATTTGCGACTAACAAGCTCATTTCTAACAGTTATTCCTATTATGCCTGGTATAGACATTTAATTCGGGTTTTGAATGCTGCCTCATTATTTCTTGGAATTTACATGCAACCCCGGCTAAAGCTCCAGTGGAACTTGGAGGAGGTTTGGCTCCTAGACATACAGGGTGCGATTCTCTGAGCCTGCTGCGCTGTGCTGCTCTAGCAGTGCAATTGGCTGGGAGACATCGGCGGAGGCCTTGTAGCAGGCTTCCCGCTGTGCGCCACGGCCTCCGCACATCTCCGACTGCCAGATTTCTGGCGTCGTGACAGCAGGAATCAGCATGGAGCTGATTATAATATTTAAAATCTCATTTAATATCATTAACGGGCCCGAAACTGAAGGGGGATTGGGAGATCAAGGGGGCGATTCTTCCATCGCGGCCAGCAGATTTTCTGGCGGGTCCGGTCCGGAGAATCGCGTGTCGTAGGATTCGTGCATGCGTTCCCCACGCATACACGTCTCTCAGAGCCAGGGAACAGAAGCAGTTGGGACCGCGCTGGAAACCGGTGGGGAGAGAGGTGTTGTAGGGAAATATCCCTTACCAGTGCAGAATAGAAGCCGAGTCGCAAATCAAGGTTCAAAGCGTGTCTTTATTGTACAATTTACTAGGATCCTAGGGAGACCCCCGTAGCCAGCTCAGAAACAGTGGCTTGGCCACGTTGATCTCAATTAAATCACATCAGCTCTGGATCTTTATAGGGATCCAAAATTCGCGCGGGAACATTTGATTATGCCTTTTTTTACACAATGTATAAAGTGGTCTGTCAGTTTCAAAAGTCCCTAGGAAGTTTCATGGATTAGCATTTGTATGGTGTGTGTTCGTGTTAATGGGATTACTTGGTCCTGCCCCGGTGTCTAAATGCGTTTCCCATTACTATCTCTATGTGTCCTCTTATTTAAATTGGTCCTATTGTTCCGTGTCTGTGTTTCCTGCTTGTGAGATTGAGTGTTAATGTCATCCTGTCCTGTTGGGTGTCTGGGGTATTTCATTCTTAACCTTTTATCCTTATCTCTTAGATTTTTATGTCTGCCTTGGCCGAATTGGTAATATTTCAGTGATAGCTTGGTTTTGATAACCCACTCTCTGTCTCGTTTCATAGGGATCTTGATCTTCCTTGGCCAGTTTAAAATGCAGCTACAGGCTGTTGCTAGGCAGATTAGGGATCTCCCGCAGTTTCTGAAATTCGTGAGTCTCTCAGCTGTGCAGGGGGAGACCCGATCGAATATCCATCCGGGCGTGCCCCTCTGCATTGTTGGCCCGTTATGAGTGGTGCCAATTAGTCCAATAAAAATATGTTTGATGATACAAATATGGTTTTCTGGAAAATTTCCTCCTTCAGTCCCTCCTCTCGTCCAGGGGGTGCCATTCATGGCTGACCCCCCATGGACGACCTTCAGAGGAACAGTGATTTGTACAGCTGTTGTCCTTGCCGTTGTTCCTCCTCTTCTGGGTCGTTGTTAAGTTCTTGCATCTGGATACTGGCAGTGGGTAGCATTCTTGATGTAATATTTGCACATATCACTTTAATACAGGTTAGGCCAAGGCAGACTGTGAACAGGATGGCTACTACTAGGATTAATCCCTTCATAATATATGCTCCCCAAACGGTGTTAAACAGCCATCCTAACCACCCATCAGTCCCTGTTAACCCCTGTTTAAAGTTATCCAATTGCTTTTGTATCCCGGACATGGCTGCTGTTATGTTTAGTGTCTCGTCGTGTACGTATGTGATGCATTTGTCCTTGATGATGGTGCATACCCCCCCTTGTCTGGCTAGCTGATAGTCCACCGCATATCTTGTTTGTTGTGTGTATAGTCTGAGTTCTGCGAGTTCTTGGTCAATTGCGCCTAATGCTTGTAGGGTGTTGTTTCCTAAAATGGTCAGTCCACATATGAAGAAGTTCCTATTACTGGCACTGATCACCCCTGCGGCGCCTCCCAGGGATAGTGTCCCCAGAAATCCATATCCTAAAGAAGACCCTAGTGTGACAGGGGCCTGCCAGTCGGAGCAAAATTCTGCGCTGATGGCCCTGGTCACTATGCGTTTCTGGACATGCCCTTCACTTGGGCATGGAACCGTGAGAGGTCTGATTGTCCCTACGGAAAAGAACCTTGGAGGCCTGTCTGTGGCCGTCATATATACATTTTTAAATAAAAACACGTACCCGTCTTTAACCCGATAACATGCATTCCCCCGGGGTCGTTTGACCGCATGGCCCCATCTTGTGGAACCTTCCCTCCCCCTGGACTGTCCACTTGATTGTACCTCTTGGTGAGAACCAAATGGATATGTCCCTGAGGCTGAGCTTACGTGGGTGCTGTTGCACTTGCCACACATAAGCTGCCTACCCGCGGTGACTGCAATGCATTTTTGTTGCTTGCAGTCACAAGTGAAGTGTCCTTCCCGGACCCGGCACTCCTGGAGAGCACAATGTGCCTCAGCGCACGAATCATTTTTAGGGACAAAGGCATGCACGCACCCCCATCCCTCTCCCTTAAAACATTGTGGGTAGTTCCCATGTGTCTCCTCCGGTTGGGGTCCCGTCCCCCTTAGAATTCCCGGCTCAGTGAGCTCTACACACCTTCCTTGTATCCCTTGCTTAAAGTACCCAATATGTTCTTTGCAGGGTGCCCCCGATGTGTCAATAGTGAATAACTCTTGTGGGAGCCACCCTGGTGTTGCGATGAATAGGGAGTTTACTGATCGCGCTGAGGGGTAACAAGCGGTCCTATTCCCATAGATCTGGATGTGTGTTTTCAGGAATAGGTTTCCTTCCATGATTGGTGGTTCTGCTCCCCTAACCCCCATATGTTGGAGTGTATTTACAATGGTCAGGGTTATTATCAGATATGTCCCTGTTCCCATATCGCTCTTTTTTTTTTTCAACAGTATTTTACAATTACAGTATATACAGAAAATAAACAGGCAATTAAATTAAAAGTAGTTGGTTCCGACGTCTTGATAGTAGATCTGGTCCTGGTTCCTGTGGAAGTTGAATGAGCAAAACGGTATTTTTTAGTTCATTTGTCCTCATATAGTTTCAATTGGGTCCAGTGTTTCCAGACCCCCTGTCCCCTTATATCTATACAGGCACAGGTATCTCCGCTAATAATGACCTCGTAAGGTCCGTGCCATCTTGGGGCAAATCCTGGTTTTGCAGGAAGCACTTTTGTTAATACCCGGCTCCCGGCTTTTGGGACTTCTGGTAATATTTCTGAGTCCCCCTCTGCGTCGACCTGTGCCTGATTAGAAATTACGGACTGGCGCATCCCCTTCAATTGGGTGCTAAGGTCTCGGATGTATTGTCGGATACATCCATTCATTTGTATGTAGTCTTATCAAAAGACATCGCTTTCCCCATTAAAATCACATGCCATACAGTTCCGATCTTTATATGAGTACTCTTACACTATCTCTAATTTGATCATTTGTTTGCGTGCAAGCGCTACACCACAGTACTTCACAAAATAATTATGTCTTTATCAATGCCCAATATAGTATATGAATATATCATACAAAGTTGGTTAAGGCTTTTCAGGATTTGATGTTATTCTTGTGTCTATATGGCAGTGCTATACTGTATAATAAAAATAATCAAGCGGCAGTTGTATCATACCACTTTACACATCGTACCCGTGATATCCAAACCCTTTTAATTTAAGCCGTTTCTTTTTTTTTTTAAACTGAGCTCCAGATCGAAACCCCCGCACTCTAGGAAAAGTAACAGGCGCCGAATCAAAATCAAAGCAGGTACAATACATACCAGTTATTTGATTAGGAACATTTTGGTTTCTTAACTGGCTAGGTTTTAAGCTTTGCAGTGCTTTTATATTTGGCAAACCTTGAACCTTGATGGCTCATGAAATTCCGACGGCAGTACATAATTTTAAACTAGTTCAGAATACTAAACTATCTGACGTTCGCAAATCGCGATATTCTGCGATTAATACTGTATTTCACTGACTTGATACACTTTAAACTAATTCATAGACCTCAGTCTTTTGTTCCTGCTTTTCTACCTTTCCACAAAATAACTTATTTTCTTCTCTTAACCCCTCAACTAACTCTTATAATTTCTACTTCAAGACAAAGGAAAGAGCACATGCTTCCTTCCAAGGTTTAAATCCTTTCTTAACATTAAAACAAACAACAACAAAGCATCCACGCAACCACTTTGTTTAAACACACACACACACACATGGAAGCTTCCAAAAGTCATTCCACAGTACATCCTTTTTCATTCAAACCTATCATTTCAGACTGGGATGAGTGTAAAACATTCAAAGAGAATACAGAACATTGATTAAGACAATCGCTTTTATTCTTCTTTCTTCCAAACTGTAATTAACTCAAAGCAGAAGTAAATTCAAGAAATCCTATCACTTTAATCTTTAACAGTTTTAACACTCTCCCAGCCCCCTTCAAGGCATCTACATATATTCTCTCCCCCTCTTTCCTGTTTTGGATGGGAGCTACGGGTTGTGAGATTTCGACCAATGTTGGCCGATAAGTGGAGTGGACGGACACCGGCTTTTGTCGGGATTCACAGTCTTCTGTGGGCGTGGCTACACTAATCCTCTCTCGTCTCCCATCTCCCTGGCTTAAGGTTTCTCCTAGTCACCCTGGTGGATTCCGGGAATGTGGTGCCCCCGGGGTTGTTCCATAGTTGTCTTGGGGTCTCCCATGCTTCCCCCAACATGTTGCCTCAGTGTGCCCTGCCTTGTGGCAGTGGTCACAGCGAGGCCCGCCATTCTCAGGTTTCCCCTTGACTGGTGCCCCTCTGCAGAATCTAGCCGTATGCCCTGGCTGGCCACATGTGTAGCAGCTGAACCCGGTCCTTCCCCTATCTCCGTTATGGGGGGTTCCAACTCTCTCTCGTCTGGGCTTGGTTTGGGCAGCCTTCTCTTCTCTTATCCCGCTAGCCCACTCGACTAGCTCATCATAGTCTTGGGATGCTATCACCCCCATCTTAAGGATCTCTTGGTGTGCCTCTGAGAGCCCGTCCTTAAATGCCTGAACAAAAGCCCTGTCTCTCCTATCCGCGTCGTCTCGTCCTGAACATTCCCTATATACCCGGAATAATCTCTCTCCGAATTCCGATGCATTTTCCCCCCGACCTTGTTTAGTGTTTGTGATCCTGCTCCAATTAGTGGGGGAGTTCCCTAAGACCCGCTGGACTTCGGTCTTGAATAATGTAAAGGGTGCCTGCTGGTCATCCATCTCAGCCGTTGTAGGAACGGCATGTGTCCACCTTCCTCCATTATAGTCCTGTGCTGCTTGAGCCGCTGGCCCTCCTGCTACCAACCTCCATTTATCCGCTGGACAGGCTGCCCTGACCAGCTGGTGTATGTCCCTTAAATGTAACTGGCGTCCTACCCAGAGCGAATCTAATTCGCCCCAAAATTCCAGGTTTGCGCTTCTGGGTTTTAACTTCCCCAGGGATGCCATAATCTGCTGCCTTTCCCCTGGCGTAAAAGGCTTATAGGTTGCCTTTGGTTGTGCTAACGTCCCTCCTCTCGTGACTGGCGCTAGATTATAATTGTCTATGTTTTCTTTTGATGCTGGAGTGGCTGTATGTTTCTGCACTGACTCGTATGGGCGCCGAGGGTCCGTTTCCTCTGATCTCTGCGTTATCTCCGCAGTGTTGTTTCTGTATTCTAACTCCCTCACTCTCTCCTGTAATACTTTAATTTGTTCTGTCTCTTTGTGTCTCTCCTCCATGGAGGCATTTACTTCCTCAATTAGTCCAGCTAACTGGGTCACTAATATTACTCCCATTACTTTTGTTTTGTCCCGTTTAACTCCGTCTACCCACTTTCTTTGATCTTCTAAAGTTTGTGATGCGTTCCACCCGTTCCGTTTCATCTTTGCAACAATCGCTTCTCTGGCTAACAGATACTTTAAAATGAGAGCTACTGCAGTTTCTCCCTTAACAACGTGGTCTGCCATTTTTCTGTCTAGCAGTCCTGCAACCCCCGTATGCTGGCTGCTACAGTAAAAGTGCCTCAACTCCTGTCACTGATACTGCCCCAGCACCGTCTGTATTGCTGTAGAGCCTCGTAGTGAGGTTCCAGTGGGTCTCTTTCCCCTGGGCTCCCCCAACTATTCCTGACACCTCACGCTTGGACTATTTTGTGTTGTCTTATTGGGATGTGTGCTGGTTGTTTAGTGGGTTTGTCCGCCCCTGTTCCCAGCCCCTCTAAGTACAACGCCTCCCGCTCGGCCACCACCCCCACTAGCAGGGTTGATCCGTTACCCCCCAAAACCGGGTATCCTGCTATGGGCTGTGGTGTTCCCTACAGACGAACAAGGTTATCAAACTCCGCCCGGGTCCCTAATGGATCCTCCGTCGTCGTGTCTCTTGGTCAGGATGGATCGGGTCCACTTTTCCTCAACACTTACACACCTGTACTCTGTTATCAAAGCCCCTGTTATAGTTAGTAACTGTATCGACTCTGAGGTTGTTCGTCCCTTCAGAGTCAGTGTTGTTACCCGATTTACACTGTCCGTGCCTTGCACCCTGAGTGCCTGTGCCTCTTAGCGCCCGCTTCAAAACCCAACCTTAGCGTGGGAGATTTCTCCTCTTAACGTCCAGTTTAGGGTAGGGCACCTTGAGTCAAGCACTCCCTTGTCCTATTGCCTTGGCACAGACAGTGGTTTCATTTACAATCCTGGGTTAGTTACACCAATTAGTTCTGCATGCGGTACTTATCTTTATATTAGTCTTAATTCCTGTTATCAAATAGCCCAAAACCTGTTATCTTTACCTCTGGTCCTTTACTCCTATTAAAGTTAAAAGTTACTTACCTTTTTCCACGCGGTCGTTCTGACCTGTACCTCTTTAGTGCGGACTTCTGTTTCAATTTAAAAACTTAGGCAAGATTATACAGTTCTACAAGACAACAATACTTAAAACAGACAAACCCTAACCCTTAAAGGTACCTCACTTTGAACGGAGACCTGCACTCGCCTTTGACTGCTCTGGATTTGTATCAGATTCGTTTAAATTTGATCCCGACTTTCAAACTGTGGCCATCAGTCAGAAGTCAGATATCAAATCCTGCCGTGACTACGCCATTTTGTTGTAGGGAAATATCCCTTACCAGTGCAGAATAGAAGCCGAGTCGCAAATCAAGGTTCAAAGCGTGTCTTTATTGTACAATTTACTAGGATCCTAGGGAGACCCCCGTAGCCAGCTCAGAAACAGTGGCTTGGCCACGTTGATCTCAATTAAATCACATCAGCTCTGGATCTTTATAGGGATCCAAAATTCGCGCGGGAACATTTGATTATGCCTTTTTTTACACAATGTATAAAGTGGTCTGTCAGTTTCAAAAGTCCCTAGGAAGTTTCATGGATTAGCATTTGTATGGTGTGTGTTCGTGTTAATGGGATTACTTGGTCCTGCCCCGGTGTCTAAATGCGTTTCCCATTACTATCTCTATGTGTCCTCTTATTTAAATTGGTCCTATTGTTCCGTGTCTGTGTTTCCTGCTTGTGAGATTGAGTGTTAATGTCATCCTGTCCTGTTGGGTGTCTGGGGTATTTCATTCTTAACCTTTTATCCTTATCTCTTAGATTTTTATGTCTGCCTTGGCCGAATTGGTAATATTTCAGTGATAGCTTGGTTTTGATAACCCACTCTCTGTCTCGTTTCATAGGGATCTTGATCTTCCTTGGCCAGTTTAAAATGCAGCTACAGGCTGTTGCTAGGCAGATTAGGGATCTCCCGCAGTTTCTGAAATTCGTGAGTCTCTCAGCTGTGCAGGGGGAGACCCGATCGAATATCCATCCGGGGGTGCCCCTCTGCATTGTTGGCCCGTTATGAGTGGTGCCAATTAGTCCAATAAAAATATGTTTGATGATACAAATATGGTTTTCTGGAAAATTTCCTCCTTCAGAGGTAAGTGATTTCAATCTGTTTTCAATATATTTTAAATGTAGTTTAAATGTCACTATCAGGCCGGCACGGAACTTCCCGGGCCCGATAGCATCCCGTCCACAGTGTGCAGGTCCAGCATCATGTGGAGGCACCATGGCGATCATGAAACAACCTCCCAGCCATGGGTAAATAGCTCCACTTCTTTGTGGATGACTCAGGATAACTCAGGAGGATTAAAGGCAAAGTCAACCCAGTTAGATATATCTGCAGTGGAGCCCAAATGCGGATAGATATCTAAATGTGTCATCCCTCCAGCAAAAAGCTAATGCCAAACATTGTGCTATGCATTCCTTTGGACGCAACCAGGGAAGGTGAGAAGGGGCCCCTGATGCTTGGGCAGCCCAGGGACTCCATAAATGTTGCCCAGGGATGCATGCAGGAGATGACACTCCAGTTTCACTGTACAGCATTAACACAGTAAGAAGTTTAACAACACCAGGTTAAAGTCCAACAGGTTTATTTGGTAGCAAAAGCCACACAAGCTTTCGGAGCTCTTAGCCCCTTCTTCAGGTGAGTGGGAATTCTGTTCACAAACAGTTTCACTGGCTGTCTTGTCTGGAGACAATGCACATCTTTTTAGCCTGTCTTGATGCTCTCTCCACTCACATTGTTTCGTTTCTTAAAGACTTGATTAGTTGTAAGTATTCGCATTCCAACCATTATTCATGTAATTTGAGTCTGTGTCTTTATAAGCTCTGTTTGTGAACAGAATTCCCACTCACCTGAAGAAGGGGCTAAGAGCTCCGAAAGCTTGTGTGGCTTTTGCTACCGAATAAACCTGTTGGACTTTAACCTGGTGTTGTTAAACTTCTTACTGTGTTTACCCCAGTCCAACGCCGGCATCTCCACATCAGCATTAACACAACACAGGAGGCAGCATTTACAAGTGATAACCCAATTCGATTGGCATAGAGAATGGCTGCTACAGGTCTCCATTGATGTCCCACCATCATGTCCCACTGGCCATCTATCATCCACTCAAGCTGGGCAGTCCCTGACGAGTAAGGTGCTTACCCACCACAGTCCATCTGCATCAATACGTTCATGAAGCTTCGAGTCTCTGCTCATCAAACCAGTCAACATTTTGACTGGCAAACTGGGACATCAGGACTATGTTCACGGGGCTGACAGACAACTCAATGACAAGTCAATGATGTGTGCAGGACAACTGTGATCAACACATAACTTTGTAGTTGAACATTGATATAGCTTCCGTGCCAGAGACCAGGCTCACTAAACACAGGTCACTGAAAGGAGATCATGACAATTTAACTGGCAGGGGAAAGGATTCAGACGAAATGTGCGAGTAAGGTGTGGCCTTTGTTGTAAGAAACTCGTAATCTTGACAATAGAACCCCACCCACAAATTATTCAAAAAATATTCTCTTCATCTGCCTCTCAACTCAAATGGAGCCAATTAACCTCATGAATATGCATGTCCAACACAGTACTATAAGGAGCTCTACACTGATAATAGCAGAACCCATGAATCAGAATATTTTTACAGACTGAAGAATTTCAATATAGAGCAGATGCGGACCTTGAGGCCTGGCCCTCCTGCCTCAGATATCATTGCTTTGACAGAGAGTGCCTGGGCTCTGCTGCTAGTATGAGCTTTGTGTAACTAATACCTTCTTTCAGAATAAACCAGGCCACTAGTTTCTGGAGCGATCCAAAGTCAGGGTACTGGCACAAGTTGATTCTGATCATCACTAGACATGTTCCAATTTCTAAGCTGCTGAGATCCTTCTAGATTCTCGAAATTTCCGGAAATCCCGTTGCCCGCCCATCCACTATCTCCACATCTACCTCTTTCAGAACCCTAGGATGTTGACCATCAAGTCCTCGGGACCTGTCAGGTTTTAAACCCCCCCAGTTTCTCCAGCACTGTTTCTCTGCTGATATTAATATAGAACATAGAACAGTACAGCACAGAACAGGCCCTTCGGCCCACGATGTTGTGCCGAGCTTTATCTGAAACCAAGATCAAGCTATCCCACTCCCTATCATCCTGGTGTGCTCCATGTGCCTATCCAATAACCGCTTAAATGTTCCTAAAGTGTCTGACTCCACTATCACTGCAGGCAGTCCATTCCACACCCCAACCACTTGCTGCGTAAAGAACCTACCTCTGATATCCTTCCTGTATCTCCCACCACGAACCCTATAGTTATGCCCCCTTATAATAGCTCCATCCACCCGAGGAAATTATATCAATTACATTAGCTTCCCCATTCATACACGAATGATGCTGCACTAACATTCCATACCAAGAAACACCTACAGCAGCAAATGGAGAGACTCTCTTGTAAGGAATTTGGTTTGACCATCAACATCATGGTCCAGGATGTTGCTATACCATCTATCAACAGTGACAATGTGATGTTGGTGGCTGATGATAGTTTCACATATCTCGGCTCCACAATCACCAGCAATCTGTCACCAACACGCACATCACAACAGCTGCAGCTGTTATGTCCAAGCTAAGCGATTAGGTGCAGAACAACAACAACCTGACTGAGAACAGCAAACAGGGAGTTCCTGCATCAGGCAAACAGGCAAACCTGCATCTTCTGCGGTGAGACTTGGGCAACGTATGATATGAAGAAAAGTTTTCACCTTCTCTGAATCAGACATAACTGGCAGCTATTGGCAAGGCAAGCTCACCAACTCAGAGGTCCTGGAGTGCTGATTCCATACGCTCATTATTAAGCCAATGAGATCTGCTCTGGCTTGGCTACATACATTGGATTGATGATGACCACACATTACCAAAGCCTGTTGGAAGGAGAAGTGGCCATTGGTCCATGATCTCCTGTCCATCCATCCTTCCACTACAAGGATAGAGCAGCACGGTGCTACAGTAGTTAGCATTGCTGTCTCACAGCTCCAGGGACCCGGATTCGATTCCAGCCTTGGGTCACTGTCCGTATGGAGATTGCATGTTTTCTTTGGGACTGTGTGTGTTTCCTCCGGGTGTTCCAGTTTCCTCCCACACGGCAAAGATGCATAGGATAGGTGGATAATAGGTGTGGGTTATGGCATAAGATGGGGGTGGACCCTGAGTAAGACACTCTTTTGGAGAGTCGGAGCAGACTCGATGGGTGAATGGCCTTCTTCTGCATTCTAGGGGATTTTATAGATTCTATGATAGTTTTGGAAAGATATAAAGAAGGCAAACATTGATAGCTGGCAAGCAGTTGCCAATAGTTATGACCTCTGGAGGCAGACTGTTGGAAGGGCGCAGGAAGAGTGGGGCTCCTAAACCACACCAAGTGATGTTTAACATAGAACTGACAATCACAGTTCAAACCATCACCTTAAAGCCGCTATAGATCACCCTTCTAATGAAGCCCCCAATCCAAAAAGGATTACCTATCTTTCTGTATTCCTAGTATGAGTTCCAAAAGGCTAATAGCAAGTAATTCGGAAAGTTTGAGAGTTTATTTATTAATATCACAAGAGCACTTATATTAACACTGCAATTAAGTTACTGTGAAAACCCCCTAATCGCCACACTCTGGTGCCTGCTTGGGGACACTGAGGGAGAATTAAGCATGGGCAATGCACCTAACCAGCACATCTTTCGGACTGTGGGAAGAAACCAGAGCACCCAGAGGAAACCCACGTAGACACAGGGGGAATGTGCAGACTCTGCACAGACAGTGACCCATGCCTGGAATCGGACCCGGATCCCTGGCACTGTGAGGTAGAAGTGCGAACCACTGTGCCACCATGCCACCTTAAAGCTAATTTATTGTGAGGGGTGTTCAATGTACAAGTCGCGAGGTTACGCCTCAATTATGCATGGTGGCACAGTGGTCAGCACTAGCAACGCCGGCATCTCCACATCATGACTACCATCGGCTTCACAGTGCCAGGGACCCAGGTTCGATTCCTGGCTTGGGTCACTCTCTGTGCAGAGTCTGCACATTCTCCCCGTGCCTGCGTGGGTTTCCTCCGGATGCTCCGGTTTCCTCCCACATTCCAAAGATGTGCGGGTTAGGTGGATTAACTGTGCAAAATTGCCCCTTAGTGCCAGGGGAATGAGCTAAGATAAATGTATGGGGTTATGGGGATAGGGCCTGGGTAGGATTGTGGTTGGTGCAGACTCGATGGACTGAATGGTCTCCTTCTGCTCTGTAGAATTCTATGTTTCTATAATTCTATGATTCTATAATTCTATGATTCTATAATTCTATGATTCTATGCAGGGCATTGGTGAGACCGCAGCTGGAATATTGAGTATAGTATCGGTCTCTGTATTCCATGAAGAATGTACATGAGGATGTGGAGAGAATGTTCCGTCTTGCAGGAGAATCTAGAACTAAGGGTTGCTGTTGAAAAATAAAGGGTCATCATTTAAAAGAGATGAGTAGAATGGTTTTCTCTCAGAAGGTCATGAGTCTCTGGAACTCTTTTGAGAAAGAGAGTCTTTGAATAATTTGAGGGCTGAGCTAGATAGATTCTTGACAAGGAGGTGAGAGGTTATGAGGGTTAGGCAAGAATGTGGGGTTGAGGTTACAATCAGATCAGCCATGATCTTATTGAATGGGGCAGCAGGCTTAAGGGGCCGAGTGGCCTACTGCTGCTCCTAATTCATATGTTTGCATGTGGTACCCATGGATCAAAGCACACAGCTTGTGAACCCACTTCCTTTGGTTTAGCTAAAAATTAATTACAGTTTAATTGGTATTCACTTGGGAAGAATCAGGCGAGTACAGCCTGTCAAATTAATTCCTTCAAAAGTGTTGCTTGTAAATTTGTCCTTAATGAAGTCAATATTGTCGATGAAAATTAAAAGCATTAAGGATGACAGGAAAATAAATGAGAAAAAGCGAGATGCGGGCTCTCCATCAGGACAGGCTGGGTTGACGTTAAGTGAAATTTCAACTATCTCATGCCAAATAATTGTGTCAACAACTCATTCCAAGCATATTTTGGTAACAGCAGAGGGAGAGCTCAGAATTAAACAGTTGTTTCACCAGTGATTACTTCCATTGTCATTTGACATGTTTCGATTTTGGAGAAAGCCAGCTCAAGAGGTGCAAAAACAATTCGATATTAGCCAGCCTACAATGAGCTCAGAACTGCAAACCTGTTGTGATCACAAAGTGCATTCTCCAGCTGGAGATTCCAGCTGGTGCTGAGTGCAGTAATCTCATTCATCTGAAATGTCTAAAGAACTAGTCACTTCAGGGCAGCTACTTCGAGATGGATGCTGTGGTTCCTTTGCATCAGTTCTCATTTGAGGTGCGAAGCAAGGTGAGGCTCTGAAGGTGTCATATTATCGAATGTGAAATACATTCTCATGTTGTTAGGGAGCCTGTAGGGAGATGTGTAAAAACACTTGCTGCCCATGGGTGGCCACCAGCATTGTTTAAAGTGACAGTGACCTGCATGAGTCGCTTCATTTTAAGAAAGGAAACAAGGATGGACCTATAGGCAGCATGGAGACACACTGGTTAGCACTGCTGCCTCACAGTGCTAGTGACCCGGGTTCAATTCCGGCCTTGAGCCACTATGTGGAGTTTGCACATTCTTCCCGTGTCTGCGTGGGTTTCCTCCCGGTGCTCCGGTTTCCTCCCACAGTCCAAAGATGTGCAGGTTAGGTGGATTGGCTGCGCTTAATTGACCCTAGTGTCAGGGGGATTAGCAGGGTAAATATGTGGGGTTATGGGAATAAGGCCTGGGTGGGATTGTGGTCAGTGCAGTCTCGATGGGCCAAATGATCTCCTTCTGCACTGTAGGAACCCTATGATTCTGTCGAAGAAATTGAACTGTGTCTAAAATCGGTCTATATTGAATGGGCGGTGTATTTATTTTCACCATCTTCCCTGTCTGGCTTGTGTGGATAAATCCTAAGGTGTCAGCCGTGGCTCAGAGGATAGAGGGTTGTGGTTTCAAGTTCTACTCCTTCTTAGGTCGGGGGTTCCTAAACTGTGGGTCCAGACCCCGGGTGGGGTGGTAGGATGGGCCAATGGACTCAGAGATGCAAGGCAGCTATTGGCCATTCTAAATTCTCCCTCAGTGTACCTGAACAGGTGCCGGAGTGTGGCGACAAGGGGGTTTTCACAATAACTTAACTGCAGTGTTAATGTAAGCCTCCTTGCGACACTAATAAATAAACATTAAACTTAAACACTCAATGAACCTCTCTTCCAGGTTTACCTTTGCCAACCTGATTGTTTCACTCTATGTATAGATAACAATCACCCACGATTATCACTGTAACTTTCTCACAAGCCCTCATTATTTATTCCGGATACCCCATTCTACAGTGTGGTTCCATTAGGGGACTATAGGTTATTCCCACAAGTGACTTCTAACAACTTTGCCATTTATCTCTACCCAAACTGATTCCACACTTTGATCTTTAGAAAAAAGGCAATCTCTCACTATTGTACAAACATTATCCTCATTCACTCCACCACTCTTTCCTGGCTCTCTGCTCTTCCAAACTGTCAAATACCTTTGAATATTCAGGTCCCAGCTTTTCTTTTCACTCCTGTTACTCTGGAAGATTGGAAGAAGCTTTAGGACAGATAGTGACCATTTGAGTTAAATATTCCTCTCTTTGGATTGACCTGAAACCTCATTTCCTGACAATATAAAACATAGTTTCATGTGTTTTAATAATAAATCATTCGACAGGCGGAATTTTCCAGTTAGCTCACCATGGGAATCGTACCATGGCAGGTGACGGACCATGCAAACCTTAGGTGCAATTTTCGGACCTTGGGGTGAGCGCAGCGGGAAAATTCCGCCCAGGATTATGAGTAAGTTATTGTAATACATTCATTAGTTAGTTACCTGGCCAACAATATTACTCAGACTTCTTTAACTGGGTAAATAAATAGGGAAAAGAGTTAATAGTAAATTGTCAGGCTCGCTCAGAAAAGCATTAATGACTCTGTGATTCCTAAACAGCAACTTTGATTTGATTTGATTTATTTTTGTCACATGTATTGGTATAGAGTGAAAAGTATTGTTTCTTGTGCGCTATACAGAAAAAACATACCACTCATAGAGTACATAGGGGAGAAGGGAAAGAGAGGGTGCAGAATATGGTGCTACAATCACAGATAGGGTGAGGAGAAAGGTCAGCTTTTATGGCAAATCCATTCAAAAGTCTGATAGCAGGGAAGAAGCTGTTCTTGAGTCGGTTGGTACATGTCCTCAGACTTTTGTATCTTTTCCCAATGGAAGAAGGTAGAAGAGAGTATGTCCGGGTGCGTGGGGTCCTTGATTTTGCTGGGTGCTTTTCTGAGGCAGCGGGTAGTGTAGAAACATAGGAAAACATAGAAAAACTGCAGCACAATACAGGCCCTTCAGCCCACAAAGTTGTGCCGAACATGTCCCTACCTTAGCGATTACTAGGCTTACCTATAACCCTCTATCTTGCTAAGTTCCATGTACTAAAAGTCTCTTAAAAGACCCTATCGAATCCGCCTCCACCACCATTGCTGGCAGCCCATTCCACGCACCCACCACCCTCTGAGTGAAAAACTTACCCCTGACATCTCCTCTGTGCCTACTCCCCAGCACCTTAAACCTGTGTCCTCTTGTGGAAACCATTTCAGCCCTGGGAAAAAGCCTCTGACTATCCACTCGATCAATACCTCTCAACATCTTATACACCTCTATCAGGTCACCCCTCATCCTTCGTCTCTCCGAGGAGAAAAGGCCGAGCTCACTCAATCTATCCTCATAAGGCATGCTCCCCAACCCAGGCAACATCCTTGTAAATCTCCTCCGCACCCTTTCTATGGCATCCACATCCTTCCTGTAATAGAAATCGACATTCCCTGACTGGGAATCGAACCCAGGCCGCGGCGGTGAGAGCGCCGAATCCTAACCTGTAGACCACCAGGGAAGCTGAAAAGCAACGCCCAAACAGGATGGAGTCAATGAATGGGAGGCTGGTTTGCATGATGTACTGGGATACAGTCACAAACCTTTGTAGTTTCTTGCAGTCTTGGACAGAGCAGGAGTTATACCAAGCTGTGATATATGCAGAAAGGATGCTTTCTATGGTGCATAAAAATTGATAATAGGAGTGGATGTGCCAAATTTCCTTAGCCTCCTGAGAAAGTAGACGTGATGGTGGGCTTTCTTAGCCATATTGTCAGCATGGAGGGACCAGGACAGGTTGTTGGTGAACTGAACACCTAGAAACTTGCGAGAAATAGGAAATGTTGTACTGCTGAGGAAGGAAGTGTTGACTGACAGAGGTCTCCAGTTAGGAGAATCAGGCTGAGGACAGGGATGCTGTGAGAAAAGAATCTCACTTAGGAAGGTGTCCTCAGTGCTTAGTGGTCTCAGAGTCATAGAGGTTTACAGCACGGAAACAGGCCCTTCAACCCAATTTGTCCATGCTGCCCTTTTTTTTAAACCCCGAAGCTAATCCCAGTTGCCTGCATTTGGCCCATATCCCTCTATACCCATTTTACCCATGTAGTTGGCCAAATGCTTTTTAAAATACAAAATTGTACCCGCCTCTACTACTACCTCTGCAGCTTGTTCCAGACACTCACCACCCTCTGTGTGAAAAAATTGCCCCTCTGGACATTCTTGTATCTCTCCCCTCTCATCTTAAATCTATGCCCTCTAGTTTTAGACTCCCCTACCTTTGGGAAAAGATATTGACTATCTACCTTGTCTATGCCCCTCATTATTTTATAGACCTTTATAAGATCACCCCTCAGCCTTCTACACTCCAGAGAAAAAAGTCCCAGTCTATTCAGCCTCTCCTTATAAGACAAACCATCAAGTCCCGGTAGCATTCTTGTAAATCTTTTCTGCACTTTTTCTAGTTTAATAATATCCTTTCTATAATAGGGTGACCAGAACTGTACACAGTATTCCAAGTGTGGCCTTACCAATGTCTTGTACAACTTCAAAAAGACGTCCCAACTCCTGTATTCAATGTTCTGACCAATGAAACCAAGTATGCTGAATGCCTTCTTCACCACTTTGACCATCTGTGACTCCACTTTCAAGGAGCTATGAACATGTACCCTGAGATCTCTGTGTTCTGTAACTCTCCCCAACGCTTGTTTACTAATGGAGTATGTCCTGCCCTGGTTCAATCTACCAAAATACAACACTTAGCATTTATCTAAATTAAACTCTATCTGACATTCGTCAGCCCACTGGCCCAATTGATCAAGATCCCGTTGCAATCGTAGATAACTTTCTTCACTATCCACCACGTCACCAATCTTGGTGTCATCTGCAAACTTACTAACCATGCCTCCTATATTCTCATCCAAATCATTAATATAAATGACAAATAACAGTGGACACAGAAGAAGTCTCACAACACCAGGTGAAAGTCCAACAGGTTTATTTGGTAGCAAAAGCCACTAGCTTTTGGAGCGCTGCTCCTTCGTCAGGCAAGTGGGAGTTCTGTTCACAAACAGGGCATATAAAGACACAAACTCAATTTACAAAATAATGGTTGGAATGCGAATCTTTACAGCTAATCAAGTCTTAAAGGTACAGACAATGTGAGTGGAGAGGGCGTTAAGCACAGGTTAAAGAAATGTGTATTGTCTCCAGGCAGGACAGTTAGTGAGATTTTGCAAGCCCAGGCAAGTCGTGGGGGTTATAGATAGTGTGACATGAGCCCAAGATCCCGGTTGAGGCCGTCCTCATGTGTGCGGAACTTGGCTATCAATCTCTGCTCAGCGACTCTGCGCTGTCGTGTGTCATGAAGGCCGCCTCGGAGAACACTTACCCGAAGATCAGAGGCCGAATGCCTGTGATTGCTGAAGTGTTCCCCAACAGGAAGAGAACACTCTTGCCTGGTGATTGTTGAGAGGTGTTCATTCATCCGTTGTCGTAGCGTCTGCATGGTCTCCCCAATGTACCATGCCTCGGGGCATCCTTTCCTGCAGCATATCAGGTAGACAATGTTGGCCGAGTTGCAAGAGTATGTACCGTGTACCTGGTGGATGGTGTTCTCACGTGAGATGATGGCATCCGTGTCGATGATCCGGCACGTCTTGCAGAGGTTGCTGTGGCAGGGTTGTGTGGTGTCATGGTCACTGTTCTCCTGAAGGCTGGGTAGTTTGCTGCGGACAATGGTCTGTTTGAGGTTGCGCGGTTGTTTGAAGGCAAGAAGTGGGGGTGTGGGGATGGCCTCGGCGAGATGTTCGTCTTCATCAATGACATGTTGAAGGCTCTGGAGAAGATGTTGTAGCTTCTCCGCTCCGGGGAAGTACTGGATGACGAAGGGTACTCTGTCCGCCGTGTCCCGTTTTTGTCTTCTGAGGAGATTGGTGCGGTTTTTCGCTGTGGTGCATTGGAACTGTCGATCGATGAGTCGAGCGCCATATCCTGTTCTTATGAGGGCATCTTTCAGCCTCTGGAGGTGACTGTTGCGATCCTCCTCATCCGAGCAGATCCTGTGTATACGGAGGGCTTGTCCGTAGGGGATGGCTTCTTTAACGTGTTTAGGGTGGAAGCTGGAGAAGTGGAGCATCGTGCGGTTATCCGTGGGCTTGCGGTACAGTGAGGTGCTGAGGTGACCGTCCTTGATGGAGATGCGTGTATCCAAGAATGCAACTGATTCCGGAGAGTAGTCCATGGTGAGTCCAGGATGCGGCTCAACAGCAAATGCCGCATCCTGGAAACCAAGATAAAGTCCATATTCTCAACTTGCGCTCAGGACCAGACCAGCTGCGAAACTCTGCCAAGCAGACGAGACAAAGGAACTACACCATCTACAAGCACACCAAGAACAGGAAACTTGAGAATCTCGGCATCACCACCAGCAGCAACCAAGCCTCCCCCGGTACCACAGCCGAAAACAGTACCACTGCAGGGAAGTCCATTGTCAACTTGTCGGACTACACACTTCAACCAGATGAAATCAAAGTTCTCAGCCGAGGGCTCAATTTCTGCCCCACCACCAAAATAGACCCCATCAGTCTCGCAGCAGACACAGAGGAATTCATCAGGCAAATGAGGCTGCGGGAGTTCTTCGACAAGCCCCAAGAGGCCAACGGTGAACACAATGAGACAGCCAATGAACCGGAACAGCCAACAGAGAGATCCGCAGTGCAGCAACCGAAGAGGAAAGAGTCAAATTGTACTCCTCCGGAAGGCCGCTGCCCTCGACTTGACATGTATGCCCCAAGCCGTCAGGAGGTGCGTCAACACCAGATTCATCAGCTGCACTCACAAGACAGCCCCGAACATCATCCAAGCACAACGCAACGCCATCCGCGCTCTCAAGGCCAACCGCAACATTGTCATCAAACCAGCAGACAAAGAAGGGGCCATCGTCATAATGAACAGAACGGATTACCGCAAAGAAGTGTACCGACAACTGAACAACGAGGAACACTACAGACAGTTACCCGCAGATCCGACCAAAGAACACACCCGTCAACTCAACACTCTGATAAAGACATTTGATCCGGATCTTCAGAGCACCCTCCGTTCTTTCATCCCACGTACTCCACGCGTTGGAGATCTCTACTGCCTCCCGAAGATACACAAGGCAAACAGACCCGGCCGTGCCATCGTATCGGGCAACGGGACCCTAAGCGACAACCTCTCCGGCTCCGTCAAGGGCATCCTGAAACCCATTGTACAAAGAACCCCCAGCTTTTGTCGCGACACTACGGACTTCCTACAGAAACTCAGAACACATGGAGCAGTTGAACCAGGAGCACTCCTCGTCATAATGGATGTCTCGGCACTGTACACCAGCATCCCCCATGACGATGGTATTGCTGCAATGGCCTCAGTACTCAATGCCGACAACAGCCAGTCTCCAGATGCAATTTTACAACTCATCCGCTTCATCCTACACCACAATGTCTTCATCTTCAACAACCAGTTCTTCATCCAGACACACAGAACAGCCATGGGGACCAAATTCGCACCTCAATATGCCAACATCTTCATGCACAAGTTCGAACAAGACCTCTTCACCGCACAGGACCTTCAACCGATGCTATACACTAGATACATTGATGACATTTTCTCCCTTTGGACTCATGGTGAACAATCACTGAAACAACTATATGATGACATCAACAAGTTCCATCCCACCATCAGACTCACCATGGACTACTCTCTGGAATCGGTTGCATTCTTGGACACACGCATCTCCATTAAGGACGGTCACCTCAGCACCTCACTGTACCGCAAGCCTACGGATAACCCCATGATGCTCTACTTCTCCAGCTTCCACCCTGAACATGTTAAACTAGCCATCCCCTACGGACAAGCCCTCCGTATACACAGGATCTGCTCAGATGAGGAGGATCGCAACAGACACCTCCAGACGCTTAAAGATGCCCCCATAAGAACAGGACATGGTGCTCGACTCATCGATCGACAGTTCTGACGCGCCACAGTGAAAAACCGCACCGACCTCCTCAGAAGACAAACACTGGACACGGCGGACAGAGTATCCTTCGTCGTCCAGTACTTCCCCGGGGCGGAGAAGCTCTGACATCTTCTCCGGAGCTTTCAACGTTTCATTGAGGAAGACGAACATCTCGCCAAGGCCATCCCCACACCCCCACTTCTTGCCTCCAAACAACTGCATAGTCTCAAACAGACCATTGTCCACAGCAAACTACCCAGCCTTCAGGAGAACAGTGACCATGACACCACACAACCCTGCCACAGCAACCTCTGCAAGACGTGCCGGATCATCGACACAGATGCCATCATCTCACGTGGGAACACCATCCACCAGGTACACGGTACATACTCTTGCAACTCGGCCAACATTGTCTACCTGATATGCTGCAGGAAAGGATGCCCCGAGGCCTGGTACATTGGAGAAACCATTCAGACGCTACGACAATGGATGAATGAACACTGCTTGACAATCACCAGGCAAGAGTTTTCTCTTCCTGTTGAGGAACACTTCTGCAGGCATGGGCATTCGGCCTCTGATCTTCGGGTAAGTGTTCTCCAAGGCAGCCTTCCCGACACACGACAACGCAGAGTCGCTGAGCAGAGACTGATAGCCAAGTTCCGCACACATGAGGACAGCTCAACCGGGATCTTGGGTTCATGTCACATTATCTGTAACCCCCACGACTTGCCTGGGCTTTCAAAATCTCACTAACTGTCCTGTCTGGAGACAATACACATCTCTTTAACCTGTGCTTAACGCTCTCTCCACTCACATTGTCTGTACCTTTAAGACTTGATTACCTATAAAGATTCGCATTCCAACCATTATTTTGTAAATTGAGTTTGTGTCTTTATATGCCCTTTTTGTGAACAGAACTCCCACTTACCTGACGAAGGAGCAGCGCTCCAAAAGCTAGTGGCTTTTGCTACCAAATAAACCTGTTGGACTTTAACCTGGTGTTGTGAGACTTCTTACTGTGTTTACCCCAGTCCAATGCCGGCATCTCCACCTCATGAATAACAATGGACCCAGCACTGATCCCTGAGGCACACCAGGCCTCCAGTTTGAAAAACAATCCTCTACAACCACCCTCTGGCTTCTTCAAGAAGCCAATTTTGTATCCATTTAAATACCTCACCCTGGATCCCGTGAGATTTAACCTTATGCAACAATCTACCATGCGGTACCTTATCAAAGGCCTTGCTAAAGTCCATGGATCTGTTCTCAAGCTTTCTCCAGTCTTCCAGGGTAACGGGAGTGAAAAGAAAGACTAAGACCTGAATATTCAAAGTGAATCTTCACCAAGGAAGGGGAGTTCAGTAAGTACAAAGAACAAAGAACAATACAGCACAGCAACAAGCCCTTCGGCCCTCCAAGCCTGCGCTGCTCATCTGCCCACTAGACCATTCTTTTGTAGCCCTCTATTCCCAGTCTGTTCATGTGGTTATCTAGATAAGTCTTAAACGATCCCAGTGTGTCTGCCTCAATCACCTTTTTTCGCAGTGCATTCCAGGCCCCCACCACTCTCTGTGTAAAATACATCCCCCTGACATCTGTGTTGAACCTTGCCCCCCCTCACCTTGAACCTGTGACCCCTTGTGTTCGTCACCTCCGACCTGGGAAAAAGCTTCCCACTGTTGACTCTATCTATGCCCTTCATAATTTTATTGGGTCGCCCCTCATCCTCCGTCTTTCCAGGGAGAACAACCCCAGTTTACTCAATCTCTCCTCATAGCTAAGACCCTCCAGACCAGGCAACATCCTGGTAAACCTTCTCTGTACTCTCTCCAAAGCCTCCACGTCCTTCTGGTAGTGTGTGGCGACCAGAATTGGATGCAGTATTCCAAATGTGGCCTAACCAATGTTCTATACAGCTGCAACATCATATGCCAACTTTTATATTCTATGCCCCGTCCAATAAAGGCAAGCATGCCATATGCCTTCTTCACCACCCTCTCCACCTGTGCTGCCACCTTTAAGGATCTGTGGACTTGTGCACCCAGGTCCCTCTGTGTGTCTATACTCCTGATGGTTCTGCCATTTATTCTATAGCTCCTCCTTACATTAGATCTACCGAAATGCATCACTTCGCATTTATCTGGATTAAATTCCATCTGCCATTTCTCCGCCCAATGTTCCAGCCTATCTATATCCTGCTGTATTCTCTGACAATGTTCATCACTATCCGCAACTCCAGCAATCTTCGTGTCGTCCGCAAACCTACTGATCACACCAGCTACATCTTCCTCCAAATCATTTATTTATATCACAAACAGCAGAGGTCCCAGTACAGAGCCCTGCACAGACCTCCAACCAGAAAAAGACCCCTCCACTGCTACCCTCTGTCTTCTATAGCTAAGCCAGTTCTCCATCCATCTAGCTAGCTCACCTTTTATCCCATGAGATTTAACCTTTTGCACCAGCCTGCCGTGAGGGACCTTGTCAAACGCTTTACCACAACCCATATAGACGACATCCACGGCCCTTCCCTCGTCAATCGTTTTTGTCACCTCCTCAAAAAACTCAACCAAATTTGTGAGGCATGACCTCCCTCGTACAAAACCATGCTGTCTATCGCTAGTGAGATTATTCCGTTCTAAATGCGCATATTTCCTATCTCTAAGAATCTTCTCCAACAACTTCCCTATCACGGACGTCAAGCTCACCGGCCTATAATTACCTGGGTTATCCTTGCTACCCTTTTTAAATAACGGGACCACATTTGCTACCCTCCAATCCTCTGGGACCTCACCTGTGTCCAGTGAAGAGACAAAGATTTCTGTTAGAGGCCCAGCAATTGCATCTCTTGCCTCCCTGAGGAGTCTAGGATAGATGCCATCTGGCCCTGGGGATTTGACTGTCTTAATGTTTCCTAAAAAACCTAACAATTCCTCCCTTGTCATTGAGATTTTTTCTAACGGGTCAACACATCTCTCTGAGACACTGCCAGTCAACATGTCCCTCTCCTTTGTGAATACTGATTCAAAGTATTCGTTTAGGATCTCACCTACTTCCTTTGGTTCTAAGCATAATTCCTCTCCTTTGTCCCTGAGAGGTTCGATTCTTTCCCTAACAGTCCTCTTGTTCCTAACGTATGTATAAAATGCCTTAGGATTCTCCTTAATCCTGTCTGCCAAGGACATTTCGTGACCCCTTTTTGCCCTTCTAAGTCCCTGTTTGAGTTCTTTTCTACTTTCTCTGTAATTCTCCAGTGCTCCATCTGTTTTTAGCTGCCTGGACCTCATGTATGCCTCTTTTTTCTTTTTGATTAGACCCACAATTTCACTGGTTATCCACGGCTCCCGAATCCTACCTTTCCTATCCTTCCTTTTTACAGGCACATGCCTGTCCTGCAGTCCTATCAACTGCTCCTTAAAAGACTCCCACATGCCAGATGTGGATTTACCCTCGAACAGCCTCTCCCAATCAACAGCCACCAAATCCTGCCTAATCTGGCTGTAGTTAGCCTTCCCCCAATTCAGTACCTTACCCATTGGACAACACTCATCTTTTTCCATTACTATCCTAAAGTTTACAGAATTGTGGTCACTATTTGCCACATGTTCCCCTACTGAAACTTTGATGACCTGACCGGGCTCATTCCCCAGTACTAGGTCCAGCATAGCCCCCTCTCTAGTTGGACTGTCAACATATTGTTCCAAAGAACCTTCCTGTATGCATTTTTTAAATTCATCCCTGTCCAGGCCCCCAACCCTATGCGATTTCCAGTCTATGTGAGGGAAATTAAAGTCTCCCACTACAACAACCCTATTTTTTCTGCACCTGTCCAGAATCTCCTTACAAATCCGTTCCTCAACTTCCCATGGGCTGTTGAGAGGCCTGTAGTATACCCCCAGCATAGTGACTGTGCCCTTCCTTTTGTCTGAGCTCCACCCACAGTGACTCGTTATCTGACCCTTCCATGTTGTCCACCCTCTGTACCGCTGTAATATGCTCCCTAACCAGCATTGCTACTCCCCCACCTCTCCTCGCCCCTCCTCTGTCTCGCCTAAAACACTTGTACCCCGGAATATTCAGCTGCCAGTCCTGTCCTTCTTTTAACCAAGTCTCCGTCACTGCAACCACATCCAAGTTCCGCGCAAGCATTAAGGCTCTAAGCTCGTCTGTCTTGCCCGTGACGCTCCTTGCATTGAAGCAGATGCACTCCAGACCTCCAGGCCCACTGAGGTCATCCTCCCCCAGAATGCCCTTCCTCTTAGATAGCCTTGTCTTGGCCCCAACCTCGTCCCCAGCCTCTATGCTTATTGACCGATTGTTCTGATCCCCACCCCCCTGCCACATTAGTTTAAACCCACCCGAACCACACTAGCAAAACTCCCAGCTAGGATATTCGTACCCCTCCAGTTTAGGTGCAACCCGTCCTTCTTGTACAGGTGCCATCCTCTCTTGAAGACTTCCCAGTGATCTACGAATTCGAAACCCTCCCTCCTGCATCAGTCCTTTAGCCACGCGTTCAGCTGTGCAGTCTCCCTGTTCCTAGCCTCACTAACTTGTGGCACTGGGAGTAGTCCAGAGATCGCTACCCTCGAGGCCCTGCTTTTTAGCCTACTACCCAACTCCCTGAGTAGTCTCACAACACCAGGTTAAAGTCCAACAGGTATATTTGGTAGCACGAGCTTTCAGAGCTTTGCCCCTTCATCAGGTGAGTGAAGAGTTTGGTTCACAAACAGGGCATATATAGACACAAACTCAATTACAAGATATTGGTTGGAATGCGAGTCTTAACAGGTAATCAAGCCTTTACAGGTGCAGACAATGCGAGTGGAGAGAGGGTTCAGCACAGGTTAAAGAGGTGTGAATTGTCTCCAGCCAGGACAGTTAGTGTGATTTTGCAAGCTCAAGCAAGTCCTGGGGGTTACAGATCGTGTGACATGAACCCAAGAGGAGAGTTCTACTGAGGAATGGCTGCCTCACTGAACATTGAATGGCCCATTGGGCATGGAGTACTCTACTGAGTGCTCAATCGCACCACTTCTTGTTAAAAAAAAATAATGAACTCCTTAACTTCAAAAGCCAGATTTTCTTTTCAAATGATATTACATCCTTTCTCGGCAACTACTGATTGTGGGAACTGGCCTCTGAACCTGGAATGGAACCTCTACTACTGAACCTTAGTCAGTTATCGTCTCCTATTAAAAACATGGCTGGCAGCTCCTGTGTCTTTTTGCATCCTTTCTCTGAGTTTCCCGCCGTGGAAAGGACTGTGACACTGACCCGGGGCTGGATTTCCTTCATGGAGGCGGGAAGCTTGAGTCAGAAGATTTTCGGAAGATAAACCTCAGTTCTCTGTGACTTTGGCCCCATTTTATAAAAAGCTGTTCGGTCCTCTAGCCCTTCCCCCTGACATCCTGCCAACTCTCATGCCCTCTCATACTCACATGCCACCTACTCACATGCCACCTCCAAGTCACTTCATACCTCCCATCCCATTAACCCAGTATCCACCATGCAGAAATGAAATCTTTAAACAATTAAATAGAATTCTCACTCATACACACTTGATATCGAAAGAAAAGACCATTATTTATGAAACACAGTCAGCTATTGTAGATCCCCTTAAGTGGTCAATCCTATTGTAAAAACAAACTTTGATTCAATAACCAGATCAAAGAAGTCTAACCCCTCAATAGCTTCTTAAAACCGTGAACCCAGCCTTTCTGCTAAGATAAGTGATTGTTGTAATTTGTTGGGGCGGCCCGGTAGCACAGTGGTTAGCACTGCCGCTTCACAGCTCCAGGGACCTGTGTTCGAATCCCGGCTCGGGTCGCTGTCTGTGTGGAGTTTGCACATTCTCCCCGTGTCTGCGTGGGTTTCCTCCGGGTGCTCCGGTTTCCTCCCACAGTCTAAAGAGGTGCGGGCTCGGTTGATTGGCCATTCTAAATTGCCCCTTTGTGTCCCGGGATGCATGGGTTAGTGGGTAAGTATGTAGGGATATGTGGATAGGGCCTGGGTGGGATTGTGGTTGGTGCAGACTCGATGGGCTGAATGGCTTCTTTCTGCACTATAGGATTCTATTTGTGGAACTCAGCCAAGTATTCATAATTGACTCAGCGGTAATAACAGTGAAAATATCTCAACAATGAAGTGCATTGAAACTGTGGTAACAAATGGCTACTAGTTTCTTCCTAAACTACATCAATTGACCTGTCAATCAATGTACCCCAGCATATTTTAATTTGTGCCAAGACCCATTCGCTTAACAATTCATTGTTCACTGACCTACTTCAGCCCTCAGTCCAGCAATGGCTCAATTTTAAAATTCTTGGCCTTATTTTAAAATCCCTTTATGGCCCCATTTCTACCCCCCTCCCTCTCCACTGCCCCAACCTAGCTCTGTAACCTTGACCCACCCTAGAAACTTCTCTAAGATCTCTACCCTCCCCTCATTTGTAGCCTTTTGTACATTCTTAACTTTCATGGCCTCACCATCAGCAGCCATTCCTTCAGCTGTGTAAACCCCAAACTCTCACTACTTTTCCCCATCTCTTCTCCTTTAATTATCATAAAAACCCTGCAGTGCAGTAGGAGGCAATTCAGTCAATCGTGTCAACTCTCTGACAGAGCATCTCGCCCAGGCCCCACCCCATCTCCTTAATCCCATGGCAAATCCATCTAACTTACACATCTTTGGACACAAATAGGAAATCCACCCAACCTGCACATCATTGGATTGGGGGAGAAAACTGAAGCACCCGGAAGAAACCCATGCAGACACAGGGAAAACGTGCAAATCCCACACAGACAGGCACCCAAGGCTGGAATTGAACCTGGGTCCTTGATGCTGTGAGGCAGTAGTGCTAACCACTGTGCCAACTTGCGAACTTTAAAACATATCCCTTGACCAGTTTTTGATCAACTTTTGCAAGGTTGTTCAACATATGGCCCATGGGTTAGAGTCCAGGCCCGTCAACTGGACTCAATCCAAATACTTGGTTGAAGGCAGGAATTTGGAAGATCAGGCAGCTTCTGGGAGGTATCCCTATATGACTCCTGGCAAATGCTGGGGACATTCAGACATTGCTGACTGATGTGCCATGCTTGATTGTGGCATATGCCCTGCACGTTAAGATGAGAAATGGTAACCTGTTAATGATGGGGATCTGTGTAGCCGGCGGGCAAGAGAAGAAGAAGTAGCTCTTCATCATGCTGGGAACGGGAAAGACTTAGATCTGAAGCTGTCAACTGTTGAGGAATTGGAGGTTTAAATGTTACATGTGGGATGTGTGCGTCATTAGGACTGTTGCTCACATCCAGGCTGATCTGAATTTTCTGCACTGACAGCATTTCTCTCTGCCTGCTGCCCTACGGAAAAACAATCCAACACTTACAGAAGCACAATTGATCTCTGAACCTTCAGTTACTTGGAGACTTGAAAGTGTCACCTCTCTGAATGAGGCACATCCAGGAAAAAAAGCAAGGCACTCCGCTGCTACTTCAGCACATGAATATAATTTTGAAGAAATGTAAGATTGATGACCACTGAGATTGAGGCAGCTTTGAAACTCATTTAAATTGAGTATGTAAAGTAGAGTTGTACGACACTTAGCCCACAGGCCACGTCTTCCTGAAATCTACTCATTGGCCCCTTGGTTGAGTAAAAAATTGAAACCTGGCCCCTCACATGAAAAGGTTGGACACTATTGACCTATTCCAAAATCCTGGTGTCAATTTTTGTTTGGCTACTCTCCATTGAGGTATTGTGAGGTGGTTTATGTCCAAGGTACGATATAAATGCATGTTGCTATGTGACAGAACTAATAACTGATTGGATAACTTACAGGAGCAGGTACAGGGTTTCAGATATTAAAGGACAGAGTTTCTGTGAATTAATTACCTTATACTAAGTTGATTTTTCTTTACACCCTAGCTATAACTGTAACACTACAGTTCGCCCCCTCACCTTTCCTTCTCTCTGTGTACTCTATGAACAGTATGCTTTGTCTGTATAGCGTGTAAGAAACAACACTTTTCACTGTATACCAATATTTGTGACAATAATAAACCATATCAAAAATAATACTTTATAATCTGAAGAAGCACAGTCACATCAACACAATAAGGCTACTTAATTAGTCTAAAATGTGTTCGACATAAACTTTGAGGAACTAAGATATTAATATCTAAATATACGTTTTTAAAATTTGGAAATGCAAATCCTTGACAGATTTTTCTCAGATTGCTATTAAATAATATTGAAAGCTTGAATTCACCATATTGTTGGAGATATCAAACAGAAAAAATCTTCCCACTGTGTTCAAAAGAAGTCTGATAAGTTGAAAGCAGATCAGATCTCTCTGCTGTTCTTGCAAAGTCACAAACAGAGAGATGGGGGAAATATACCCATTGCAATGCAACAGCACTAATGTAAGAAACCAGATTCATTTATGGAGTCATTAACCAGAGAGACTGTATCACAGTCTTCACGTGGGTGACTATAAGTAACTCCAAGGCACTGGGGAACACGACATAACAGCTAGGAGATCATCTGAGCTTGATAGAGAGTGAGCTAGATATCCTGGGCTATGTTGTATCTTTAGAACAGGTGGGGATTGGCTTACGCTTGTAGAGATAATAAAAATCCAGCTTGACAGGTGAACGTTATTGTGCGGTGATGCAGAGAAACACTAAAATGACTGCTCACATTGAGAGACTAATCCACCTGTAAAGAGAGGGGCTGAATCTCCACAGATGTTCTCCAGTGCATCTTCAGGAGAGGGCTTGTAAAAGAAATAGCACAAATGGCATTGTCGCCATTTACTAACATTCCATTGCTCCTTCAGGCTTTGGAGATCATCAGCCAAAATCTTGCTGCTGTTCACACTGGTGGGATCTTTGGTCCAACCAATGGCGAGCCCTTGCTGTGTGTTTCCTGGTGGCAAGGGGTGTGTTCAAGGGGAAACCCAGTTGACAATGGCGGGACGATAAGATCCCACCACCAATGAGCAGCACGCCGCCTCCCGCTGGTGTGAAACATGCTGCAGAGAGGGAGAAAAATCCCACCCCATTGTCTAAAATTTGTTCCATTTAGAACACACCCCTTCTGGCGAACAATCCACAGAAAGTCACAAGGATCAGTGTTGATTGCTGATATTTCTGAAGTCATCTCTGAGAATTCTCTGAGAGGGGCGGCATGGTAACACAGTGGTTAGCACTGCTGCTTCACAACTCCAGGGATCCGGGTTCGATTCCCGGCTTGGGTTACTGTCTGTGTGGAGTTTGCACATTCTCCTCGTGTCTGCGTGGGTTTCCTCCGGGTGTTCCGGTTTCCTCCCACAGTCCAAAGATGTGCGGGTTAGGTTGATTGACCATGAATTGCCCCTTAGTGTTCTGAGATGCGTAGGTTAGAGGGATTAGCGGGTAAAATGTATGGGGGTAGGGCCTGGGTGGGATTGTGGTCGGTGCAGACTCAATGGGCCAAATGGCCTCTTTCTGCACTGTAGGCTTTCTATGATTCTATGAATTCCTGTACATTCTTCTCAACACGTTTGAAGAACAGATGCAATATTAAATTTAAGTATTAATGTCACAAGTAGGCTTACATTAACACTGCAAATAAGTTACTGTGAAAATCCCCTAGTCTTCACACTCCGGTGCCTGTTCAGGTACACAGAGGGAGAAAATTTAGCATGGCCAATGCACCTAACCCACACGCCTTTCAGACTGTGGGAGGAAACTGGAGCACCCGGAGGAAACACACGCAGACACAAGGAGAACATGCAGATTCCACACAGACAGTGACCCAAGCCGGGAATTGAACCCGGGTCCCTGGAGCTGTGAGGCAACAGTGCTAACCACTGTGCCACCGTGTCGCCCCATACATACATATAACCATACATAAGAAATACAAAGATTAGTCAATAAGTCCCTTGAACCTTCAATATGATGATGGCTGATCTTCCAACTTAACTGCACCTTCCTGCACTAAATCCCTTCATTCCCTTCATAGCTTTACTCTCCACAATCTGACTCATGGTGGCCTGTACACTAAACTCTTTCTATCTTCTTGCCTAAACCAAAAGCTTGCTATGCGTTTGGAAGGAATTTGTTAATTGTTTTGTCTGATGTCTCCTCAACACAGCCATTAATCCACCTCAGAATCTGTCACAGAGTCAATCTCGGTGCAACGTAGCCCAAGGGAATCAAAGAGGAATTTCAAATTTTTATTCCCCAAACGGAGGTGGTGGCACAGTGATATTGTCACTGGACTGGTGATCCAGAGACCCGGATGCTCTGGGGATAAGGTTCAAATCCCACCAAGGCAGATGGTGAAATTTGAATTCAATTGAAAGAAAAATCTGGAATTAAAAGTCTCACGATGACCATTGTCAGAAAAAAAACATCTGGATCACTAATGCCATTTAGGGAAGGAAATCTGCCATCCTAACCTGGTCTGGCCTACATGTGATTGACTCTTAAATGCCCTCAGGGATGGGCAATAAATGCTGGCCCAGTCAGTGATGCCCACAACACATGAATAAATGTAAATGTTGATTTGGGATTTTATTGAGTTCATTGCTTCTGCCCAGAGATTGCACGGCTTTGGGTGGGGTGGAGAGTATGTATATTTGTTTCATTCTTTCATGTATCAATGGCAAGGCCAGTATTTGTCGCCCGTCCCTCATTGCCCTTGAGAAGTCGGTGGTGAGCTGCCTTTTTGAACCGCTGCACTCCATCTGGTACAGGTAAACAGACTGTGGTGTTAGTGAGGGGGTTCCAGGATTTTTGGCCCAGCAGCAGTGAAGGTATGGCGATGTTGTTCCAAGTCAGGATGGTGAATGGCTTGGAGGGGAGGTGTTGTGAAGGACAAGTTGTGTTGACAGGCTGGATGGACCAAGCATTTCTTTTCCTGCTCCTTATTGCTCAGAATCTCACATGTTCAGTATGCAACCTGTGAAATGGTTAGTGAAAAATCCTAGAATCATTCGTCCCATGTGGTCTTTCTTTTATTCTTCATTTATGAATTAATGTCATATTTAGTTCAGATTATACTATTTCGCATATACAGTACATTACTTGTCATAACAATAATAATTTTTACAGCACATTTTACAGAGATATCTTCCCACACAGGTAGTGATATAATAGCACTGGGATCATAAAATTTTTGCAATCAGCCATGAACACAATGGAGTTGGTTTATTCCTATACGCTCCTGAAATAAGTGTAATGTGCTATTTCATGAATTATATATAGCAGAAAAGATACTTTTCCCATCCTACCATGCAAGCACTGCAGCTTTTAAAAAATGTATTCTGAGCCTTTGCAAAATTACACACACCACAGCAGGCTTCAGTAAGAGTGAGGAATTGAACTCACCACTGATTCTGGTTTAATCAATTCTCAGAAGTTTCATTCTAACTCTGTGTGTGTGCAAAATAGGCAATAGCCCTATGTAAACCAGCTTTGGTCCTCTTCCATAAGTCAGTGGATACCAGAAGTATGAGAATGAGGTGAAAATATTTACACCACACAAATGTCAGGCAACAACCATCCCCAACAAGAGAGAATCTTACTGTATCCCCTTGACATTCAATGGCCCCACCATCACTGAAACCCTCACTGTGGCAGTGTGACCCCTTTAAGGGACAATCAGATCATGTGACTGGACCGGAACTAATAGAGTGCAAGCATCGGCCAATCGGGAGTAAGGGTGTGCAGCCCAGGGCTGGAAGTTGGCAGTTGGAGTCAGGGCGTTGGTAGGAGTAGACCTATATAGTTGTGTTCATAGAATAGAATCATTGAATCCCTACAGTGCAGAAGAAGGCCATTTGGCCCATCAAGTCTGCACTGACAACAATCCCACCCATCCCCGCAACCCCACGCATTTACCCTGTTAATCCCTCTGAAACTAAGGGGCAATTTAGCATGGCCAACCCACCTAACCCGCACACCTTTGGACTGTGGGAGTAAACTGGAGCACCCGGAGGAAATCCACGCAGACATGGGGAGAATGTGCAAACTCCACATAGACAGTCACCCAAGGCCGGAATTGAACCTGGGTCCCTGACGCTGTGCTAACCACTGTGCTACCATGCTGTTAAACATTTAGTTGTCTATAGTTCTTTGTATTCAATAAATCTTCAAGTTTGTTGATTGCCACATTGAGTCGTCTTGAATTATCACACCCACTATCAACAATCTGCGGGTTACTAGGATCAGACAGATAAATACTGGATCAGATTAGAAGTTTAGAATTCATTCGTGGGATGTGGGCATCTTTGTGTCGGCCAAATTTTACTGCCTATGCCTAATTGACCTTGGACTGAGTGGGTTGCTGGCTATTTTAGAGTCAGGCACATTGCTGTGGATCTGGAGTCACATGTAGACCAGCAGATTTCTTTCCCTGAAGAGAATCAGTGAACGAGATAGATTGTTACGACAATAGTCATCATTGGACTTTTAATTCCATATTTTTTGATTGAATTCAAATTTAACCCTCTGCCATGTTGGATTTGAACTGAGAGACCAGAGCATTATCCTGGGTCTCTGGATTACAAGTCTATTGACCAAGAACATTGCACCAGCACCTCCCACAAGGTAACTCATCTCCATCATCCACACTACACAAGTTAGGAGGATGATGGACTTGCCTGAATGAATGCAGCTCCAACAACATTGAAGGAGTTCAACTCCATCCAGGACAAACCAACTCAATTTATTGGCATCCCATCCACCATTGACACACAGTGGCAGCAGTGTGTACCATCTGCAAGATGCACTGCAGCAACTCACAAAGCCTCCATTGATAGTACCTTCCAAACTTGTGACCTCTAGACCTGGAAGGACAAGGGCAGCAGACACATGGGAACTCCACCACGTGGAAGTTCCCCTCCAACATCCTGACTTGGAAATATATACGCAACATCCTGACTTGGAAATGTATCGCCATCCCCTCACTGCTGGTGGGTCAAATTCCTGGAACTCCATTCCAAACAGCACTGTGGGTGCACCTACACCACATGGACTACAGCAGTTCAAGAAGATAACTCACCACCACCTTCAGAGGCAACGAAGGATGGACAACAAATGCTGTATTAGCTAGCAACACCCACATTGCATAAAATAATAAAAAGATTTTCTCTGCATCCACCCAATTAAATCTTTGCAGAACTTTGAAGGCCCTTATCAGATCATTCCCTCAGCCATCCCGACTTTGCAGAAAAGAGCCATGGTCTGTCCAACATTTTCTGATCAATTGGGCGGCACAATGACAAAGTGGTTAGCATTACTGCCTCACAGCGCCAGGGACCTAGGTTCGATTCCTGGCTTGGGTCACTGTCTGTGTGGAGTTTACACTTTCTCCCCATGTCTGTGTGGGTTTCCTCTGGGGGCTCCAGTTTCCTCCCACTGTCCGAAAGATACGCTAGTTAAGTGCATTAGCCATGCTAAACTCTCCTGCAGTGTACCCGAACAGGCACTGGAGTGTGGCAACAAGGGGATTTTTCACAGTAACTTAATTGCAGTGTTAATGTAAGCATACTTGTCACACTAATAAATAAACTTTACTTTAATCTCTCAATTCTCCTGTCACCCTCGTAAATCCTCTTTGATCACACTTTCACCAGTGTCTCTACATCCAACATCCAGATCCAATCTTCAGGCCAAAAGATTGGCTGAGATGGGGGCTAAATTTTGGAAGAGTTTCTTGTTTATAAGGGAAGAGGAACTCTTTCAAGATTTCATGAACAGTCAAAACCACTTGTATTGTGGCTTGATAGAGAGATGCCATGATAGAATGCCCTCATCTATGACCGTACAACATCCATACGACATCAGGCCACAGGGACAGGATTTTCACAGCAGTTGCTCCAATCTCCCAGTGCAACAACAGCAGAAATGCCATACGTGCCTGAGTTGGTAACACTGTTGCTTCTAAAACAAAAACGCTTGGCTGGTGCAAGGAAAGGTGCAGCAAATCTATTTTGATACTTTTGGGATAACGGACCCTGTGCTCATTTATAGGGCTTGCTAAAGTGAAGCCCTGTCTTTCCTCATAGGAGAATTCAAAAGATCCCAGGTATTAATTGAAGAAAGGCAGGCAAGGAGGGGAAGGGGGAGAGTGGGGGTGTTAAGGTTGGATGAGTGTTGGCTTCCCTGATATTCTGGCCAATATTAATCCCTCAACTCAAAATTACTAAAAGGAAGTATAATCCTGTCATCTTGTCATTGCTGATTGTGGGAGCTTGCTGTGTACCTACTGGCTATTTTATGATCTGACTTACATTAACTCTGCAATGAAGTTACTGCGAAAATCCCCTAGTGGTCAGACTCTGATGCCTGTTCAGGCACACAGGGGGAAAATTTGGCATGGCCAATCCACCTAACAACACGTCTTTTGGACTGTGGGAGGAAACCGGAGCACCTGGAGGAAACCCATGCAGATACGGGGAGAATGTGCAGACTTCACAAAGACAGTGACCCAAGCCAGAAATCAAACCTGGGTCCCTGGTGCTGTGAGGCAGCAGTGTTAACCACTGTGTCACCCCATCCAATCCATGTAAATTTATAACCCATTCCTCCCACCCCAAATTACTCAAATTAATTCGACAGTAGACAGCCAGCCATTGCAACAGCAGATATGGTGCAGCCAGTTGTAATGTGTAGGATGCTTGATGTTACGTGCCACAACCAGGAAATGTCCCCATGCACCTCCGCCAGCTCACTGCAAATCTCTTGGGTGTCCTGTGCTTTAACGCATATTGGGTGGGAATTTTATCTTTAGGGACTTATGAGCGATGATGTGAAATGAGCTTCCGATTCAATCACTACAACCTGCATGACAAGGGCAACATGGTGGCACAGTGGTTAGCATTGCTGGCTCACAGCACTCAGACACCCGGGTTCAATTCTGGCATTGGGTCACTGTCTGTGTGGAGTTTGCAATTTTCACCTCGTGTCTGCGTGGGTTTCCTCCGGGTGCTCCAGTTTCCTCCCACAGTCCAAAGACGCGTGGGTTAGGTGGATTAGCCATGCTAAATTGCCCCCTAGTGTCAGGGGGATTAGCGGGGTAAATATGTGGGGTTATGGGGATAAGGCCTGGGTGGGATTGTTGTCGGTGCTGACTCAATGGGCCAAATAGTCTCCTTCTGCACTGTAGGGATTCTATTCTATGATCCTATTCAATGATGACAATATGCACAATGCGTCCATCACAAATGGGAAATTTTAAACTGAACATCACATTCAAAAACTGATGGCATTGTGCACAATGTTTTGTTTATACCCCTGCCGATTTTACTTTACATTGACGTCAATATTGCGTGGGGTGTAGCTAGAGTACTGTGTGCAGTTCTGGTTGTCATGTTATAGGAAGGATATGATTGCACTGGAGGGGGTGCAGAGGAGATTCACCAGGATGCTGCCTGGGATGGAACATTTAAGTTATGAAGAGAGGTTGGGTAGGCTTGGGTTGTTTTTGTTGGAGCAGAGAAGACTGAACGGTGACCTGATCGAGGTGTACAAGATTATGAGGGACAAGGACAGAGTGGATAAGGAGCAGCTGTTCCCCTTAGTTGAAGGGTCAGTCACAAGGGGACAGAGGTTCATGATGAGGGGCAGGAGATTTAGGGGGGATGTGAGGAAAAACATTTTTACCCAGTGGGCGGTGACGGTCTGGAATGCGCTGCCTGGAAGCATGGTAGAGGTGGGTTTTTCCACATCCTTTAAGAAATACCTGGATGAGCACTTGGCACGTCATAACATTGAAGTCTGAAGGCCAAATGCTGGTGAATGAGGTGAGGTGGGAGGTCAGGTGTTTCTCGTGTGTCGGTAAAGACTCGATGGGCCAAAGGGCCTCTTCTGCCCTGTATGATTCTATGGTGTAGAATGGACATTATACTGGATCCCATGGGATTCTTGTCTAGTGAGTTAGATTGAAATGACACCTGGTGTGTTAACTGAACTTCTATCAGTGATGAGAATTATGTCCCTTGCACAGTGGGAAGTTGCAGATTACATGGCACACAGTTAAATATATAGCCTACATTCAATACAATGCTGGTCATTTTCCAGATTTAATGTTGTCACTTGTGATGCAACCTTGAAATCATAGAACCCCTAATAGATGTAGATCAGGATGCTCTAGGACATCACCGAAGGACATCAACGATGAGTTATCACTTGTGACATTTCCCAGTTGTCATCAGCTAATTTTGCAAGTACGGTAACTCTCTGTTCCTGTTACACAGTACATCAGTCAACTTTCAATTGAATTACCTGGTGTGACACACTCTGCCGCTTCTATTTTCAACTATGTACTTTCGCAAACTTCCAACTCTTTTAACACACTTTCTCAGCTTTTTGAAGATTCTCATCGGCCTCCTGCCAGCCTTCAAAAGCTCTTTGAAACTTCCTAAAAACTTGCAGATTAGATTGAGTAAGATCTGACCCAAATATCTTACACGCTAAGAAATGCTACTGCAATGACAGGTCAGGCAAGATGACCTAATTCTATAGGTATGTTAGGAATAAAAGAATGACTAGGGTAAGATTAGGGCCAGTCAAGGACAGTAGTGGGAAGTTGTGCGTGGAGTCCGAAGAGATAGGAGAGGCGTCAAATGAATATTTTTTGTCAGTATTCACACAGGAAAAAGACAATGTTGTCGAAGAGAATACTGAGATACAGGCTATTTGACTAGATGGGATTGAAGTTCCTCAGGAGGAGGTGTTAGCAATTCTGGAAAGTGTGAAAATAGATAAGTCTCCTGGGCCAGATGGGATTTATCCTAGGATTCTCTGGGAAGCTAAGGAGGAGATTGCAGAGCCTTTGGCTTTGATCTTTATGTCGACATTGTCTACAGGAACAGTGCCAGAAGACTGGAGGGTAGCAAATGTTGTCCCCTTGTTCAAGAAGGGGAGTAGAGACAACGCTGGTAATGATCGACCAGTGAGCCTTACTTCTGTTGTGGGCAAAGTTTTGGAAAAGATTACAAGAGATAGGATTTATAATCATCTAGAAAGGAACAATTTAATTAAGGATAGTCAATACGGTTTTGTGAAAGGTAGGTCGTGCCTTACAAACCTTATTGAGTTCTTTGAGAAGGTGATCAAAGAGGTGGATGAGGGTAAAGCAGTTGATGTGGTGTATATGGATTTCGGTAAAGCATTTGATAAGGTTCCCCATGGTAGGCTATTGCAGAAAATACAGAGGCATGGGATTGAGGGTGATTTTGTGGTTTAGATCAGAAATTGGCTAGCTGTAAGAAGACAGAGGGTGGTGGTTGATGGGAAATGTTCATCCTGGAGTTCAGTTACTAGTGGTGTACCGCAAGGATCTGTTTTGGGGCCACTGCTGTTTGTCATTTTTATAAATTATCTGGATGAGGGTGTAGAAGGATGGGTTAGTAAATTTGCGGATGACACTAAAGTCGGTGGAGTTGTGGACAGTGCGGAAGGATGTTGCAGGTTACAGAGGGACATAGATAAGCTGCCGAGCTGGGCTTAGAAGTGACAAATGGAGTTTAATACAGAGAAGTGTGAGGTGATTCACTTTGGTAGGAGTAACAAGAATACAGAGTACTGGGCTAATGGTAAGATACTTGGTAGTGTGGATGAGCAGAGAGATCTCGGTGTCCATGTGCGTAGATCCCTGAAAGTTGGCACCCAGGTTGATAGGGTTGTTAAGAAGGCGTACAGTGTGTTAACTTTTATTGGTAGAGGGATTGAGTTTCAGAGCCATGAGGTCATGTTGCAGCTGTACAAAACTCTGGTGCGGCCGCACTTGGAGTATTGCGTACAGTTCTGGTCGCCGCATTATAGGAAAGATGTGGAAGCATTGGAAAGGGTGTTGCCTGGTGTGCTGGGAAAGTGTTATGAGGAAAGGCTGTGTGACTTGAGGCTGTTTTCGTTAGAGAGAAGAAGGTTAAGAGGTGACTTAATAGAGGCATACAAGATGATCAGAGGATTAGATAGGGTGGACAGTGTAAGCCTTTTTCCTTGGATGGTGATGGCTAGCACGAGGGGATATAGCTTTAAATTGAGGGGTGATAGATATAGGACAGATGTCAGAGGTAGGTTCTTTACTCAGAGAGTAGTAAGGGCGTGGAATGCCCTGCCTGCAACAGTAGTGGACTTGTCAACATTAAGGGCATTTAAAGGGTCATTGGGTAAACATATGGATGATATTGGAATAGTGTAGGTTAGATGGGCTTTAGATTGGTTTCACAGGTCGGCACAACATCGAGGGCCAAAGGGCCTGTACTGCGCTGTAATGTTCTTTGTTCTATGTTCGACTCAATCAATTCAATGCTTCCAAATGTGTCTTTTGACTGTTAAACATGGATCTGAACCTATAATGGCCAGATTTTAATTAGTTTGATTCCCACAACTAATCCTTTCTTTTGCCCATCGCAATTTTCCCCTTTGAGATCTCATTAAGGCCATCTTCACCGACCATTTGTCTTTGTTCCTCACTTTTGGCCAAAGCTCACCCCAAGCCGATACAAAAGAATTAATTAATGATGATGGCCCAGTAATTGGATCGAGCCCAAATCAGGCCACGATCCCAATGCTGTGTATACTGCGCCTAATGAGGTCCAGAGGCAGGACAAGAGCAAAATGAGTCTGCTGCCCTTATTTAGTTCTTGCCAGTGAGTTGTGGGCACCTGTTGTGACCCCAGTGGTTGCTTGCTCACTGCAGGATGGGGAATAAATTTGCTAAAGTTCAGGGAGAGTGGTGGTGGGGGAGAGTGGTGGTGAGGGTGGCAATCGAGTGGGGGGGGGGAAGGTGGTGAGAGTGACAATCGAGTGGGGGAGGGGTAGTAGGGGTTGCAATCGCATGGGGGAGGATGTGGTGGGGTGACAATTGTGTGGGAAAGGAGAGTAGCAGGGTCACAGTCATGTGGGGAGGAGGATTATGGTGTTCACAATTGCATGGGGGAGGAGAACGGTGGGGATGACTATCGCATGGGGTAGGGTATAGGTGCTGGGTGAGGCTGGCATATTTAATGTGAGACTGGAAAAGTAATGTTTTTCAATTTATTCATAAAATTTGTAAATGCACAATACAAAGCAGTCAGATTTGATATAAAGTGCAATATAATTCAGTTCTGTTCAATACAGAATGTGAGGTGTCTCACTAGACTTGCAATAACATGTTCAGTGTCCTCTGGTGCACACAGCCCAGCAGTGTGACATGGGTTCCAATCCCTCAGTATTACATGGCTGGGAAGATAGACTATGGCCTTTCCCCATTGTAACTAAGCGATGGTTGCCCCAGGCTTTAGTGTGTCCTTCAGCATTTAACCCTGGGCCGAAATTCTCCTCCCAGTATTATCCAGTCCCGTTGCTGTGAAAGGAGATTTGGCTGAGTGCCGAATTCTGCATTCTCTTTGGCAGTGGTAGCAGGCGTGCAAGATGGGAGAATTATGGCCCTGGACTTTGGAATATTACAGTCTGCAACTCTCAGCCATGACAGCACTGCAAGACCAATAAGTAGACTCAGGCACATCAAAGGGTGTCTTTCACCGAGTCAATGGTTCTCCAACAGCAGTTCAACACTTCAACACCTCATGTGGGACAGAGTCCTGTGTTAAGGAGATTCAGGATGATCCTCAACAACAATTCACTGGATGCTGAAAGAATATTTCCCCTGTGGGACAGACCAGAACTAAGGAGACACAATTCAAAAATAGTCCGTTTAAGATGGAGATGGGGATTTTTTTTCTGTCAGAGGGTCGTAAATCTGTGGAACTCTCTCCGCCAGACAATAGTGAAGGTAAGGTCAGTGAATGTTGTTAAATCAGGGGAAGATAGATTCTTCATGAGCAAGAGAGTCAAAGTTTATTGGGGGTAGGTAAGAAAGTGCTGTTGAAGCCACAATTTGATCAGCCATGAATGGCAGGGCAGTGTCAAGGGGCCAAATGGCCTTTTCCTGCTCCTAATTCATTTTTTAGGAAACTTGGAAAACAATGACTCATGCCCATTTTGTCTCCACAAAATGACAAGGAAAAATGTTTACCAGTGGCAGTCTCCAGCAGTTCCTTGAAGGACCACGCATTTGGCTGCTGAGGCTCTGGAGAAACTGATCACAGCATGCACAGTGTATGCTCAAAGACACCTCAAAAGGCATTAGGACATCCATTTGCCAAAGGCTCAATGCCTGTTGCAGGGTGTGTTTGTGTGGCCTGGATGGCTAAGGAGCAGCTCAAACCAACATAATTGGGTCGGTCACAGTGGACTCCATCTACCCTTTTTAGACCAGTGGAATGAGCAATCCAATATCAAGATCATTGAACATTACCAAAGTATGTGAATGCATTCTATTCCTCAATACAATCTGAAAAAACTCATGAACTGAGGATATTCCAGAATGCATGCCGATTGTCTCACGAAGATTCATGATGTGGACAATGAAGTCATTACTAACTACACGTATCGAGACGTTAGAGTAGATGGTAAGTTTAATTAGAAGGAACACTGTAAAGATATGGTAGCCAAGGGACATACACGATTATACAATCTCAGAAAATTAAAATCTGCTCAAGGAGATGCTTCAATCGTGAAACCCTTTTACACGCCTGTAGCTGATGGATGCCTCACTGCTGTCTTAGGTTAGTAGACTCTTTAATGGCACAGAGATTATTGAACCAGGCAGGAAGGGTATTTGATGAGCAGTTTTTTCTTACTGAATTAATGACTTAAACAAGTTCAATATTACCTCATTGCTCTTGTACTCTGTGCCCATATTAATAAAGCCTGTATGCTTCATTAACCACCCTCTCAACCTGTCCTGCCACCTTCAGTGACTAATGCACATATAGAAATAGAAATCATAGAAACCCTACAGTACAGAAAGAGGCCATTCGGCCCATCGAGTCTGCACCAACCACAATCCCACCCAGGCCCTACCCCCATATCCCTACACATTTTACCTGCTAATCCACGCATCCCAGGACACCAAGGGGCAAATTTTTAGCATGGCCAATCAACCTAACCCGCACATCTTTGGACTGTGGGAGGAAACGGAGCACCCAGAGGAAACCCACGCAGACATGAGGAGGATGTGCAAACTCCGCACAGACAGTGACCCAAGCCGGGAATCGAACCCAGGTCCCTGTGAAGCAGCAGTGCTAACCACTGTGCTACCGTGCCGCCCGATATACATCCAGGTCTCTCTGCATCTCCTTTAGATTGTACCCTTTATTTCATATTGTGCCTCCATGTGCTTGATTACCACCTCGCACCTTCTCTCAGCTGATGAATTAATACCCTCCACGTCGAACATCATTTGCAAGGAGCACTGAAATGCAGCAAGGGAACATCACCTAGCAATGGCTCGATAGCACCAATACTGACTGAGCTCGTTGAGTTCTGAGGAACATCACTGCCAGATTCGGCATGTGGCAGATGGGGACAGAACTAAGACAAGAGTGAAAAAAATCGACTTGATCATGTCCTTGCCAATCTAACTGCTGCGGACGTATCTATCCATGATGGGAATGACCATGGTTGGGAGACAGTCCCGATGTTGAACAATGGCTCATGCCAACTTGTTGTGCGGCATTGCCGCCATGCTAAATGGTTCAGATTCAGTGCACACGGAACAGATCTAAATTGCTCATCCATGATAAACTGTGGGCCATCAGTGGCAGGATGATCTGGCGTATCTCTTCACACTAATATTAGCAACAAGGGAAGCAAACCTGGAGAAAGAGCAAAGGAGAATGTCAAGAGCTGCTCCTAAAAATGAGGTGTTAACCTGGTGAAGTTACAACCCAGATGTAATGCATACTAAATAACAGAAGCATCGGGCTACAGATGGAGCGAAGTGATCCAACAACCAACAGATCAAAGCAAAGCTTTACAGTCCTGTCACCTAGGTTTATTTATGAGTCACAAATAGGCTTAACATTAACATTGCAATGAAATTACTGTGAAAATCCCCTCATGCATGATAATAAACAATTTACAACTAACAGGAGGAATTGGCTCCACAAATATTCCCTTCCTCAATGATGGAGGAGACCAACACAGACCAGACTAGTGCAAAAAACTAGGAACTATGATGTTGTTGCTATTACAGAGACTTGGTTAAGGGAAGGGCAGGATTGGCAGCTTAACATTCCAGGATACAGATGTTTCAGGCGGGATAGAGGGGGATCTAAAAGGGGTGGAGGAGTTGCACGACTGGTTAAGGAGAATATCACAGCTGTACTGCGGGAGGACACCTCGGAGGGCTCATATAGTGAGCCAATATGGGCAAAGATCAGGAATAAGAAGGGCGTAGTCACAATGTTGGGGGTTTACTTTGGCCACCCAATAGCCAGCAACAGACGGAGGAACAGATACGTCGGCAGATTTTGGCAAGGTGTAACAGTAACAGGGTTGTTGTGGTGGGAGATTTTAACTTCCCCCATATTGACGGGGACTCACTTAGTGCTAGAGGTGGGATGGGACAGAGTTTATAAGAAGCATCCAGGAGGGCTTCTTGATACAGTATGTAGATAGTCCAACTAGGGAAGGGACCATACTGGACCTGGTATTGGGGAATGAGCCCGGCCAGGTGGTCGATGTTTCAGTAGGGGAGCAGTTTGGGAACAGTGACCACAATTCAGTAAGCTTTAAGTACTGATGGATAAAGATAAGTATAGTCCTCAAGTTAAGGTGCTAAATTGGGGGAAGGCTAATTACAACAATATTAGGCAGGAATTGAAGAATGTAGATTGGGGGCAGATGTTTGAGGGCAAATCAGCATCTGGCATGTGGGAGGCTTTCAAATGTAAGTTGATAGGGATTCAGGACTGGCACATTCCTGTAAGGATGAAGGATAAATATGGCAAGTTTTGGGAACCTTGGATAATGAGAGATATTGTGAGCTGAGTCAAAGAGAAAAAGGAAGCATTTGTCAAGGCTGGGAACACATGAAGCAAGTGTGGAAAACACAGAAAGTAGAAAGAAACTTAAGCAAGGTGTAAGGAGGGCTAAAAGGGGTCGCAAAAAATCATTGGCCAGCAGAATTAAGGAAAATCCCAAGGCTTTTTATACATATATAAAGAGCAAGAGGATAGCCAGGGAGAGGGTTGGCCCACTCAAGGGCAGGGGAGGGAATTTATGCGTGGAGCCAGAGGAAATGGATAAGGTATTAAATGAGTACTTTGCGTCAATATTCACCAAAGAAAAGGACTTGGTGGATGAAGAGTCTGGGAAAGGGTGTGTAGATAGTTTGAGTCATGTTGAGATCAAAAAAGGAGGAGATATTGGGGTTCTTGAGAAATATTAAGGTAGACAAGTCCCCAGGGCCTGATGGGATATACCCCAGAATACTGAGAGAGGCAAGGGAGGAAATTGCTGCGGCCTTGAGAGAAATTTTTGTATCCTCACTGGCTACAGGGGAGGTCATGATGTGGAGATGCCGGCGTTGGACTGGGGTGAACACGATAAGAAGTCTCACAACACCAGGTTAAAATCCAACAGGTTTATTTGGTAGCAAATACCATAAGCTTCCAGAGCACTGCTCCTTCGTCAGATGGAGTGGAAATGTGCTCTCAAACAGTGCAAACAGACAAAATCAAGTTGCAGAATACTGATCAGAATGCGAATCCTACAACCAGCCAGGTCTTAAAGGTACAGACATGTTGGTGGAGGGAACATTAAACACAGGTTAAAGAGATGTGTATTGTTTCCAGACAGAACAGCCAGTGAGATTCTACAAGCCCAGGAGGCAAGCTGTGGGGGTTACTGATAATGTGACATAAATCCAACATCCCGGTTTAGGCCGTCCTCATGTGTGCGGAACTTGGCTATCAGTTTCTGCTCAGCGACTCTGCGCTGTCGTGTGTCGTGAAGGCCACCTTGGAGAACACTTACCTGAAGATCCAAGGCTGATTACCCGTGACTGCTGAAGTGCTCCCCCACAGGAAGAGAACAGTCTTGCCTGGTGATTGTCGAGCGGTGTTCATTCATCCGTTGTCGTAGCATCTGCATGGTCTCCCCAATGTATCATGCCTCGGGACATCCTTTCCTGCAGCGTATCAGGTAGACAATGTCGGCCGAGTTGCAAGAGTAGGTACCGTGTACCTGGTAGATGGTGTTCTCACGTGAGATGATGGCATCCGTGTCGATGATCCGGCACGTCTTGCAGAGGTTGCTGTGGCAGGGTTGTGTGGTGTCGTGGTCACTGTTCTCCTGACGTCTGGGTAGTTTGCTGTGGACAATGGTCTGTTTGAGGTTGCGTGGTTGTTTGAAGGCAAGAAGTGGGGGTGTGGGGATGGCCTTGGCGAGATGTTCGTCTTCATCAATGACATGTTGAAGGCTCCGGAGGAGATGCCGTAGCTTCTCCGCTCCGGGGAAGTACTGGACGACGAAGGGTACTCTGTCCACCGTGTCCTGTTTTTGTCTTCTGAGGAGGTCGGTGCGGTTTTTCGCTGTGGCACGTCGGAACTGTTGATCGATGAGTCAAGCGCCATATCCTGTTCTTATGAGGGCATCTTTCAGCGTCTGGAGGTGTCTGTTGCGATCCTCCTCATCCGACCAGATCCTGTGTATTCGGAGGGCTTGTCCATAGGGGATGGCTTCTTTAACGTGTTTAGGGTGGAAGCTGGAGAATTGGAGCATCATGAGGTTATCCATGGGCTTGCCGTACAGTGAGGTGCTGAGGTGACCATCCTGGATGGAGATGCGTGTGTCCAAGAATGCAACCGATTCCGGAGAGTAGTCCATGGTGAGTCTGATGGTGGGATGGAACTTGTTGATGTCATCATATAGTTGTTTCAGTGATTGCTCACCATGACTCCAAAGGAAGAAAATATCATCGATGTATCTAGTGTATAGCATCGGTTGAAGGTCCTGTGCGGACCTGTGCGAGGCACGGTACATTGGGGAAACCATGCAGACACTACGACAACGGATGAATGAACACCGCTCGACAATCACCAGGCAAGACTGTTCTCTTCCTGTGGGGGAGCACTTCAGCAGTAACGGGCATTCAGCCTTGGATCTTCAGGTAAGCGTTCTCCAAGGCGGCCTTCACGACACACGACAGCGCAGAGTCGCTGAGCAGAAACTGATAGCCAAGTTCCGCACACATGAGGACGGCCTAAACCGGGATGTTGGATTTATGTCACATTATCAGTAACCCCCACAGCTTGCCTCCTGGGCTTGTAGAATCTCACTGGCTGTTCTGTCTGGAGACAATACACATCTCTTTAACCTGTGTTTAATGTTCCCTCCACCAACATTGTCTGTACCTTTAAGACCTGGCTGGCTGTCGGATTCGCATTCTGATCAGTATTCTGCAACTTGATTTTGTCTGTTTGCACTGTTTGAGAGCACATTTCCACTCCATCTGACGAAGGAGCAGTGCTCCGAAAGCTTATGGTATTTGCTACCAAATAAACCTGTTGGACTTTAACCTGGTGTTGTGAGACTTCTTACAGGGGAGGTTCCAGAGGATTGGAGAATAGCCAATGTTGTTCCTTTGTTTAAGAAGGGCCGCAAGAATAATCCAGGTAATTACAGGACGGTGAGCCTTACATCGGTGGTAGGGAAATTATTGGAGAGGATTCTTCGGGACAGGATTTACTCCCACTTGGAAATAAGTGGACGTATTAGTGAGAGGCAACATGGTTTTGTGAAAGGGAGGTCGTGTCTCACTAACTTGATCGAGTTTTTCGAGGAAGTGACGAAGATGATTGATGAGGGTAGGGCAATGGATGTTATCTACATAGACTTCAGTAAGGCCTTTGACAAGGTCCCTTCACAGAATGTGAAGTCGCATGGGATCAGAGTTGAACTCGCAAGGTGGATACAGAACTGGCTCGGTCATAGAAGACAGAGGGTAGCAGTGGAAGGGTGCATTTCTGAATGGAGGGCTGTGACAAGTGGCATTCCTCAGGGATCAGTGTTGGGACCTTTGCTGTTTGCAATATATATATATAAATGGTTTGGAGGAAAATGTAACTTAGTAAGTTTGCAGACGGCACAAAGGTTGGTGGATTTGCGGATAGTGATAAGGACCATCAGAGGATACAGCAGGATATAGATAGATTGAAGGCTTGGGCGGAGAGATGGCAGATGGAGTTTACTCCAGACAAATGTGAGGTAATGCATTTTGGAAGATCTAATACAGATAGGAAATATACAGTAAATGGCAGAACCCTTAAGACTATTGATAGGCAGAGGGATCTGGGTGTACAAGTACACAGGTCACTGAAAGTGGCCACGCAGGTGGAGAAGGTAGTCAAGAAGGCATAAGGCTTGCCTTCATTGGCTGGGGCATTGAGTTTAAAAATTGTCAAGCAATGTTGCAGCTTTATAGAACCTTAGTTAAGCCGCACTTGGAAAATAGTGTTCAATTCTGGTCTCCACACTACCAGAAGGATGTGGAGGGTCTGGAGAGGGTACAGAAAAGATTTACCAGGATGTTGTCTGGCATGGAGGGCATTAGCTATGAGGAGAGGTTGGAGAAACTTGGTTTGTTCTCACTGGAATGACGGAGGTTGAGGGCCGACCTGATAGACATCTCCAAGGTTATGAGGGGCATGGACAGACTGGATAGTCAGAAGCTTTATCCCAAGGTGAACGAGTCAATTACCCGGGGGCATAGGTTTAAGGTGTGAGGGGCAAGGCTTAAAGGAGATGTACAAGGCAAGTTTTTTACACAGAGGGTGGTGGGTGCCTGGAACTCACTGCCGGGGGAGGTAGTGGAAGCAGATGTGATAGTGACTTTTAAGGGGCCTCTGGACAAATACATGAATAGGATGGGAATAGAGGGATAGGGTCCCTGGAAGCGTACGGGGCTTTAGTTCAGTTGGAAAGCATAGTCGGTGCAGGCTTGGAGGGCCGAAGGGCCTGTTCCTGTGCTGTAATTTTCTTTGTTCTTTGTTGAAACAGTATTTCAGCCTTCTTCAATAAGAAGTGAAAGATTCATCTCGGTCTCCTCCTGTGGTCCGCAGCATCACAGACACCAGTCTTCAGCCGACTTGATTTGTGCTGCATGTTATCAAGAAATGACTGAATTCACTGGACACTGCAAAGGCTGTGGTCCAGGAAACATCCCGACTGAAGACTGGTGCCCCAGAAGCAGCTGTGCCCACAGCCAAGCTGTTCTGATAAAGGTGTAATTTGAGTGTCAGCTGCGGTTTAGTTGATACCACTCTCACATCGGAGTCACAGGATACTGAGTTCAAGTCCCACTCCAGGGCTTAAGGAAAAAAAAGACTAACACTGGTGGGATGCTGCATTGTCGAAAGTGCTGCCTTTTGAATGGGTATTTAAACAGACACTGAACTGGAGGGGGTGCAGAGGAGATTCACCAGGATGCTGCCTGGGATGGAACATTTAAGTTATGAAGAGAGGTTGTGTAGGCTTGGGTTGTTTTCACTGGAGCACTGAAGACTGAGGGGTGGTCTGATCGAAGTGTACAAGATTATGAGGGGCATGGACAGAGTGGATAAGGACTAGCTGTTTCCCTTAATTGTAGGGTCAGTCACGAGGGGATACAAGGTCAAGGTGAGTGGAAGGAGGTTTGGGGGATGTGAGGAAAAACATTTTTATCCAGAGGGTGGTGACAGTCTGGAATGCATTGCCTGGGAGAATGGTAGAGGTGGGTTGCCTCGCATCCTTTAAAAAGTACTTGGATGATCACTTGACACGTCGTAACATTCAAGGCAACGGGCCAAGTGCTGGTAAATGGGGTTAGGTATATAGGTTAGGTGTTTCTCACGTGATAATGCAGACTCAATGGGCCGAAGGGCCTCTTCTGCACCATGCGATTACTGTGACTCTGAGACTCCCCCTGCCTGCTCGGGTGGATGTACAAGATCCCATGGCACGATTTCAAAGATGGAAAGTGGGAAGGTTAAAATCACCCGTATGTTCTGCTGGTCTGCTGAAGTGGTTCAACATCCTATTCCTCTATTGAGTGCTTGAGTGTTGCCTTCAGTAAGACAGCACAGTCTCTTCCAGCTTCACTCAGAGCTATGTCCACACGATGTCCACTCTTGACATTCTCCTTTGCTCTTTCTCCAGGTTTGCTTCCCTTGTTTGCTGATATTAGTCTGAGGAGATACGCCAGGTCATCCTGATGGCCCACAGTGTATCATGGATGATCAACTTGGACATGTTACGTGTGTACTAAATCTATCCCATTTAGCATGCCCTCTTTCAATTAGATCTACCATCAAACTGTCCATTTATTTCCCCAACTTTTTTCTGTAATTTATGAGTGAAACACTAAAACATAAGGTGTATTTTTATTTGCACGAATATGTAAAATATTTATATATAACTGGTGGACATTGAAAAACTTGGTGGCATGGTGGCACAGTGGTTCACACAGCTGCCTCATAACACCAGGGACCTGGGTTCAATTCCGGCCTCGGGTGACTGTCTGCATGGAGTTTGCATGTTATCCCATGTCTTCGTGGGTTTCCTCCAGTTTCTCCAGTTTCCTCCCACACTCCAAAGATGTGCAAGTTTTTTTTTCCCTAAGGTAGAAAAGTCATGTACTAGGGCACATAGGTTTAAGGTGCTTGGGGAAAAGTTTAGAGGAGATGTGCGTGGCAAGTTTTTTGCACAGAGGATGGTGAATGTCTGGAACGTGCTGCCCAGGGAGGTGGTGGGAACAGGTATGATAGCGACATTTAAGGGGCATCTCAATGAATACATGAATAGGATGGGAATGGAAGGATATGGACTCCGTAAGTGCATATGATTTTAGTTTAGGCATGCATCATGATTGGTGCAGGCTTGGAGGGCCGAAGGGCTTGTTCCTGTGCTGGAGGCCGGAATTTTACTGGTATGACCGCACGAGGCTCATAAGATCATGCCCAAGGCCAATGGACAATGCCGTTCTGCAAGCCTTGCCTGCACCAATTTTGGGGCGGGCGAACCAATAAAATCAGGGCCGTATTGTTCTTTGTTCTTTTGTTAGATTGATCAGCCACCAATCAACTAAACTGTCCCTTAGTGTCAGGGGGATTACAAGATAAATACATGGGATTACAGGGATTGGGTAGGATTCTTGTCGGTGCACATTCGATGGGCTGAATGGTCTCTTTCTGCACTGTAGGGATTCTATGATTCTCTTCTATGATTATCCTGTCCTTCCAGTTTAAAGATTTGTGTAGCCAAGATCTTCAATTATTTCAAAGTTGTACCTCTGAGCATGTACAGTCTTTACTTAGTCTTTATAAATGCAGCACCTCACAGTGTCAATTATTAAGATTAATCCTGCACTCTTTTGTATGTAATTTAACTAAATCAGGGCTCAGAGAGGGTTTTAATTAATACCAAGGCTCAGTGCTGACAAGCAAAGGGAGGGTTCATATGCAGTATAAATAACACCAAAATGCCTCGAATAGAGATAATTGCTGGTGTTATCTGCAGTAGTGACAGATCATTGTAACAACCACAGAAAAATCACATGTGCTAGTTGCTTTAGACTCCTGCAATCTCATTATGAGACTCGCTGTTTATTAGCAGGCTTATTGAGAGCTTCATTGAAACTAGAACAGAGGTGCTGGAAAGATGCAGGAGTGCATGTAGGTGACCACAAAGAAACTTTGATAACTGCCCCTGGTGCCACTGGCCAGGATTTTCTGATGTGGAGATGCTGGCGTTGGACTGGGGTAAGCACAGTAAGAAGTCTCACAACACCAGGTTAAAGTCCAACAGGTTTATTTGGTAGCAAATACCATAAGCTTTCGGAGCGCTGCCCCTTCGTCAGATGGAGTGGTCTCTGTTCTCCAACAGTGCACAGACACAGAAATCAAGTTACAGAATACTAATTAGAATGCAAATCTCTACAGCCAGCCAGTCACGACACACGACAGCGCAGAGTCGCTGAGCAGAACCTGTTGGACTTTAACCTGGTGTTGTGAGACTTCTTATCAGGATTTTCTGGCCATTCACGTATGGCCACTGCTACAAGCGAGGACGGAAAATTTGGCGCTTGGCCAAATCTCTGTTCACTGCAGCGGGACCGGAGAATACTGCCGGTGTGAGCAGCCGGAGATTCCCGGTCATTGTTATTGAAGAGTCATAGATTCTTACAGTGCAAAATGAGGCCATTCGGCCCATCAAGACTGCACCAACCACAATCTCACCCATAACTCCATGCATTTACCCTAACTAGTGCCCCTGACACCAAGGGGCAATTTAGCATGGCCAATCCACCTAACCCGTACATCTATGTCAGACTCATCTCCAAACTCCATGGCCTGGGCCTCGGCACCTCCCTCTGTGACTGGATCCTGAACTTCCTAACTCACAGACCACAATCAGTAATGATAGGCAACAACATCTCCTCCACGATCATCCTCAACACTGGTGCCCCACAAGGCTGTGTTCTCAGCCCCCTACTATACTCCTAGTATACCTATGACTGTGCGGCCAAATTCCCCTCCAATTTGATTTTCAAGTTTGCTGACAACACCACCATGGTGGGTCAGATTTCAAACAATGATGAGACAGAGTACAGGAATGAGATTGAGAATTTGGTGAACTGGTGCGGCAACAATAATCTCTCCCTCAATGTCAACAAAACAAAGGAGATTGTCATCAACTTCAGGAAGAGTAAAGGTGAACATGCCCCTGTCTACATTGAAGGGGACAAAGTAGAAAGGATCGAGAGCTTCAAGTTTTTAGGTGTCCAGATCACCAACAACCTGTCCTGGTCCCCCCATGCCGACACTATAGTTAAGAAAGCCCACCAATGCCTCTACTTTCTCGAAAGGCTAAGGAAATTTGGCATGTCAGCTGCGACTTTCACCAAACTTTACAGATGCACCATAGAAAGCATTCTTTCTGGTTGTATCACAGTTTGGTATGGCTCCTGCTCTGCCCAAGACCACAAGGAACTACAAAAAGTCGTGATTGTAGCCCAATCCATCACGCAAACCAGCCTCCCATCCATTGACTCTGTCTACACTTCCCGCTGTGTCGGAAAAGCGGCCAGCATAATTAAGAACCCCACACACCCCGGACATTCTCTCTTCCACCTTCTTCCGTCGGGAAAAAGATACAAAAGTCTGAAGTCACGTACCAACCGACTCAAGAACAGCTTCTCCCCTGCTGCTGTCAGACTTTTGAATGGACTGACCTTGCATTTAGTTGATCTTTCTCTACACCCTAGCTATGACTGTAACACTACATTCTGCACTCTCTTGTTTCCCTCTTTAATAACGGTATGCTTTGTCTGTATAGCGCGCAAGAAACAATACTTTTCACTGTATGTTAATACATGTGACAATAATAAATCAAATCAAAAATCAAATCATCTTTGGACTGTGGGAGAAAACCGGAGCACACGGAGGAAACCCACGCAGGCACGGGGAGAATGTGCAAACTCCATACAGACAGTGAATTAAGCCAGAAATTGAACCCGGGTCCCTGGCACTGTGCGGCAACAGTGCTAACCACTGTGCAGCAACAGTGCTAACCACTGTGCCACCATGCTATTTGTCTGGAAGATAAGAATAGCCAGAAGCTGCTTCAGAATGATGCTGCCTGTTCTGTGCTGTCTCTGAATGGAACTGCCACTGGGTTTGTGATGATGTCTCTGTTCCTGTTGGTGATCATGTTGTGGAGATGCCGGCGTTGGACCGGGCTAAGCACAGTAAGATGTCTCACAACACCAGGTTAAAGTCCAACAGGTTTATTTGGCAGCACTAGCTTTCGGAGCCTCAAGCTCCTTCTTCAGGTGAGTGAGGACTTGTGTTCACAAACAGGGCATATAAAGACACAAACTCAATGTACTAAATAATGATTGGAATGCGAGTCTTTACAGGTAATCAAGTCTTAAAGGTACAGACAATATGATTGGAGGGAGGGTTAAACACAGGTTAAAAATATGCTGTATTGTCTCCAGCCAGGACAGTTAGTGAGATTTTGCAAGCCCAGGCAAGTTGTGAGGGTTACAGATAGTGTGACATGAACCCAAGATCCCAGTTGAGGCTGTCCTCGTGTGTGCGGAACTTGGCTATCAGTTTCTGCTTGGCAATTCTGCGCTGTTGTGTGTCGTGAAGGCCGCCTTGGAGAACACTTACCCAAAGATCAGAGGCTGAATGCCTGTGACTGCTGAAGTTTTCCCCAACTGGAAGGGAACACTCCTGCCTGGTGATTGTTGAGAGGTGTTCATTCATTCATTGTCATAGCGTCTGCATGGTTTCCCCAATGTACCATGCCTCGAGACATCCTTTCCTGCAACGTATCAGATAGACAACATTGGCCGAGTCGCAAGAGTACGTACTGTGTACCTGGTGGATGGTGTTCTCACTTGAGATGATGGCATCCATGTCGATGATCCAGCACATCTTGCAGAAGTTGCTGTGGCAGGGTTGTGTGATGTCGTGGTCACTGTTCTCCTGAAGGCTGGGTAGTTTGCTGCGGACAATGGTCTGTTTGAGGTTGTGTGGTTGTTTGAAGACAAGAAGTGGGGGTGTGGGGATGGCCTTGGTGAGATGTTCGTCTTCATCAATGACATGTTGAAGGCTCCGGAGAAGATGTCGTAGCTTCTCTGCTCTGGGGAAGTATTGATGATGAAGAGTACTCTATCCGCCGTGTCCCGTGTTTGTCTTCTGAGGAGGTTGGTACGGTTTTTCGCAGTTGCACGTCGGAACTGTCGATCGATGAGTCGAACGCCATATCCTGTTCTTATGAGGGCATCTTTCAGCCTCTGGAGGTGTCTGTTGCGATCCTCCTCATCTGAGCAGATCCTGTGTATACGGAGGGCTTGTCCATAGGGGATGGCTTCTTTAACGTGTTTAGGGTGGAAGCTGGAGAAGTGGAGCATCGTGAGGTTATCCGTGGGCTTGCGGTAAAGTGAAGTGCTAAGGCGACCATCTTTGATGGAGATGCGTGTGTCCAAGAATGCAACCGATTCTGGAGAGTAGTCGACGGTGAGTCTGATGGTGGGATGGAACTTGTTGATGTCATCATATAGTTGTTTCAATGATTGATTCAATGAGTCCAAATGAAGAAAATGTCATCGATGTATCTAGTGTATAGCATCGGTTTAAGGTCCTGTGCGGTGAAGGGGTCTTGTTCGAACTTGTGCATAAAGATGTTGGCATGTTGAGGTGTGAATTTGGTCCCCATGGCTGCTCCGTGTGTCTGGATAAAGAACTGGTTGTTGAAGGTGAAGACTTTGTGGTCCAGGATCAAGCGGATGAGCTGTAGAATTGCATCTGGAGACTGGCAGTTGTCGGCGTTGAGTACTCAGGCAGTTGCAGCAATGCCATCATCGTGGGGGATGCTGGTGTACAGTGCCGAGACATCCATTGTGACGAGGAGTGCTCCTGGTTCAACTGCTCCATGTGTTCTGAGTTTCTGTAGGAAGTCCGTAGTGTCGCGACAGAAGCTGGGGGTTCTTTGTACAATGGGTTTCAGGATGCATTCCAACCATTTTCTTGTAAATTGAGTTTGTGTCTTTATATGCTCTGTTTGTGAACACAAGTCGTTACTCACCTGAAGAAGGAACTTGAGGCTCCGAAAGCTAGTGCTGCCAAATAAACCTGTTGGTGATGACAGCTGCAGTGTACAGAATGAAGAAACCCAGGGCTACCTCTTCCCAACATACTGAGATTGATCTGTAGACCTGAAACAGAAATAAATTGGAAAAATATGAAAAAATAAACTCAGCTCAGCACGTCTGACTACAACTGTAAGGAGAGAGAAAACAGAGTTAACGTTTCAAGTCCTCTTTGTCAGCTCATTCACTCTGCGTTCTCTCTCCTCACAGACCTTGCCAGAGCTGCTGAGTTTTTCCCTGCATCCTCTATTCTTGTTTCAGATTCGAGCACTCACAATATTTTCCCTCATCTTAATTCAAGCTTGTTGGCTTCATGATGTTCCCACATTGGCTACTGATGGTGTTTGATTGAAGTTTAACTGGCAGCCACCAGCAATGCTAGAAAAATGGTCAGGAAATCATCTGATCACAGGAACACAGTGGGAGGTCCTGGGGCACAGTTGTGGCGGCCCTACCTCTGAGCAAGAAGTTTCAGGTTCAAGTCCCACTTCAGCTCTTGCTGGCCACAGAAGGTGTGTTCATAACATGGCCAAACATGTTGATTGTCTGCCATCCATCTTCTAATATGCCTGTGACAAGCAGGAAGAGCAGGAGAGTTTCCTGGTCAGCCATCCCGCAGAGAACAAGGCCAGTACTTTAAGTTTATATTATTAGTGTCACAAGTAGGCTTCTATTAACATTGCAATGAAGTTACTGTGAAAATCTCCTAATCGCCACACTCTGGTGCCTGTTCGGGTACACTGAGTGGCAACTTAGCACGGCCAGTGCACCTAACCAGCATGTATTTTGGACCATGGGAGGAAACCAGAGCACCCGGAGGAAACCCACGGAGAATGTGTAGACTTCACACACACAGGCCCTGATTTTGCTATCGCGTTGTTGGGCGTGAGGCGAGGAGTGCGATCCGCGCCACCTCCGTGCCGGTTCCCCCTTTACCAAGGCTCAAAAATGGCCATGATTGGGACCGCACCCGAAATGGGCACGATGGCCATTTAAATGCATTTGCAAGCATTTAAATTGACTTAATGGGCTGTATGCCCAACTCTACTGGCACTTCCCCCTTTACCACCACGTTCACCCATCCGGAATCGGCGTGAAACAGATGTGCTTCATATAAGTCCGATTTGGGCACCCCATCAGTGAGGGGTAGTGAGGAGGTAAGTGCCCAGCATTCGATGGCTCTCTGCTGCTTATGGCCCTTTCGTTGTGGCCATTTTCTTTCTCAGGTCGGTGGGGGCTTTAAGAGTGTGTGGGGGAGTTGGGGGGGGGGGGGGGGGCTGTTGCTCAGCAGGGTGTCCGATGTCTGATTTGCAGCACAGACCTGGGTCTCAGCACTGACCTCGGGTCTTGCGGATGCTGCTGGGTCCTAGTACACTCAGCACTCTGCCAGCTGAAGGATGTTCACAAAGCCCTTGAAAATTGCACTGCTGCAGCCTCTCAACTTTTCAAGGAACTATGATTCTGGGGAGCATGTGGCTGGGGGAATGGGGGTTCACTGCCACTATGCCCAAGATCAGTGGGGGGAAGGGGGATCTACTGCCACTCTGCCTGAGATCAGTGGGGGTGAAAGGGGGTCCGCTGCCACTCTGTCTGAGATCAATGGTGGGGGGAAGGGGGTGGAGGGGCTCACGATCAGTCTGGATGGCAGAGGGGGTAGGGGGAGGCATTATCCAGCCCGGGAGGGATGTGGCAGTGGAGCATTCTATCATTTTTTTCTGCGCATGCGCAGTTGGAGGAGCCAATTGGAACTGCTGCGCCTTGGGTGCGTTAAACCCCACCCACAGGCTTGTGCAGTGCGATTCGGAATCACTGATATTTTTTCAGGCAGAGTGCATATGGGGGCACCTCAGAACGGGTCTAAAAGTCGAATCTGAAACACCCAGTTTCTAGTCCGTCCAGCATTTATAATCAAAATTGTAAAATAGGGTCCACAGTGTCCCAAACATGGAATTGAACCCCAGTCCCTGGCACTGTGAGGCAGCAGTGCTAACCACTGTGCCACCCTGCTGCCCTTCAGAGAGATTATAACAGCTTCAGAGGTGAGGTCATGTAGCTTTTGCACTTTAATTCAGTGGGAATAATAATCGACAATGATAAGGAAATATTTCCCCCTTTAATTCAAATAAGCTCATACCAAGGTGTTCCCATGGCCTGGGAAAGAGGAGAGCAGAAGTGGCTCTTTCTATTCCTGTCTGTGAATGGCATAGGTGAAATTGTTGGAAACAGTGAGTGTAATTTACTGTTGCATCAAGCTGCTCTTTATCATTTAGCTTGATTCCTCCTGAACCTGGAGTGGTATGGTGGCACAGTGGTTATCACTGCTGCCTGACAGCTCCAAGGACCCGGGTTCGATTCCCGGCTTGGGTCACAGTCTGTGTGAAGTCTACACGTTCTCCCCGTGTCTGTGTGGGTTTCCTCTGGGTGCTCCAGTTTCCTCCCACAATCCAAAGATGTGTGGGTTAGGTGGATTGGCCATGCTAAATTGCCCCTTAGTGTCAGGGAGATTAGCTAGGGTAAATGCATGGGGTTACAGGGATAGGGCTTGGATGGGATTATTGTCTGTGCAGACTCGATGGGCCGAATGGCCTCCTTCTGCACTATAGGGATTATATTATTCTATGATTCTAACCTTGGTGTCGGATTGATAGAAGTTGCTGAGTAATATTTTGCATCCATTCAACACTGTTAGAAAAAACTGAAACTCCAGCTCCTGTGCCCAATTTAAATGCTGCATGATGTCCATTGACTCAATATGAGTGCTCCAGCTTTTTTTCCATTTACATGCTGGAGGAAGCTGATTTCTTGGATGTCTGGTTCCTGTGTTTCTCATGTAGAGCTTCTTTGAAGATGCTTTTCTTTCGGCTTTGCAAACTCTGACTTTTTTGAATGATGAAGTGTTTTAACATGACCAAACTTGCCAGACCCATATCACTGTGTGGTTCGGGCAGCACATTTTTTTGTCGCTGGGGGCCTTCTTCACATCAAAGGAGACATTAGAAAATGGTGGCTTGGGCCCTTTCAGCATGTTTCGCTGTTTGCAACCACAATGCATTTTCAGTTTTGCACCCAACAAACTGAATGGCTTCATTGCATTGTTTCTGCAGTAATTCTCTCTCATCCCTTACATAGGGTGGGAATTTTCCATCTCTCCTGTCCCACTGAAGTCATGGTGAACCTGCCAGCAGCTGGGTGGGTGAGCCACACAAAAGCCCATAGATTTCAGCAGGACCAGAAGATCCCACCTGTGGCCAATGGCTCCCCTCATATTCCATGGGAAAACCCGTCATGGGAGTAAGGAGCCTGGTCATAGGTATGATTTTGTCTTCATTCTTTAGCCTATCTAACCATACATTAAGTTGATCTTTCTCTGCACCCTAGCTGACTGCAACACTATATTCTGCACCCTCTCCTTTCATTCTCCCCAAGTACTCTATAACGGTATGTATTGTCTATATAATGAACAAGAACAAAGAAAGACACAGCACAGGAACAGGCCCTCCTGCCCTTCAAACCTGTGCCGATCATGATGCCCTAACTAAATTAAAACTGCATTCACTTGCAGAGTCCGTATCCTTCCATTCACATCCTATTCATCTATTTGTCTAATTGCCCCTTAAACGCTGCTATCATGCCTGCTCCCACTACCTCCCTGAGCAGCGTGTTGCAGACATTCACCACCCTCTGAGTAAAAAACTTGCCTCGCACATCTCCTCTAAACTTTTCCCCATGCATTTTAAAAGTATATCCCCCTCGTATTTGACTTTTCTACCCTAGGAAAGAGAATCTGACTATCCACTCTGTCCATGCCACTCATAATTTTGTAGACCTCTAACAGGTCACCCCTCAACTTCCGTCGTTCCAGTGAGAACAAACCGAGTTTATCCAACCTCTCCTCACAGCTAATACCCTCCAGATCAGGCAACATCCACCCTTTGTACCAGTCTACCATGAGGTACCTTGTCAAGGGCTTTACTGAAATCCATGTATACAATATCCACTGCCTTTCCCTCATCTATCATCTTTGTCACTTCCTTGAAAAACTCGATCAAGTTAGTGAGACACGACCTCCGCTTCACAAAATCTTGCTGTCTATCACTAATAAGTTCACTTGTTTCCAAATGTGAGTAAATCCTGTTCCTAAGAATCTTTCCCAATTATTTCCTTAGCACTGATGTAAGGCTCACTGGCCTATAATTTCCTGGATTATCCCTGTTGCCCTTCTTAAACAATGGAACAGCATTGGCTATCTTCCAGTCCTCTGGAACTTTACCTGTAGCCAATGAGGGCGGCACGGTAGCACAGTGGTTAGCACTGCTGCTTCACAGCTCCAGGGACCTGGGTTCGATACCCGGCTTGGGTCACTGTCTGTGTGGAGTTTGCACATTCTCCTCGTGTCTGCGTGGGTTTCCTCCGGGTGCTCCGGTTTCCTCCCACATTCCAAAGATGTGCGGGTTAGGTTGATTGGCCATGCTTAAATTGCCCCTGAGATGTGTAGGTTAGAGGGAGTAGTGGGTAAAATATATGGGGGTAGGGCCTGGGTGAGATTGTGGTCGGTGCAGACTCGATGGGCCGAATGGCCTCTTTCTGTACTGTAGGGTTTCTAATTTCTAATTCTAATTTCATACAAAGATTTCTGTCAAGGCACCAGCAATTTCCACCTTTGCCTCCCTCAGTACTCTGGGGTAGATCCCATTAGGCCCTGGGGACTTATCTACTTTAATGCTTTTTAAGATGCCCAACACCTCCTCCTTTTTGATATCGACATGACTCAGAATATCTACATACCCTACCCTAGGCTCCTCATCCATCAAGTCCATCCAGTGGTTAGCACTGCTGCTTCACAGCTCCAGGGACCAGGGTTCGATTCCCGGCTTGGGTCACTGTCTGTGTGGAGTTTGCACATTCTCCTCATGTCTGCGTGGGTTTCCTCCGGGTGCTCCGGTTTCCTCCCACAGTCCAAAGATGTGCGGGTTAGGTTGATTGGCCATGCTAAAATTGCCCCTAAGTGTCCTGAAATGCATAGATTAGAGGGATTAGCGGGTAAAATATGTAGGGATATGGGGGTAGGGCCTGGGTGGGATTGTGGTCGGTGCAGACTTGATGGGCCAAATGGCCTCTTTCTGTACTGCAGGGTTTCTATGATTTCTATGAAGTCCCTCTCTTTGGTGAATACTGAGGCAAAGTATTCATTTAGTATCTTGTCCATTTCCTCTGGTTCCATGCATAGATTCCCTCCACTATCCTTGAGTGGACCAACCCTCTCCCTGGCCACCCTCTTGCTCTTTACATATATATAAAATGTCTTGGGATTTTCCTTAATCCTGTTTGCCAATGGCTTTTCATGACCTCTTTTAGCCCTCCTAACTCCTTCTTTAAGTTGCTTCCTACGTTCTTTATATTCTTCAAGGCTCCATCTGTCATCAGCCTTTTAGATCTCATGACTACTTCCTTTTTGTTTTTGACAAGGTTTATAATATTCGTCATTAACCAGGGATCCCGCACAGAAAACAATACTTTTCACTGCATCCCAATACATGTGACAATAATAAATCAAATCAGATAAAGTCAAACCAGTTGTACAGTTGACGTGCGAAATCTTCCTTAAGTTGTAGACAGGGTGTTTTCTAAAACACTAACCACTATCCTGATTCTAAATAACTCATCTTTTAATGGTCCATACTCATAATTGTCATCCAAATGAATGAATTTATGAATGAATCAATCTTTCACATGACCTTTGGCTTCATTAATTAAATTTTGTCCTCTCTATTATGATAATTTGATGGAGACTGAAATATTTGATTTGATTTGATTTATTGTCACATGTATTAGTATACAGTGAAAAGTATTGTTTCTTGCGCGCTATGCAGACAAAGCATATCGTATATAGAGAAGGAAAGGAAAGGGTGCAGACTGTAGTGTTACAGTCATAGCTAGGGTGTAGAGAAAGATCATCTTAATCCGAGGTAGATCCATTCAAAAGTCTGATGGGCAGCAGTGAAGAAGCTGTTCTCAGTTGGTACGTGTCCTCGGACTTTAGTATCTTTTTCCTGATGGAAGAAGTTGGAAGAGAGTATGTCTGGGTGCGTGGGGTCCTTGATTATGCTGGGTGCTTTTCCAAGCAACGGGAAGGGTCGACAGTGCCAATTGGTGGAAGGCTTTGTTCCCAACCTTTGTAGTTTCTTACGGTCTTGAACAGAGCAGGAGCCATGCCAAGCTGTGATACAACCAGAAAGAATGCTTTCTATGGTGCATCTGTAAAAGTTGGTGAGAGTTTTAACTGATATTCCAAATTTCTTTAGTCTCCTGAGAAAGTAGAGGCACTGGTGGGTTTTCTTAACTATAGCGTCAGCAAGGAGGGGCCAGGACAGGTTGTTGGTGATTTGGACACCTAAAAACTTGAAGCTTTTGACCATTTCAACTTCATCCCCATTGATGACGGAGGCATGTTCTCCACTATGCTTCCTGAAGTTGATGACTATCTCCTTCATTTTGTTGACATTGAGGGAGAGATTTCACCAGTTCACCAGATTCTCTATCTCTTTCCTGTACTCCGTCTCATCATTGTTTGAGATCCAACCCAGCACGGTGGTGTCATCAGCAAACTTGAAAATCGATTTGGAGGGGAATTTGGTCACACTGTCATAGGTGTATAAAGAGTATAGTCAGGGGCTGAGGACACAACCTTGTTGGGTACCAGTGTTGAGGATGATTGTGGAGAAGATGTCCTATCCTTATTGATTGTATTTGTGGGTTAGGAAGTTCAGGATCCAGTCTCAGAGGGAGGAGCTGAGCCCCAGGACATGGAGTTTGTAGATGAATTTCGTAGGAATAATGGTGTTGAAGGCTGAGCTGTAGTTGATAAATAGGAGTCTGACACAGGTGCCTTTGTTATCTATGTGTTCCAGGGTTGAGTGCAGGGCCAGGGAGATGGCGTCTGCTGTGGACCTGTTTCGGCGGAAGGCGAACTGTAGTGGATCCAGGCAGTCCGGGAGGCTGGAATTGATTCGGGCCATGACTAACCTTTTGAAGCACTTCATAATGATGGATGTCAGAGCCATTAAGTCATTAAGGCACGCTGCTTGATTTCTCTTTGGTACCGGGATGATGGTCACCTTCTTGAAGCAGATAGGGACCTCAGATTGTTGCAAAGAGAGGCTAAGGTGCCTGCGAATACCCCCACCAGCTGGCCCACACAGAATCTGAGTGCCCTTCTGGGTACCCCATCTGGGTCAGTTGCTTTCTGTGAGTTGGCCTTCAAGAAGGCTGCTCTGACATCGGCAGTGGTGACCTCAGATACAGGTTCATCTGAGACTTCCGGGGTGGAGGGCATGCTCTGGCTGGCCTCTTGCTCAAAATGGGCATAGAATGCATTGAGCTCATCAGGGAGAGGTGTGTTGGAGCTGGTGATTTTACATGCCTTCATCTTGTAGCCTGTTATTTTTTGCAGACCTTGCCATTGTCGGCGGTGGTCTGTGTGGCTAGCCTGGGACTCCAGCTTGGTCCGGTATTGTCTTTTGGCATTTTTGATGCATCTCTTTAGATCATGTCCGGCTTTCTTGTATAGGTCAGGGTGGCCTGAGTGAACGCCTCAGACCTGGACATCAGCAGGCAGTGGATATCCCTGTTCATCCATGGTTTCCAGTTGGGGAACATGAAGACTTGCTTCTTTGGTACACAATCTTCTGCACACTTACTAATGAATATGAATCTAAGGCTCCAATGATATCTGCGCAGGAGACTGTCTCTTCACGCCTGTCCATCATCATCTGTGATGCTACTGACAGTCTATTACAAGGTGCTAACCTGATCCTTGTTATTCTTGCTTACAGGATCCAATGCATTGTAATGCCAAGTGAAGTCCCTTCTCCAGTTTTATAATTGCTCAGTGTGTCTGGAGCCCTCTATGTTCTGGGAGGGGTAGGAGGAAATCACTTCTCACCTTGGGTCAAGGTTCCTATTTCTTGCACTGTTTTCAGTCCTAGTTGCTCTGTTGTCCTTGTGGTTTCCCTCATTGGTTTGACTACCAGATTACCCTGAAGTCTTACACCCTTTGCTTTGTGCAGCTGCCAGGCCCCTCCTCAGGCTGTTTCCTGCTTTTCTTTTTATTGTTTCTCTGTGGGCGTAGTCACTGCTGCCACCATGTGTTTTTGTTGAGTTGTCTCAGAAGACTTTGGGTGGCTTACTATCGTCAGATTTTATTTTTGATTTGATTTGATTTGTTATTGTTATATATTAACATACAGTGAAAGGTATTGTTTCTTGCATGCTATTCAGACAAAACATACTGTTCATAGAGAAGGAAACGAGAGAGTGCAGAGTGTAGTGTTACAGTCATAGCTAGGGTGTAGAGAAAGATCAACTTAATGCACGGTAAGTCCATTCAAAAGTCTGACAGCAGCAGGGAAGAAGCTGTTCTTGAGGCGGTTTGTATGTGACCTCAGACTTTTGTATCTTTTTCTCAAAGGAAGAAGGTGGAAGAGAGAATGTCCGGGGTGTGTGGGGTCCTTAATTATGCTGGCTGCTTTGCCTAGGCAGCGGGAAGTGTAGACAGAGTCAATGGATGGGAGGCTGGAGGAGTGGCTGGAGGCAAACGTACTACATTAAAAGTACTTTTATTTACAGAGCTATATCTTGAAGATTATAAAATATCAGGACAAACATCTACTGCACTTCTCTTAGGTTCCTCTTACTCAGCTCCCTCTGAGTGGCATCATTATGACATTACTCCTTACACACAGGCTTAGTAACTATCACCAGAGTAGTGTGAGAGCTAACCTTTTAAAATGGCTGGTCTTTTCTTCATTCTTTCATAGGATGTGGGTGTCCCCGGCAAAGTTCTCAGCCTTTTGGCTAAAATCAAGTGTAGTATCGATGTGCTGCACTTGTTTGAAGTCATGGGGTTACACTGAGGCTTCATTTGAAGCAATTTTTTAAAGTGGCATCTCGGCCTTTTGGCTAAGATGCAAATAAGATTGAGCCTTGGAGGAGGTACAATGCCTGCTCCAATCAGCTTGGATCATGTAGATCAAGCCCAAGACAGGAAGTGAGAGCCAGTCTTATCAGCTTGGATCGGGAATGTCTCACTTGCTGAGCCTCTGAATTGGACTTTGATTGAATTGAATTGGATATGATATATTTAAAAAAATTGTTGAATACTGCCCCACCGCCAAGGCACAATGGGGAAAGGCCACCTTGTAAGGCCTTGTGGGTGGCACAGTGGCACAATGGTTAGCACTGCTGCCTCACAGCGCCAGGGATCCGGGTTCGATTCCCGGCTTGGTTCATTGTCTGCGCGGAGTCTGCACGTTCTCCGTGTCCGTGTGGGTTTCCTCCGTGCGCTGTCTGAAAGACAGTCTGAAAGACATGCTGGTTAGGTGCATTGACCACGCTAAATTCTCCCTCAGTGTACCTGAACAGGCACCGGAGTGTGGCGACTAGGAGATTTTCACAGTAACTTCATTGCAGTGTTAATGTAAGCCTACTTGTGATTCTAATAAATAAACTTTAAAATTTCAGCCAACGAAGACCGAGGAGTTAGTAATCGGAAAAAGACCTTGGGCTGTCTATAATCTCTGTGTGTAACTCTATTAAAGCACCACAAAGTGCAATTTGATCAATATACATAGTTTTATAAAGAACTTTGGACTTGTATTGAAATATATGTATGTTCTTGGACTGAACAGTGTAAATTTTGCTCTCAGGGAAAAATAAATATGATCGCATGTCACTGTGCTGATGATTGGAAATGTTTTCGGAATGATTTTCATCTTATATATGAATAAAGTATATTTTTGAAAAAAAATTGTCCCTTTAAGGACAGCACAGGCTATGTGACCCTTACTGTGCTGTGTTGCCCTTAAAGGGCAAACATCACACCACCCCTAATACCCCTGAATGGAATGCCTTGCCAAGCCATTTCAAAGGGGTAGTTAAGAGTCAACCACATTACTATGGGTCTGGAGTCACATGTAGGCCAGGCCTGGTAAGAACAGCAGATTTCCTTCCCTGAAGGACCTGAGTGACCCAGATGGGTTTTTATGACAATCGACAATGGTTTCATGGTCACCATTACTAAGGCTAACTTTCAATTCCACATCTTGTTAATTGAATTTAAATTCCACCAACTACCATGGTGGGATTTGATCACACGACCCCAGGATATTGGTCTGGCTCGCTGGATTACTCACCCAGTGTCATTACAGTGGTTGCTAAAGGGTGAGGCGCGCCACACTGGTGCGGCGAGAGAGGATGGCAAGTGTGGCGGGAAGATTCAAGGACAATCAAAGAAACATTTAAACATGGATTAGATATTTTTCCAAAGTGACTGTTTTATACTTTCTGGATGTCCCATGATCATATTATAAAGTAGTTGTGTTCTATGTTATGAATCAAGCACTGCTAGGAGTTGCATTTTTTGTTTTTGAATGTATTTCTTATCAATAAAAAATTTGGTGTGGCGCGAGCAAATTTTTATTCCGAAAGTGCGGCCCAATGAAAAAAGTTTGGGAACCACTGCATTAACACAAGGCCACTAGCTTCCCTTATTTTATTGTTGTGTTACAGTTAACCATTTGCAAGGACAGGTAACCAAAGTGGCCAAAGTGGTAGGGTTTAAGGACTATCTTGAAGCAGAGGGAAAGATAGCAAAGTGGGCAAATTTAGGGAGCGAGTTCCGCAGCTTCAGGCCTGGGCAGCACAAGGCATGGCCTTTGATGATGGCACATTGACAATCAGATGTACAAGAGAACAGAATTGGAGATTTTTAATTTGTGGTTCTGTCAATGTAAGTTGACTTTAGTGTGAACTAGGCCATGGGCACAGAGATCAAACTAATTTCTACACAGCATGTGGACAGCATGCTCAGTCTGAGAAGCAGAAATGATTGGAATAGGTTACTAAATCAATGTAGATAGTCAAATTTATATGCAATCAATATAGATGTGGAATTTATCTCCATAACAGCAATTTCTATCCCCGAATTTCACTTACGCATCATAACATTTCAGTTTTGCCTTCTGGAAATTCTAGTTGCACACAATCAACTCCATGTGGAGATTAAATCTATTGGCTAGGCTTATGATTCCGTGACACGTGTATATTACACATGGTCAGTGAAGAGCAGACTCCCTCAGATCACATTGCCTTTCCCATTGCATACATGTATATCATGTTACCATCCAATTCAGTCTGTCCATTTAAGAAGCTCTTGAATTGGAATTGCTGCACTTCATCTGACTCTCAAATTATGCCGATTAAGGTCATTGATGATTCATGCCAGCACTGTGATAACAACACGCCTGGGGGTTGATATTGGACGACAGTTCAGAATGCAAGATAATGAGCAGGCTTCAACAACAACAACTTGCATTTATATAATACCTTTAATATAACAGAAGTCAAAACATGACACATAGGCACATGTCGGTGGTCAAAAGCTGAGGCAAGGAGGCCAATTCACAAAAGGAAGAGAGGGAAAGGTTCAAAGAGGGGATTCCAGAATGTGGGGTTTATCCAGCTGAGGAAACCACCACAAATGGCGCAACAAATAAAATCAGATGTGCAAGGAGCCTGTTTTGATTGATCGCCACTCTATCCACAAACATTCACTCCCTCCACCACCAACGCACAATGGCAACAATGTGAACCATCTACAAGAACATAGAACATAGAACATTACAGCGCAGAACAGGCCCTTCGGCCCACGATGTTGCACCGACCAGTTAAAAAAAAGAACTGTGACCCTCCAACCTAAACCAATTTCTTTTCGTCCATGAACCTATCTACGGATCTCTTAAACGCCCCCAAACTAGGCGCATTTACAACTGATGCTGGCAGGGCATTCCAATCCCTCACCACCCTCTGGGTAAAGAACCTACCCCTGACATCGGTTCTATAACTACCCCCCCTCAATTTAAAGCCATGCCCCCTCGTGCTGGATTTCTCCATCAGAGGAAAAAGGCTATCACTATCCACCCTATCTAAACCTCTAATCATCTTATATGTCTCAATAAGATCCCCTCTTAGCCGCCGCCTTTCCAGCGAAAACAATCCCAAATCCCTCAGCCTCTCCTCATAGGATCTCCCCTCCATACCAGGCAACATCCTGGTAAACCTCCTCTGCACCCTCTCCAAAGCCTCCACATCCTTCCTGTAATGTGGGGACCAGAACTGCACACAGTACTCCAAGTGCGGCCGCACCAGAGTTGTGTACAGTTGCAACATAACGCTATGACTCCTAAATTCAATCCCCCTACCAATAAACGCCAAGACACCATATGCCTTCTTAACAACCTTATCTACTTGATTCCCAACTTTCAGGGATCTATGCACACATACACCTAGATCCCTCTGCTCCTCCACACTATTCAAAGTCCTCCCGTTAGCCCTATACTCAACACATCTGTTATTCCTACCAAAGTGAATTACCTCACACTTCTCCGCATTAAACTCCATCCGCCACCTCTCGGCCCAACTTTGCAACCTGTCTAAGTCTTCCTGCAAACTACGACACCCTTCCTCACTGTCTACCACACCACCGACTTTGGTGTCATCAGCAAATTTGCTAATCCACCCAACTATACCCTCATCCAGATCATTAATAAATATTACAAACAGCAGTGGCCCCAAAACAGATCCCTGAGGTACACCACTTGTAACCGCACTCCATGATGAATATTTACTATCAACCACCACCCTCTGTTTCCTATCCGCTAGCCAATTCCTGATCCAATTTCCTAGATCACCCCCAATCCCATACATCTGCATTTTCTGCAGAAGCCTACCATGGTGAACCTTATCAAACGCCTTACTAAAATCCATATATACCACGTCCACTGCCTTGCCCCCATCCACCTCCTTGGTCACTTTCTCAAAAAACTCAATAAGGTTAGTAAGGCACGACCTACCTGCCACAAAACCATGCTGACTATCACCTATCAATTCATTACTCTCCAAATAACTATAAATCCTATCCCTTATCATTTTTTCCAACATCTTGCCGACAACAGAAGTGAGACTCACCGGTCTATAATTCCCGGGGAAGTCTCTGTTCCCCTTCTTAAACAATGGGACAACATTCGCTAACCTCCAATCTTCTGGTACTATACCAGAGGCCAACGACGACCTGAAGATCAGAGCCAGAGGCTCTGCAATCACTTCTCTTGCCTCCCAGAGAATCCTTGGATAAATCCCATCCGGACCAGGGGATTTATCTATTTTCAGACCCTCCAGAATATCCTGCACATCCTCCTTATCAACTGTAATACTGTCTATTCTACTCCCCTGCAACCCAGTGTCCTCCTCAGCTATATTCATGTCCCCTTGCGTGAACACCGAAGAGAAATATTGGTTCAATGCTTCACCAATCTCCTCCGGTTCCACACATAACTTCCCTCTGCCATCTATAACTGGCCCTAAACTTGCCCTAACCAACCTTCTGTTCTTGACATACCTATAGAACGCCTTAGGATTCTCTTTAACCCTATCCGCCAAAGTCTTCTCATGTCCCCTTTTAGCCCTTCTAAGCTCGCTCTTCAACTCCCTCTTAGCCAATCTAAAGCTTTCTAGTGCACTACCCGAGTGCTCACGTCTCATCCGAACATAAGCCTCCTTTTTCTTTTTAACCAACAAAGAAACTTTTTTGGTGCACCACGGTTCCCTAGCCCTACCAATTCCTCCTTGCCTGACAGGGACATACCTATCACAGACTCGCAGTAGCTGCTCCTTGAAAAAACTCCACATGTCGGACGTTCCCAGTCCCTGTAAACTCCTAGTCCAACCTATGTTTCCTAATTCTCTCCTAATAGCCTCATAATTACCCTTCCCCCAGCTAAAACCACTGGCCCGAGGTTCATGCCTATCCCTTTCCATCACTAAGGTGAACGTAACCGAATTGTGGTCACTATCACCAAAATGCACACCAACTTCCAAGTCTAGCACCTGGTCTGGCTCATTTCCCAGCACCAGATCCAATATAGCCTCACCTCTAGTTGGCCTGTCTACATACTGAGTCATAAAACCTTCCTGCACGCTTTGAACAAAAACTGACCCCTCTAACGAGCTAGAGCTATAACAATTCCAGTCAATATTAGTCAAGTTAAAATCCCCCATAACAATTGCCCTATTACTTTCACTCCTAAGAGGCACTGTAGGAACTGACCAAGGTTCTTTCAATAACACATTCGAATCCCCCGACCTCTGCTACCTGGTAGGACAAGTAGCAAATGTATTGGAAAAGCACCACCTGCAAGTTCTCCTCCAAACCACTCACTACTCTGATTCAGAACTATATCGTCGTTCCTTCACTGTTGCTCAAATCCTTGAATTTCCTCCCTAACAGCACCGTGGGTGCATTTACACCTCAGGGGCCGCAGTGTTCAAGAAGGCAGCTCACCACCACCTTCTCAAGGACAATTAGGGATGGGCAATAAATGCTGGCTTAGCCAGTGACATCCACATCCCATGAAACAATAAAAATAAATGAGAATATCATAAATATAAAAGCTTGACTTCTTTCCTTACTTATTTCCATTGATTTCCATCAATAGCAGAAACATGGTGGTGATATAAAACTGCTGCTGAAGACACTATCACTCTTCTTACAGGGTCATGATCCTTCCCTTTAACATGAGTCCTCCATGAAATTCGGAACATTTGCATTCTCTTCTGTGAGATCAGCTTAGAATTCTGATTCTGCTAATGCTGGCTGGGATAGACATACCCTTTCTGTTAAAGGCAAGACATATAAAATCTCATTGGTCTGAATGGGTTTTAGCTCCAGATATTACTTTAATCCACTGAAAGGCACAGTTGAAGGTTACAATAAGTAAGTTATGGGATTGGCACGAGGAATCTCCATGATTGAAAGATGAAGTACAATAAGCTTATGGGTTCTTTTGGAATAATAAGTGGATAGAATGATCCTTCTCATCATTTTCCTCATTCTGTCTGCCTCACATCTGAAAGATGATGAGTAAAAAGGTAATGGCTTCATATAGTTATGCTCTATTTTATTAAACAACCGGAACAGCCGGAACAGCTGATACAACAAAGTTTATGAGCCCTGACAATATTCTGGCAATAATACTGAAGACATGTGACCAGAACTTACTGCGCTCCTTGGCAAGCTGTTCCAGGACTGCTACAACACTGGCATTTACATGGAAATGTGGGAAATTATCCAGGTATGTCCAGTACACAAGAAACAGGACAATTACCATCCCATCATTCTACTCTTAATCATCAGCAAAATAATGGAAGAGGTCATCGACAGTCATATTAAGTTGCACTTACTCAGCAATAACCTGCTCAGTGACATCCAGTTTGGGTTCTGCCAGGGTCACTCAGCTCCTGATCTCATTGCAGCCTTGGCTCAAACATGGACAAAAGAGCTGAACTCCAGAGGTGCAGTGAGAGTGACTGTCCTTGGCATTAAGGCAGCATTTCACCGAGCATGGCTTCACAGAGCCCTAGCAAAACTGGAATCAATGAGAATCAGGAGGAAAACTCTCCACTGGTTAGAGTCATACCTGACACAAAGGAAGATGGTTGCAATGGTTGCAGCCCAATGATCTCAGTCCCAGGACATCTCTACAGGAGTATCCTAGGCCCAACCATCTTCAGCTTCTTCATCAACGACCTTCCACCCATAAAATGCCAGAAGTGGGGATGTTTGCAGATGACTGAACAGTGTCCAGCACAATTCAAGACTCCTCAGATATTGAAGCAGTCATTCCATGTCAAAATGCAGCAAGACCTGGACTATGTCTTGGCTTGGGCTGATGAATCACACAAGTATCTGGCAATGACCATCTCCAACAAGACAGAATCTAACCATTGTACCTGGACATTCAATGGCATTACCATCATTGAATCCCCCACTATTAACATCCAGGGGTTACCATTGACCAGAAACTGAACTGGACTAACCATATAAATACTTTGGCTACCAGAGCAGGTAAAAGACTAGGAATCCTGTGGTGAGTAACTCATGTCCTAACAACCCTCCCCCCAACAAGTCAGGAATGCAATGTAATACTCTCCACTTGCCTGTGTAGCTCCAACAGCACTCAAGAAACTTGACACCATTCAGGACAAAGAAGCCCACTTGATTGCTACCCCTTCCACAAACATTCAATCCTTCCACCATCGATGAACATTGGCAGCCGTGTGTACCATCTACAAGATGCACTGTAGGAACTCATCAAGGTTCCTTCGGCAGCACCTTCCAAACCCACAACCTCTACCATCTGGAAGGATAGGAGCAGCAGATATCTGGGAACACCACAACATGGATGTTACCCTCCAAGTCACTCACTATCCTGACTTGGAAATATATCTCCATTCCTTCATTATCCCTGAGTCAAAATCCTGGAACTCCCTCCCTAACAGCACTGTGGGTGTACCTACACCTCATGGACTGCAGCGGTTCAAGAAGGCAGCTCACCAACATCTTTGAAGTGCAACTGGGATGGGCAATGAATGCTAGCCTAGCCAGCGATGCCCACATCCCATAAATTAATTTTAAATATTGTAATAGATATGATGATTGCTTAGGATTAGAATATTAATTCAGGAAAGGGCCTTTTTTATTGTGCCTCTGGTGTGGTTTTTGTGCGTGTTTCAACAAAAAGACATCAAAAAAAGGTTGTAAATGTACTGATACCAATTAGATGTTATAGACAGGAAAGGAAGGCAAAATTAACTCCTTTAATTCTTTCACTGTCCATAAGCAGGGGTGTTTTTTAATTGTTTCAAAAATGGGCAGTGGCATTTTTCCCAAAACTCTGAGGTCCAATTTTTGAAGTCACTCACTGCAAACTTTTTTTTTGTGATTAACTCAGAAGGTTCATTTCTCAGCTGAATCTACTCATCCTTCTCAACCTCGACACCAGAAGATCTGAGGTTGTTATAACATTGTACATAAGGCACTGGTGTGTCATGTGACATTAGTGTACCTTTAAGAAATTAAAAAAAAAATCCTGTTCTTTGCGGTTGTAAGCAGACCTTTTCCAGTTTGGTTTCATTGCTGCCGAGTTGTCTACGAGGGGTACTTTTCTTGCTACTTCAATAGCTTAAATGGGGTTCTTTATGTTCACTCTGGGATTAGTTTTATAGCCCTGCATTGTCAGGAGAAAAGATCATGGGTTCTGGACAGTTTTTTTTCCTTCCTAAGGAGCTTAAGGTGTTTTTTTTCTGTTTGGCTGCAGTGTGCATTGAGTTTTAGAAGGGACAGCAAGCTGAAAAGAAGTTTCTCTCTCTCCCTGGTTTTGGAAATTCTGCTGGTGATCTAAAAGCAAGGTCTTGCCTTTCTGAAGTGGGGAATCGGCTGTTGGTGGCATGCCTAGAGTCCCTGGTGTTTTGGGAAGCTGTTCTGACTTCAAACTGTTCGGAGTCTATCTCAATTACTCCTGGTGTTATGGGCAACTGAATATAGGAAAAATGAGATAAGACTGGTTTATGTCTCGGAAAATAGAGCAGGAGGCGAGGGCTTCAGGATTTTGGAGCATTATGATCTGTTCTGAGATAGTAAAGACCTGAACAAGATGAACAAGTTGCATCTCAACAAGACTGGGACCCAAATTCCTTGTGGAAGGCTGCCAATGTCCCATTAAGGAGGACATGCTGGACAAATGGGATGGGTTTACAAACAAAGGTCGGCAGCAGACAAATTAAAGTTATCCAGTCTGATGGCAAACATCCAGATTACGTGAGAGAAGTAAGGGTGGGAATAATGGAGGCTCTGATTGAACAAAGAACAAAGAACAAAGAAAATTACAGCACAGGAACAGGCCCTTTGGCCCTCCAAGCCTGCACCGACCAAGCTGCCCGTATGAACTAAAACCCCCTATCATTCCAGGGACCATATCCCTCTATTCCCATCCTATTCATGTATTTATCCAGACCTTAAAACACATTATCATATCTACTTCCACTACCTCCCCTGGTAGCGAGTTCCAGGCACCCACCACCCTCTGTGTAAAAAACCTTGCCTCGTACATCTCCTTTAAACCTTTGCCCCCTACTAATTGACTCTTCCACCCTGAGAAAAAGCTTCTGACTATTCACTCTGTCCATGCCCCTCATAATCTTGTTGACTTCTATCAGGTTGCCCCTCAACCTTCGTCGTTCCAGTGAGAACAAACCAAGTTTCTCCAACATCTCTTCATAGCTAATGCCCTCCATACCAGGCAACATCCTGCTGGTAAATCTTTTCTTGGGTTTCATCTCCTGACCCTTTAGATGTGGAAGTTTAAATTGTTTTTAATAAACAAGCAATCATTTTGGGAAGTTACCAAAGCACCAAGTGACTGTCCGAACCAATACAGCAGCATGTCCAAACACAAAGTGGGTACATGGAATGCTAATTTGTGTTTGCAAATGAGGCGAAATGTAAATGTGGAGTGATATATTTTGAGAGAAGGAATGAGGAGATGAATTAAATTTTACCCTACTTAACTTCGCTTTGGTATAAATGATGGATCAGAGTTAAAAGTCCCATACACAACCCAGTGGGAACATCTCCTGCACTGACCACAAGTTCCAATTCATGCTGTAGCTATTTTAGTTTAATATTACTGTCTTGCCCTTTGCCGAGTATGTTGATTCACTCTTATTCCTCACCTTGACTCTTCCAACTAAATAAAGGTAAAATACTGCAGACACTAGAAATCTGAAATACAAACAGAAAATGCTGGTAAAAAACCCAGCAAGCCTGGCTGAATCAGTGGAGAGAGAGTTAACATTTTGAGTCAAATATACCTCTTCTTCAGAGCTAGGTAAGAAGTCTCACAACACCAGGTTAAAGTCAACAGGTTTAATTAGAATTACAAGCTTTCAGAGCACTGCTCTTTCATCAAGTGAATCACTCATCACTCACCTGATGAAGAAACAGCAGTCCGAAAGCTCATGATTCCAAATAAACCTATTGGACTTTAGCCTGGTGTTGTTTGATTTATTACTGTGCTCACCCCAGTCCAATGCTGGCATCTCCACATCCTCAGAGCTGAAGAGAGGTAGAAATGTGATGGGCTCTATTCTTCTGAAGACAGGAGGTGGAGCAGATGGAGCAGAGTAGAAGGTCAGGGATAGGTCAAAGCTCAAGAAAGATTTGACAAAGATGTCACGGATACAAGACAAAGGGAATGGTAATGATAATTTTACAGAGTCAGATAGGTGCTAAGAGGTATAAAGATAAGATAGCAGAATGTGTTAATGGCAGAACAGGAGTCAATGCTCGCTGAAAGCAAAACATAAGAACAAGTTACAGGCTGGCCCTGTGGGGGGGAGGAGTTGGGAAAATATCAATGGAGCTCAGATTTCACGGTCTGAAGTTGCTGAACTCAATGTTAAGTCCAGAAGGTTGTAAAGTGCCTAATCAATGATGAGGTGCCATTCTTCCAGTTTGCGTTGGGCTTCGCTGGAACATTGTTGCAGGCCAAGGGCAGAAATGTAGGCATGAGAGCAAGATGGTGAATTGAAATGGCAAGTGACAGGAAGATTGAGGTCCTGATTGTGGACTGAGTGGAAGTGTTCTGCAAGTGGTCACCATAGAGTCATAAAGTCACAGAGGTTTACAGCCCTTCGGCCCAACTTGTCCATGCCGCCCTTTTTTCTTTAAAACCCCTAAGCTAATCCCAATTGCCCGCATGTGGCCCATATCCCTCTAGACCCATCGTACCCATGTAACTATCTCAATGCTTTTTAAAAGATAAAATTGGACCTGCCTCTACTACTACCTCTGGCAGCTTGTTCCAGACACTCACCACCCTCTGTGTGAAAAAATTGTCCCTCTCGACACTTTTGTATCGCTCCCCTTAAACCTATGCCCTCTAGTTTTAGACTCTCCTACATTTGGGAAAAGATATTGACTATCTACCTTGTCTATGCCCCTCATTATTTTATAGACCTCTGTAAGGTCACCCCTCAGCCTCCTACGCTCCAGAGAAAAAAGTCCCAGTCTATTCAGCCTCTCCTTATAACGCAATCCATCAAGTCCCGGTAGCATCCTAGTAAATATTTTCTGCATTCTTTCTAGTTTAATAATATCCTTTCCATAATAGGGTGACCAGAATTGCACACAGTATTCCAAGTGTGGCCTCACTAATGTCTTGTACAACTTCAACAATACATCCCAATGTATTCAATGTTCTGACCGATGAAACTAAGCATGCCGAATGCTTTCTTCACCACTCTGTTCATCTGTGACTCCACTTTCAAGGAGCTATGAACATGTACCCCGAGATCTCTTCGTTCTGTAACTCTCCCCAGCGCCCTACCATTAACTGAGTAAGTCCTGCCCTGGTTCAATCTACCAAAATGCATTACCTCGCATTTGTCTAAATTAAACTCCATCTGCCATTCGTCAGCCCACTGGCCCAATTGATCAAGATACCGCTGCAATTGGAGATAACCTTCCTCACTGTCCACTATGCCACAAATCTTGGTGTCATCTGCAAACTTACTAACCATGCCCCCTATATTCTCATCCAAATCATTAATATAAATGACAAATAACAGTGGGCCCAGCACTGATCCCTGAGGCACACCGCTGGTCACAAGCCTCCAGTTTGAAAAACAACTCCCTACAACCACCCTCTGGCTTCTGTCAAGAAGTCAATTTTGTATCCATTTAGATACCTCACCCTGGATCCCGTGAGATTTAACTTTGTGCAACAACCTACCATGCGGTACCTTGTCAAAGTTTACATTTAGTCAGTTTACATTTAGTCTTCCCAATATGGAGCAGACCACATTGTGAGCATCAAAGGCAGGAGACTAAATGGAAATGGTAGTGTCACTGTATTAGTAATTCAGAGGCCCACGCTATGCTCTAGGAGCATTGTTTCAAATCCCATCATGGTTGCTGGTGTAATTTAAATTCAATTCATAAAATTTGAAATGGAAAGTTAACCTCAGTAATGGTAGCCAAAAACTGGTTCACTAATATCCTTTATTGAAGGAAATTTGCCATTCTTATCTGGTCTGCTTACGTATGACTCCAGATCCACAGCAATGTGGCTGACTCTAAATTGCCTCTCTGAAATGGAATGGCCTAGAAAGCCATTAGGTTCAAGGACAATTAGGGATGGACAACAAATACTGTTGACACCACGTCCTATTAAAAAAGATATATATTTTTAAATTGAACAAAATGCAAGTTATTGCTGTGATGCGCCATTGATTACGCAAAGACTCGTTGTTGCGAAATAACAGACTTTTATTAACGAAAGAACTGGAGCACACCCGAAACGATAGTTAATCCAAATTGAGGCAAAAGGGGCAGAGAGCAGTCGCCTTTATACCCAGAAAAGGGCGGAGCCCCGGATTGAGGCAGCAGGGGCGTGTCCAGGCATATCACACAAACAGACAATACTGCAGTTGTTCACCACATTCACCCCTTGTTTAAAAAAAGTTTGGCGGGGGCGAGGTGGTGGAACGACAGTCACAGAGTTACAAGTTCAGTCTCTCTGGGGGCTTGATCTGCCGCTGCGACCGCCACAGTGTCAGCCGTGGTGCCGGTTCAGGAGGCCGCAGTGATGAGTCAGACGCCAGTCCGTAGTGCCTTCAGACTGCGGGTGTGTGGAGGCTGCTCCTGGTCCGTGAGCAGGGTGAACCGTTTGCCAGCTAAGTAGTGACACCAGTGCCGTACAGCTTCCATGATGGCTTGTGCCTCTTTTTCGACAGAGGAGTGTCGAATTTCAGGGCCCTGGAGGGTGCGCGAGAAGAAGGCCACGGGGGTCTGCCCGCCTGGTTAAGGGTGGCAGCTAGGGCAAAGTCAGAGGTGTCGCTCTCCACCTGTAATGGGTGGATTCGTCTACAGCGTGCATCGTGGCCTTCGCGATATCCGCTTTGATGCGGTCAAAGGCCAGCTGAGCCTCCGCTGCTAGGGTAAAAGATGTGGATTTGATGAGCGGACGGGCTTTGTCCGCATAATTGGGGACCCACTGGGCGTAGTATGAGAAGAAACCTAGGCATCTCCTCAGTGCTTTGAGGGTAGTGGGGAGGGGAAGTTCCAGGAGGGGACGCATGCGGTCGGGATCAGGGCCGATGACCCCGTTCTCCACAACACAACCAAGGATGGCGAGGCGGCGTGTGCGGAATATGCACTTCTCCTTATTATAGGTCAGATTGAGTAGTGCCGCGGTGTGGAGGAATTTTTGGAGGTTGGCGTCGTGGTCCTGCTGATCGTGGCCACAGATGGTGACGTTATCCAAGTACGGGAAGGTGGCCGGCAGCCCGTTCTGGTCCACCATTTGGTCCATCTCACGCTGGAAAACCGAGACCCCATTGGAGACGCCGAAGGGGACCCGAAGGAAGTGATAGAGACGGCCATCCACCTCGAAGGCAGTGTATTGACGGTCTTCCGGGCGGATAGGGAGCTGGTGGTATGCAGACTTCAAGTCAATGGTGGAGAACACCCGATATTGTGCAATCTAATTGACCATGTCAGAGATGTGGGGAAGGGGATACGCGTCCAGCTGCGTGTATCGGTTAATGGTCTGACTGTAGTCGATAACCATGCGATGTTTCTCCCCAGTCTTAACAACCACGACTTGGGCTCTCCAGGGGCTGGTACTGGCCTCAATGATCCCCTCCCCCAGGAGGCGTCGCACCTCGGACTTAATAAACGCTCTATCCCCAGCGCTGTACCGTCTGCTTTTGGTGGCAATGGGCTTGCCGTCGGGGGTGAGGTGTTCAAAGAGCGAGGGAGGGGCGACTTTAAGGGTCGAGAAACCACAGGTGGTGCGCAGTGGCTGGTCTAATAGCTGCGGATTGCGGACAGAGATTGGGGGGAAAGGCCCATTATACACCATGGTGACGCTCCCAAGGTGACACATGAAATCTAGCCCCAGTAGTACGGCAGCGCAGAGCTGTGGCAGCACAAGGAGCCTGCACTTATCGTACACTGTGCCCCGTACAGTCAGAGTTGCCACACAGTAGCCGAGGACATTCACCGACTGGGACGTCCAAACCATGGAGATTGATTGCAGCATTGGCAGTACTGGCAGTGCGTAGCGACTCACCATGTTAGGGTGGATAAAAGTCTCCATACTCCCACTGTCAAATGAGCAGTTAGTAGTGTGGCCGTTTACCTGGATGTCCATCATAGACCAGGCGAGTTGGCGAGGCCTGGACTGGTCCAACCCGACCAAGGCCACCGTCGGATTAGGCGAGGAGCCGCACGCGGTGGACGGGTCCCAAAATGGCGGCCCGCATGACTCGCACGCGGCTGACGTCATCCAAGATGGCGGCTCCCGTGGGTCACACGCGGCTGATGGCGTCCAAGATGGCGGCCCCCTTGGGTCGCACGCAGCCGATGGCGTCCAAAATGGCGGCTCCTGTGGATCACACGCGGCCGATGGCGTCAAAGACAGTGCCTCCCGCGGATCGCACGCGGCGCTGCTGGGCCTGGAGGCCGATTTTGCCCTGCAGACTTTCAAGTAATGGCCCTTCTTACCACAGCCGGAGCAGATCGCGTCTTTCGCCGGGCAGCGTCGTCGTGGGTGCTTCTCCAGGCTGCAGAAGTAGCACCTCGGGCCTCCGGAGACTGCCGCAGTGGTCAGTTCGGCATCGGGACGGGGCGTGGCGTAGGTTTGCGACCCTCCCGGCTACAGAGATGGCTGCGGTCACGGTGTCCACGGTGCGCCCTCGTGGTCGGGGGTGTAGGCCTCAAGATTCCGAAAAGCCACCTCCAGCGAGCCGGCAAGCTCCACAGTTTTCTGCAGGTCCAGCCCACCTTGTTCCAGCGGACGCTGCCGGACATAGGTCGACCTGATGCCCGTGACAAAGGCATCTCTGATCAGGTCGTCGGCGTTTTGGGCGGCTGAAACGGCCTTGCAGCTGCAGGCTCTGCCGAGTGCACACAGTTCGCGCAGGAATTGTTCAGTCGATTCCCCCGGCTGTTGTCTGCAAGTGGCCAGCAGATGTCTGGCGTAGACCTCATTCGGCTGCCGGTTGTACTGGCTCTTTAGGAGATCGATTGCCTCCTGGTAAGTTTCCGTGTCTCGGATTATCGCGAAGACGTGAGCGCTGACGTAGGCGTGGAGCACGTGTAGTTTGTCGATGTTGGTGATGACGACGGCGGAGGAGGAGGCGATGAAGGTCTCGAAGCAGCGCAGCCAGTGATCAAAACAGTTTGAGGCCCCAACAGCCTGGGGATCCAAGTCCAGTTTATCAGGTTTTAAGAGTTGCTCCATCCCAAAATCTTTTGTTAATAAAATTGATGCACCATTGATTACGCAAAGACTCGTTGTTGCGAAATAACAGGCTTTTATTTACGAAAGAATTGGAGCACACCCGAACCGATAGCTAATCCGAACTGAGGCAAAAGGGGCAGAGAGCAGTCACCTTTATATCCAGAGAAGGGCGGAGCCCCGGATTGAGGCAGCAGGGGCGTGTCCAGGCGTAACACACAAACAGACAATACTACAGTGGTTCACCACATGCTGATTCACCTGGAAGGAATGTTTAGAGTGTTAGATGGTGAAGAGGGAGGAGGGAAAGGTGCAGGTGGTGCATTCCAAAGCTCCACTAACTGAGCAACATCACGATTTGTTCAAATTTCGCCTCTCCCCCCACCCACTCCCCAACCCCCAGCCACTGTGTCCACCCCCCACCCCCCCCCCCCCCCCCACTGGCCCCACATCCATACCTTTCTCCAGCTCTCTAAAATATCTGTACTCCTCTAAATCTGCCTCCCAGCGCACCACTCATTTTAATCACTCTACTCTTGGAGGCCGTGACTTCAGCTGCCAAGACCAAAAAAGATTCTGAAATTCGCCACCCTAAAATATCTATTTCTAAAGCACTCCTTTTAAAATCTACCTCACTGACCAAAATGTTAGGTTTTTTAGGGAATATAAAGACTGACAAATCCCCAGGGCCTGATGGAATCTATCCAAGGCTGCTCAGGGAGACGAGAGATGAAATCGCTGGGCCTCTGACGCACATCTTTGTCTCGTCACTGGACACAGGTGAGGTCCCAGAGGACTGGAGGATAGCTAATGTGGTCCCGTTATTTAAGAAGGGTAGGAAGGATAACCCGGGAAATTATAGGCCGGTGAGCTTGACGTCCGTGGTCGGGAAGTTGTTGGAGAGGATTCTTAGAGATAGGATGTATGCGCATTTAGAAAGGAATAAACTCATTAACGGTAGTCAGCATGGTTTTGTGAGAGGGAGGTCATGCCTCACTAACCTGGTGGAGTTTTTTGAAGAAGTGACTAGAATGGTTGACGAAGGAAGGGCCGTGGATGTTGTCTATATGGACTTTAGTAAAGCGTTTGACAAAGTCCCTCATGGTAGGTTGGTGCAAAAGGTTGGATCTCATGGGATAAAGGGGGAGGTGACTAGATGGGTGGAGAACTGGCTTGGTCACAGAAGACAGAGGGTGGTAGTGGAAGGGTCTTTTTCCGGCTGGATGCCTGTGACTAGTGGTGTTCCGCAGGGCTCTGTATTGGGACCTCTGCTGTTCATGATTTATAAAAACGATCTGGAAGAAGGTGTAACTGGGGTGATCAATAAGTTTGCGGACGACACGAAAATGGCTGGACTTGCAGATAGTGAGGAATATTGTCAAAGGCTACAGAAGGATATAGATAGGCTGGAAATTTGGGCAAAGAAATGGCAGATGGAGTTCAATCCAGATAAATGCAAAGTGATGCATTTTGGTAGAACTAACGTAGGAGGGAGCTATACAATAAATGGCAGAACCATGAAGGGTGTAGATACGCAGAGGGACCTGGGTGTGCAAGTCCACAGATCCTTGAAGGTGATGTCACAGGTGGAGAAGGTAGTGAATAAGGCATATGGCATGCTTGCTTTTATAGGACGGGGCATAGAGTATAAAAGTTGGGGTCTGATGTTGCAGTTGTATAGAACGTTGGTTCGGCCGCATTTGGAATACTGCGCCCAGTTCTGGTCGCCACACTACTGGAAGGACGTGGAGGCTTTAGAGAGAGTGCAGAAGAGGTTTACCAGGATGTTACCTGGTATGGAAGGGCTTAGTTATGAGGAGAGATTGGGTAAACTGGGGTTGTTCTCACTGGAAAGACGGAGGATGAGGGGTGATCTAATAGAGGTGTATAAAATTATGAAAGGCATAGATAGGGTGAACAGTGGGAAGCTTTTTCCCAGGTCGGTGGTGACGTTCACGAGGGGTCATAGGTTCAAGGTGAGGGGGCGGGAGGTTTAACACGGATATCAGAAGGACGTATTTTACACAGAGGGTGGTGGGGGCCTGGAATGCGCTGCCGGGCAAGGTGGTGGAGGCAGAAACACTGGGAACGTTTAAGACTTATCTAGACAGCCATATGAATGGAGTGGGAATGGAGGGATACAAAAGAATGGTCTAGTTTGGACCAGGGAGCAGCGCGGGCTTGGAGGGCCGAAGAGCCTGTTCCTGTGCTGTATTGTTCTTTGTTCTTTGTTTTGTTCAAACTCTTGATCACATGTCCTCACAGCTACTGATTGGACTTGGAGTAAAATTTCATTACCACTCCTGTGAAGCCCCACAGTGATTTTCGGCATTAGCAGCGAGTCGTAGGATAGAAAATGCTGCTGTTTTGAGCAGCAAGCAATTGCGTTTGAATTCCTCTGTCACCAATTTGACAAAGAAATAATTGAATACAACAAACAGGCTGAATAGCAGCCAGATAAAATGTATTGAGTGCCAATGTTGGCTCACCTATTGCCGAGATCAGGCAGCTTTGGTTTCCAAGCCTCACTCCAGGATTGAAGTACATACTCTGGGCTAACATTTCAATTCAACTCCAAAGGGAGTGTTTTTGGATGAGTTGCTAAATCAAGCCTGACCCCTTAGGTGAGTGTAAAAAATCCCCTGCCATCATTTGAAAAAGAGCCTTCTCCTGCCCAAAGTGTGTCCCTCAAACACCGATAATTTAAACAGATTATCTTGTTAACCTTTTGTTTTCTTGTTGCTATTTGTACTTTCTATGTATACCTCTGCTGCTGTGAAGATCTACATCTAGGATAATAGTGACTACACTTCAAAAGTGTTTAATTTGAGTGTGAAGTACTTTGGGTCAATCTAAGCTGAGAATGCAAGTTTGTTTTATTATTGAACACTGTCAAAGCTATCTTTTCAAACCTAGATGATTAAACTAGCGCTAATGAGCAGTACCTAATGAAAAAGAACACTTGTCTAAACTTTGAATTGGTAATAATTGCTTTGTTGCATCTCAGGCATGCTATTGCCAATGCAGTGTCACAGTGAGGAAATGATGAAAGTCAACGGACTGGATTTTTTCGTTGAGCTCAAGAAACACAGATCAAACTATTTCCCAATTTTGGAAAAACAATGCCATCAGCTCTGCCCATACCCGCTATACTTTCATCACCTGGAGGTGTTAGCAGGCAGCTTTTCTAACCCCTGTGGTAGTGTTGGAGACGTAAGGGTATGAGGTGGCTGGTTAGAAGGCCTGCTTTGGTTCACTGGGACATTCGCTCACCCCAGGACATCATTCATATGCCTCCTAACACTCAATCCCTCAACTCCTCACCCCCTCATATTTCCCATGCCATGCACGTACCTTCCATCGCCACTAATTAAGCATCCATTATGTGCAGTCATCCGGGGTCATTTAACAGGGTAACAAGGAAGTTAGATAAAGAAGAACCAGTGGACGTGATTTATTTAGATTTCCAGAAGGCCTTTGACAAGGTGCCGCATAGGAGACTGTTAAATAAGTTAAGTGCCCATTGTGTTAAGTGCCCATTGATTCTAGCATGGATGGAGGATTGGTTGACTGGCAGAAGGCAGAGAGTGGAGATAAAGGGGTCTTTTTCAGGATGGCAGGGGTCGGTGCTGGGACCACAACTTTTCACACTATACATTAACGATTTGGAAGAAGGAACTGAAGGCACTGTTGCTACGTTTGCAGATGATACAAAGATATGTAGAGGGACAGGTAGTATTGAGGAAGCAGAGGGGCTGCAGAAGGACTTGGACAGGTTAGGAGAGTGGGCAAAAAAGTGGCAGATGAAATACTATGTGGAAAAGTGTGAGGTTATGCACTTTGGAAGGAGGAATGGAGGCATAGACTATTTTCTAAATGGTAAAATGCTTAGGAAATCAGAAACACAAAGGGACTTGGGAGTCATTGTTCAAGATTCTCTTAAGGTTAACATGCAGGTTTAGTCGGCAGTTAGTAAGGCAAATGCAATGTTAGCATTCATGTCGAGAGCAGGAATGTACATCGGAGGCTGTACAAGGCTCTGGTCAGGCCCCATTTGGAGTATTGTGAACAATTTTGGGCCCCATATCTAAGGAAGGATATACTGGCCTTGGAAAGAGTCCAGAGGAGGTTCACAAGAATGATCCCTGGAATGAGGACCTTGTCGTATGAGGAACAGCTGAGGACTCTGGGTCTGTATTCTTTGGAGTTTAGAAGGATGAGGGGGGATCTTATTGAAACTTACAGGATATTGCAAGGCCTGGATAGAGTGGATGTGGAGAAGATGTTTCCACTCGTGGGAAAAAACTAGAACCAGAGGATGAGGTTGGAGAATCTCAGGCTAAAGGGAGATGAGAAGGAATTTCTTCAGCCAGAGAGTGGTGAATCTGTGGACCTCTTTGCCGCAGAATGCTGTGGAGGCCGGGTCATTGAGTGTCTTTAAGACAGGGATAGATAGGTTCTTGATTAATAAGGGAATCAGGGGTTATGAGGAAAATGCAGGAGAATGGGGATGAGAAAAATATCAGCCATGATTGAATGGCGGAGCAGACTCGATGGGCCGAGTGGTCTAATTCTGCTCCTATGTCTTATGGTTTTAACAGCAATAGGAATCCTTTCAAATGGGCTTAAAAAAATTAAACTTCTAACAATGTAATAGAGCTGTCAACCAAACACATTGCCATCTATACTGTACAGAAAAATAATCTTAATTACCATTGGAAAATCTTCTTCAATGGTCATTAAATTATAAAGACAAACACGCATCTCTTCATAATCCTTTAATAACTGTCAATCAAACTATTTACACTCTAAACCTCCTCCTGAAGTAACTGGCTCATTAATATTCACATCTCAGCTTAGCATTCATAATAGATCCAGCTGTCAAAACAAACCCTCCATGGTAAACAATGAAGCTGACTGAAATGAAGAGACCAAGGCTGAGATTCTCCAACCTCTTCCACGGCCAGGGTTCTCCGGTTCTGCTACTGTGAACAGAGATTTTGCTGAGCGTCAAATGCTCTATTCTCACAGGCAATGATGACGGGACATATGACATTAGAGAATTCTGGTACAGATGTTATTTTTTCTATTTCATAAATTCATAAGTTCATAGGTTCATAAGATATAGGGGCAGAATTAGGCCATTTGGCCCATTGAGTCTGCTCCACCATTCGATCATGGCTGATATGCTCCTCATCCCCATTTTCCTGCCTTTTCCCCATAACCCTTCAACCCATTACCAATTAAAAGTCTTTCTAACTCCTCCTTAAATTTACTCACTGTCCCAGCGTCCACCGAACTTTGGGGTAGTGAATTCCACAGATTTCAAACCAGATGGCCTGCCAATCAAAGGAGTGCAGCAGGTGGTCAGATATTTTTTTCTAAGTTTCAGCAACAGGACAATTTTCTTCTAAGTTGAGAAACTCTGGACATATAAATCTCTGTCCAGAAAAAAATCATTTGAAAAGTAGCCTACTCCAAGAGGACATGGAACTTTGACTTGCCAATGTCTTAATAGTTCAATGGCCCCTAAAGTAGAACCATCTCAGCCATAAACCTGAACTAGCAAGTTACATTTGTAATGACGCAATATTAATTTGTGGTGAAGATATTCGGGGAGGGGAAATTTAATGGCAGAACCACATTTGCTCAGGCAAGTGACAGAGGACTGATGACTATCCCTCTGAAGGCAAGAAATGGGGGTGGCTGTGAAGGAGCAGCAAGTTTGTTTGAATTTGGACAAGGTCAAGAAAGTGCTCCTGGCTCACAAGAAGTGCTGGAAAAGGACTAGTCAGCTAGATCTGGCAGTTACCACTAAATTTAGCCTTCTGGGAAGCCACAGCCCAATCCAAAGAGCAGAGGCTCATTCATGCTCAGTGATGACCCCCTCTTGCCAGTTACTTCGGACGCCTTCTAACCCACCATTAAATTAAAATCAAACATAGACAGGTTCATGGCAGATAGGATTTTGCTTTAAAGTCAGACCCTCTCTCACCCATTGTGGGGCCATTTAAATTACCTCCAGGGTGTTAGAAATAAGATTGTGTTTCAATGGATTTGACCATTTGTAAAGATTTTAATACGTAAAGAAACAATAACTGTGTCACATTGGAAACTCAATCAATCCAATGCGATGGGCAAGCTCCAGAACTCAAACCTCGCTGTTGATTATCGCAGTCAAGTGAACTGGGCACATGCAAGAAGAAAGGGATGTATGTTGACTCCAAGATTGTGCACTCACCATTAAAATCATTTCCAAGCCTCACTAAATAACTGCATGTGAAGGGAATGAAGTCCTTATCTTTGGTGAATGTTGTTGAATTGATTGCAAGCATGCTGGATTTATTTATAGGCTACATTGTTCCCTGCTGTGCATTTGGATCCACATCTTACAGACACTATCAGTTTCAACCCATCATTCTTATTGGGTTACCAATATAAAGATGATGAAGTTTAATCATCATCTGCGCCTATAGGCATTTTTGAAAGTATTCCTCTGCACTATAGTGCCTCTATTTGGGTTCACATTTTGGGGTAATTTGCTATTTTCAGCAATGTCGGAAAACTGACAGTGGTTTTACACCTACTAGCCAGCCAAGATGCAGGATACCTCAGTGCTCACAGTTTGTGGCACAGGCTCCCTCACAGCAGTGCAAGCTTAGACTTGCTCCTCGTCTTTGATATCCACCTACATATCTTCAACATTCCTACCTTCTCTTCGACTCTACATTGAGATTTATTTTAAACTAACATATCGTAATGTCCTAACTATGTTAGGGGTTGTGGGTTTTGTACAAAATAGAAAGACTCTGGAGGGGATTTCTTCAGCCTCCCAGCCACGTGTTTCCCAGTTGCGGGATATGATGTGATATTTGTTGCTGGTCGGATTCTTTGCTCCTGCCGCTGTCAGTAGGGTTTCCCATTGATGTCAGCTCACACCACTGCAAAATCCATGGGAGGGGTGCTCTGTAAGTGGGACCAGAGAATTCCATTGGCGTGAATGGCTGAAGAATTCCTCCCTGTGGTTTGCACATAGATTCAAACTAACAACGGATTTTTTCTAAGAGCTTTGGCCTGCACGGAGGACAAACTCAAAGTAAAACAGCAGCCTCTACAACGCTCTAATGACATCACCATCAAATCACGTGATCAGCTCATAAAGCAATCTGCTTTATGACTAAGCAATATAACACACATCGAGCAGAAAAGCTGTGAACTGAACTGGGATGCTGGTTTAACGCTGCATTTGGGGTTATCCAGTTATTCCAAGGAAGAGTACATTAGGAACATCACACAAGCTCCTCCAGTAGCAGCTTTGGTTAATCGTTTCAAGATTTAAATGTGCTCTGAACATCTCAGTCTTGCCTTTTCCCTCAGCGTTATTGAGCTGAGCGCCCACAGTGCATGCCCTGGGTAGACTTTCAAAGAATTAGAGCTGATTTAATATGGCACACAACTGTTTATATATTTAACACTGATGTATTAAAGAGGTAATTAATCAACATCAAGTACTCCAGTAATAAAGTGCAGTCAACTAATGACCTTGCCTATTATAAAATGGACCGATACATTTGGTATTTGTGGAACCGCTGCTGCCTTCTGTTGGTACTTACTGTCATAAAGAAGATTAAAGTAAAGTTAATTTCATAAATTGTGATTTTGCAAAAACCAGTGGGCTTCCCCTGAAAGACGACAAAATATTCCACCCGGCTGAAACTTCTGGTTCCCAAAGGAAGGGACAAACGGCTGTATTTTCATTCTTCCCTGAGATCCGAGTATTGATGACAAGTCAGCATTTCCTTGTTATCCCTAATTGCCCTTGAATGTTGCCTTCTTGAACTGCTGCAGTTTACATGGTGTTGGTACAACATTATCCTTTCAGGAAGGGAGTTCCAGAATTTGGACCCATTGACAGCGGAGCAACAGCGATATAGTTCCAGGTCTGAATGGTGTGTAGCTTGGAGGGGAACTCATAGCTGGTGGTGACCGCATGCTTTTTCTTCGCTTTCGTTTAGAAGGTGATGTTGAGGAAGCCTAGGTGAGTTGCTGCAGCACATCTTGTAGAAGGTACACACTGCTACCACTGTGCGGTGGTGAAGGGAGTGAATGGTTAACGTGGTGGATAGGGGTGCTGAGCAAGCAGGCTGATCTGTCCTGGATGGTGTCGAGCTTCTTGCATGTTGTTGGAGCTGCACTCATCCAGGCAAGTGGAAAGGATTCCATTACACTCTGGACTTGTGGCTTTTAAATGGGGGACAGATTGGGGAGAGGAGGGAGGGGGTGTCAGGAATTGAGTTAAAGTGAACTCCCAGCCCTTGACCTGTTCTTGTAGCCAAGAGGTAGGAATGGTCAGAATGGATTGCAAGTTAAATCTTCTCAGCAGACAAACTTAAACATGTGCATTCTGAAAATATTATCCTGTTCTCAATAACAATCTTAACACACCTGTAAGCATGATTCTGTACAAATATCTCAACTAATTAGCCAATTAGCAAACCAGTTAATGTTGAACAGTCTGTTCAAGTGACCATCCTTTAGTTATCCAGCTGTGTGGCACATTAACCCTATCTCCATGCTGAACATTTTCCAAGATGAGCTATTGAGTAATCTACACTATTGCAGACTACCCAATTCCCCTATATGAGAAATATTACCTTTCCATTCCAGTTGGGAAATCCATCCATTTCTGAAGGCCTGGATCTTTAAGCCTCCAGGTTGTTGGAGATCGGATACCCTACAAGATACATTACAGGAAGTCTCAACATACTGACTCTGTGGGAATTACCCAGAAAGTTTGAACTTTCAATGGAGAATTCTCCTGATCCCTGGGACTTTTCCAACTTCAACTCCAGAGTAACTGGACAACAGATCCTCCCTCAACCCTCCCACCATGCCCACACTACCCTTATCTGTATTCCCCAATCAACCCCCTGACTACTTGTCCCACCACTCGACTAACCCCCCCCGCCACCGACCAACCAACACACATCACCCACCCTGCCATCTGTCACTCAACTCAGCTACCATTTTGCACAGTTTCCAACCTACCCAGCTCCCACCCTTATCCATTTACCTCACCCATCTATCCACTTCCATAGCTAAATATACACTCATTCATGCACCTACTCACTCACACATTCACTTGTACACTCATTCACTAACACAGTGATCAATGTGGGGAGCTTTAAACCCTCACCAGAACACAACAGCTATGTTTAAGTTTATTCATTAGTTCACAAGTAGGCTTACATTAACACTGCAATGAAGTTACCGTAAAAATCCCCTAGTCGCCACGCTCCAGCGACACCTGTTCGGGTACACTGAGGGAGAACTTAGCATGGCTAATCCACCTAACCAGCACATCTTTTGGACTGGTGGGAGAAAACCGTAGCACCCGGAGAAAAACCCACACAGACACAGGGAGAATGCGCAGACTCCGCACAGACAGTGATCCAAGTTGGGAATCGATTCCGGGTTCCTGGCGCAGTGAGGCAGCAGTGCTAACCACAGTGCCACCTTGCCACCCCACTATGCTGTGAAAAGGGGGCATGGCTTCCACACAGATTCTCTTTGCGGCTCTCTGTGGGGATTCCTGCACTGAAGGAGTTCTGCAGGATCCTCCATCGGACGTTGGAGCCTTATCAACATGTGCAGGTAAGCAGGTAGTTTTCTGTCTGATCCGCATCGGACACAAGAGTTCCAACTCTGATTGGACTTTTAAAGACGATGATTTTTGTTCGAAAAACGTAGCTTGCGTGCGAACTAAAAAGAACTAACGCTGATGGGTATGCTTTTGAATTTGCATTGCCCATTAAGCTAATCTATTCTCCACAATTCATTATCTCCAGTTTATCCCCAACCCGATCTATTAATGATGAAATTTGAAATTCTTCCTGCTCATTAACCTTCATCCTAATTTGATCTCCAGCAATAAAATACTCGCTGTCTGACTTTTAGTGTACTGTAGTAGAACATTACGGAAATTTATCATTAAGACTGATAAAACTTTAGTAAAGCATGACTCATTTTTCCTTTTAATAAATGCTTTTGCAATTTTGTCCACTTTTGATCAGAGCAGTGTTGAATATGGATAAATTGTCCGATGTTTTGTAAGAACTTTTATTTCATGTCATGTCTAAAATAGAATGTTGTGCTTATGTTAAAAATAAATAATTACATCTTTGACAACTTCAGGATGTCTCAAAGCACTTCACAGCTAATGGTGTATTTTTCAAAACATTGTCACCATTGCAATGTACTGAAGGATGTGTTCTAAAACCAATTTAAGCACCGACAGAAATTTCAATAGTTCAATGTGATCTTTTGCATCCACCACCAAAAATCTCAATTGGTATATGATCTGAACATAGTTTCTTTTGAACCGGGATCACTCAGTTCCTGACCTTATTATAGCCTTGGTTCAAACACGGACTAAAGAGCTGAACTCCAGAGGTGAAGTGAGAGTGACAGTCGCTGATATCAAGGCAGGTTTTGATCGAGTATGGTATCAAGGAGCCCCAACAATCAATGAAATCAGGGGAAAAACCCTCGGCTGGTCGCAGTCATACCTGGCACAAAGAAAGATGGTTGTTCTAGTTGCAGGTCAATCATCTTAGCTCCAGGATATCGCTGCAAGGGAGGATCCTAGGCCCAGCCATCTTCAACTGCTTCACATTAAGGTCAGAAGTGAGGATGTTCGCTGATGATTGAACAATGTTCAGCACCGTTCGCAACTCCTCAGATACTGAAGCAGTCCATGTTCAAATGCAGTAAGACCTGGGCAATATCCAGACCTGACCTGACAAGTGGCAAGCAACATTCACACCACACAAGTGCCAGGTAATGCCCATTTCAGACAAAAGAAAATTTAAAGTTTATTTATTAGTCACAAGCAAGGCTTACATTATCACTGCACTGAAGTTACTGTGAAATTCCCTTGGGGTCGCCACACTCCGGCGCTTGTTCGGGCCAATGCTCCTAACCAGTGTGTCTTTCAGACTGTGGGAGGAAACCGGAGCACCCGGAGGAAACCCACGTAGACACGGGGAGAATATGCAAACTCCACACAGACAGTCACTCAAGCCGGGAATCGAACCCAGGTCCCTGGCGCTGTGAGACAGCAGTGTTAACCACTGTGCCACTTTGCTGAACCATCACCCCTTGACATTCTGTTGCATTACATTCCCCACTATCAACATCTTGGTGGTTACCATTAACCAGAACCAGAACCAGACTAGCAATATAAATGTTTTGGCTACAAGAGCAGGTCAAAGGCTGGGAATCCTGTGGCGAGTAACTCAGCTCCTGACTCCCCAAAGCCTGTCCACCATCGGGAATGTGATGCAGCACTCTCCACTTGCCTGGATGAGAGCAGCTCCAACAACACTCAAGAAGCTCAGCACCATCCAGGACAGATCAGCCATCTTGACTAACACCCCATCCACAAACATTCAATTCCTTCACCACTGACAAACAGTGGCAGCCAGCTACAAGATGCACTGCAGGAACTCACCAAGGCTCCTTATGCAGTGCCTTCCAAACCCATTACCATCTAGTGGGACAAGAGCAGCAGTTACCTGAGCATACGCCACCTGGAGATTCCCTTCTGAGTCACTCAGCATCCTTACTTGCAAATATATCGCTGTTCCTTCATTGGCCTGGGTCAAAATCCTGGAAATCCCTCCCTAATAGCACTGTGGGTATACATACACTGCATGGGCTACAGTGGTTCAACAAGGCAACTCAACGCCATCTCCTCAAGGGTGTGGTGAACCATCGTTGGTTCCCACCAGGTAGTACTGAGCCAGGGTCTGGCCAGTACTATGAGTCTGTATATATGTTACTGTTGGGGTTAGGGTTGGGCTATTCTACATGTTACTGTTGGGGTTAGGGTTGGGCTGTTCTACCTGTAATATAGTTCTTATGGTACATCCCAGTCGGGCTCCGCCTCCTGGGAGAGGTATAAAGGTCACTGCTCTGTCTGGGACCCTTTAGTCTGGGATCGTGTATTATATATGGTAGCTCTATTGTAGTAGTCAATAAAAGCCTTTATTTCCTCGAGCATCTCTAGCCTCGTGAGTTATATCGCGCATCAATTTTATTGACTACTAATTGAATTCTCGTCGTTAAAAAATAAGAAAACAATACAGAGAGCATGGAGCAAATGCTTAAACCCGAATGGCTTACACTGGACCCACGTGCGGCGGGCGCCTCCAACACCTTCGACCACTGGTTGAAGTGTTTTCAGGATTACCTCGAAGACTCCGCAGCGGTCACCACCGACGACGACAGACTCCGGGTCCTCCACGTGAGGGTAAGCGACGCTGTATATTTAGCGATCCGTGCGGCCACCGACTACAAAGGGGCCCTCGAGCTTCTTAAGAAGCGCTACATTAAACCGCCAAACGAGATGCATGCTCGATATCTCTTAGCCACTCGACGACGGCAGCCCGGCGAAACGACGGAACAGTACACCTGCGAGCTCCTACAGCTAGCCAGGGGCTGTAACTGCAAAGCAGTGTCGGCAGACCAGAACATGAACGACCTCGCTCGAGATACGTTTGTGGCGGGAATCGGATCGTCTTATATCCGACTTCGGCTGTTGGAGCAAGGTAATCTCGATCTCACTAAGTCTATAGAGCTAGCGGATACGCTAGAAATGGCCTCCAAAAGCCTGGCGATGTATCCCGACGACCACATGGAGACTGCGTAGTCACAGACCCCACTTCATCCAGCGGGACCGAAAAGTGGCGTGATTGCATTCCCACCCCCGGGCCTGACGACAGCAGCAGCTCCAGGCGGCCCACGGTGTTACTTCTGTGGGGGAGTGAAGCACTCTCGGCAGCGATGTCCCACTAAAGCGGTGTTGTGCTCCGCCTGCGGCAAGAAGGGGCATTATTCGAAGGTATGTCGATCCAAACTTTCATCCAGGAACAGCAGTGCGGCGTGTGACTCCCCGGAGCCGGTTTCCTCGTCGTCGGCATCGTCAAGGGCTTCTTCCACGTGCGAGGCCAGGACGTCGCCATTCCAGACGACGGAGTCGCAAGAGACGCGCGACCACCAGGGGCCGCTGATGTTGGCGCCATCGCCCACGTGCGACCTATGGGAGCAGCCATTTTGGTCGGCACCGACCGCGAATGACCAGCAGGGGTCGCCATCATCCATCTCAGCTGCCTGCAGTGGCACTCACGAACCAACAGTGGCGTCGATCATCCTGGACCAGGCAAAGCCTCACAGACTCGACAAGTCCATGATGGACATACAGGTAAACAACCGCACGGTTTATTGTCTGTTTGACAGCGGGAGCACGGAGAGCTTTATTCACCCAGACGCCATGAAGCGGTGTAGCCTCCAGATCCAGCCTGTCAAGCAGACAATTTCGATGGCGTCAAGGTCCCGGTCTGTCACCGTGCTAGGGAGTTGCGTGGTAAATCTAACGGTGCAGGGCACGGTTTACGAGAGCTTCAAGCTCCTGGTGCTACCGCACCTTTGCGCGCCAATACTCCTCGGACTAAATTTCATGGTCCACTTGAAGAGTGTAACCCTACAGTACAGTGGGCCACTCCCTCTGCTTTCAGTGGGAGAACAGCAGCCTCCAAATTGCCCAATGCACTCCACCTGTAGCCTCTCGACGCTTAAGATTACCTCACCCTCCTTATTCCAGAATCTCGTGCCAGGCTGCAAGCCCATCGCGACTAAGAGTAGGCGTTACAGCGCTGAGGATCGGATCTTCATTCGATCTGAGGTTCAGCGGCTCCTCAAGAAAGGGATCATACAACATCGCGCTAGTCCTTGGAGAGCGCAGGTCGTGGTGGTCAAGAGTGGGAACAAACCTCGGATGGTCATAGACTATAGTCAGACCATTAACAGATACACGCAGCTGGATGCGTATCCCCTCCCGCGCATATCTGACATGGTCAACCAGATTGCACAGTACCGGGTGTTCTCCACCATCGACCTAAAGTCTGCCTACCACCAGCTCCCCATTCGCCCAGAGGACCGACAATACACGGCTTTTGAGGCAGATGGTCGCTTGTACCATTTTCTAAGGGTTCCTTTTGGTGTCACGAATGGGGTCTCGGTCTTCCAGCGTGCTATGGACCGAATGGTGGACCATAACGGGCTGCGGGCTACCTTCCCGTACCTGGATAACGTCACCATCTGTGGCCATGACCAGCAGGACCACGATACCAACCTTCTTAGATTCCTACGCACTGCATCTCGCCTGAATCTGACCTACAACAGGGAGAAGTGTGTATTTCGCACGCGCCGCCTAGCTATCCTCGGATACGTGGTGGAAAACGGGGTCATTGGCCCTGATCCAGACTGTATGCGTCCCCTCCTCGAATTTCCCCTGCCCACTAGCGTCAAAGCACTGAGAAGATGCTTAGGCTTCTTCTCTTACTACGCACAGTGGGTTCCCAATTACGCGGACAAAGCTCGTCCGCTCATCAAGTCTACCTCTTTTCCCCTAGCACCAGAGGCTCGTTTGTCCTTTGAAAAACTAAAAGCCGGCATCGCGAAAGCCACGATGCACGCTGTTGATGAGTCCATCCCCTTTCAGGTGGAGAGCGATGCATCTGATTCCGCCCTGGCCGCCACACTTAACCAGGCGGGCAGGCCCGTCGCCTTTTTCTCTCGCACCCTCCAAGGCCCTGAAATTCGACATTTGGCAGTGGAAAAGGAGGCCCAGGCCGTTGTGGAGGCCGTCCGGCATTGGCGCCATTACTTGGCGGGAAAACGGTTCTCCCTGCTCACGGACCAGCGGTCCATGGCGTTCATGTTCAATAACACGTTACAGGGCAAGATCAAGAACGATAAGATCTTGAGGTGGAGAATCGAACTCTCCACCTATAATTACGACATCATGTATCGTCCAGGGAAACTCAACGAGCCCTCGGATGCCCTGTCGCGTGGAACATGCGCCAGTATGCAGGAGAATCGGTTGCAGGCTCTCCACAATGACCTCTGCCATCCAGGGGTCACTCGGCTCTACCACTTCATAAAAGCCCGGAATCTACCCTACTCGGTGGAGGATGTCAGGTCAATAACCAGAAGCTGCCGGGTATGCGCGGAATGCAAACCGCACTTTTACCGACCTGACAGGGCACAACTCGTTAAGGCCACTCGTCCCTTCGAAAGACTGAGTGTGGATTTTAAGGGCCCCCTTCCCTCGACAGATCGGAACGTGTACTTCCTCAATGTGGTTGATGAGTACTCACGATTCCCTTTTGTCATTCCCTGCTCTGATACAACAGCTGCCACGGTTATCAAGGCATTTTGTGATCTTTGCACCCTGTTCGGTTACTCCTGTTACATCCACAGCGATAGGGGCTCGTCGTTCATGAGCGATGACTTGAGGCAATACCTGCTCTCATATGGGATTGCCTCTAGTAGAACCACGAGCTACAACCCTAGGGGTAATGGACAGGTGGAACGTGAGAATGCTACAGTCTGGAAGGCTGTCTTACTGGCGTTGAAGTCAATAGGCCTTCCAGTCTCCCGTTGGCAAGAGGTGCTCCCTGATGCGCTCCACTCCATACGCTCACTCCTGTGTACGGCAACCAACGCTACTCCCCATGAGAGACTGTTTTCATTCCCTCGGAAGTCTTCCTCTGGGACCTCATTACCGTCTTGGTTGACGTACTCAGGACCTGTCCTCCTGCGGCGACATGTTAGGACCCGCAAGTCCGACCCTTTGGTTGAACAGGTCCATCTCCTCCACGCCAACCCTCAGTATGCCTATGTGGCATACCCTGATGGGCGAGAGGACACGGTCTCAATTCGAAACCTGGCACCAGCAGGGGGCTTGGAAACCCCTGTCGCTCCTATACCTCCTGTTAGAGACCCCCCAACTATTGTTTCCCCTCCTGACACGGCGCGGGCAGCATCGGGACCATCACTTAACCCTTTTACTCCCATGTACAGCTTGCCTGAGTCCAGGAGATGGTCGCCACTTCAAGGCGTGTCCGAGTTCAGCAGATTGTCACCACCTCGGGGTCTACCGGCCCGTGAAACATTGGAGGAGCCTTTGGAAACCGCCTTGGGGAGAACGCCACTGCGAGTGCCTACAACGGTGTCATCGCCGGTGTTGAGGAGGTCACAACGACGGTGCGGTCCCCAGACCGTCTGAACTTATAGACTGATGACCAATTGTTCTGTGTTTTTTTTTTGTACCCCGCCGGCCTTTGTCTTCAAAGGAGGGGTGAATGTGGTGAACCATCGTTGGTTCCCACCGGGTAGTACTGAGCCACGGTCTGGCCAGTACTATGAGTCTGTATATATGTTACTGTTGGGGTTAGGGTTGGGCTGTTCTACATGTTACTGTTGGGGTTAGGGTTGGGCTGTTCTACCTGTAATATAGTTCTTATGGTACATCCCAGTCGGGCTCCGCCTCCTGGTAGAGGTATAAAGGTCACTGCTCTGTCTGGGACCCTTTAGTCTGGGATCGTGTATTATATATGGTAGCTCTATTGTAGTAGTCAATAAAAGCCTTTATTTCCTCGAGCATCTCTAGCCTCGTGAGTTATATCGCGCATCAAAGGGCAACTAGGGATGGACAATAAATGCTGGTATAGCCAGCGATGCCTCGATCCTGCAAATGAATTTTTAAAAATGGAATTTTCCAGCATGGTAGGAGATTCATTGGGTTTCAATTCCAGCTGAGTTCTTCCAGATTTTTGTCCCTTTGAGGTGGATAAATTGAGTCTCATGTCTTGCGCTGTCAGAGAAAACACAAGGCTACTCATTAAGCCCCTGTACAGCCTCAGGTATGAACATTGCAGGCCACAGTTTGGCAGTGGCAGTAGCTATTTTATGCAGAGGTTTAGATGCATTCAGAAAGTGTCAAGCTAACAGATGCCAGTCTTTATAACTAAAATGGGCGGCACGGTAGCACAGTGGTTAGCACTGCTGCTTCACAGCTCCAGGGTCCCAGGTTCGATTCCCGGCTCGGGTCACTGTCTGTGTGGAGTTTGCACATTCTCCTCGTGTCTGCGTGGGTTTCCTCCGGGTGCTCCGGTTTCCTCCCATAGTCCAAAGATGTGCGGGTTAGGTTGATCGGCTAGGTTAAAAAAAAAATTGCCCCTTAGAGTCCTGGGATGCGTAGGTTAGAGGGATTAGCGGGTAAAATATGTGGGGGTAGGGCCTGGGTGGGATTGTGGTCGGTGCAGACTCGATGGGCCGAATCGCCTCCTTCTGCACTGTAGGGTTTCTATGATTTCTATGAACTCTCCACAAGAATGGCCTGTCTTACACTGGTTTTCTATAAACTCATGAACCTCTGGAATCATAGACGACGTTTTCATAATCCTCCATGCGTATTTTCATCGTTTTGTCAGACTAATGATCAAACAATAACATAATCTTAACATGGATTGTTCAGTGATGCTTGTCAATAAACGCACAGCCCATTTTCCAACATGTACCTCACCTTGAAATTTAAGGCGAAAGCAAATTCTTAACTTAATGATAAGGGGCCTTAAGAACTAAGATTGGAAAATCTATTCAGTGCAAGACTGAAGGATTAAGAGGTAAAATGTCTCTGAAGTTAGTTTATAAGTCATAACTAACTTGAGGAATTACTGTTTGTAATCCTGTCCATCATTTTGTTAAAATTATTGATATGCGAAATTTCACCCCAAACAATTAATGGCCCAGATCTTCCAGTGAGCTGCAATGTTGGTTGCATTGCAGTCCACCCAATGTTGTCGGCGTCTCAAAGATATTGTGCATTTTCAATCGGAACTTCCAATCATGGTGAGAGCAGAAATGGGCTAGCACAGTCTCTACAAGCCCAGTGAGTGCAAATGAAGACAGGCAAAGAGAGGACATAACCTCTTTTTTCAATACTAGTGGCATATCTAGGTCAGTTTTTAAAGGTCCCAAGTCTTTCACTGGGTGGGTGAGTGAGTGGATAGTTAGTCCGAGGGGGAGTTCGGTCGGAGAAAGGGGGCTGAAGTGTAATGCTGTGAAATAGGTTGGGTTGGAAAGTTGGGAGAGAGTAAGCAGGGTTGGGTCGGGTTGGAGGGGTGATTGTGGAGGGCCATTTGTGGTTAAATTCTCAGTTGATTTGCACTGGTTAAATCACTGAGCTGTATGAGCTATTGACCAACAGAACATTTCCAGAGTGAGTAACCAGTGTTAAGTCCCGCAAAGTCTCTGAAATCTGTGAAATGTCCCAGGCACTGTGAATCAGCCCATCATCAGAAGTTTAAACTTCCTGAGCAATTACAGTGCAATTGCATGTGTCAGGACTCCTGTCGGGTCCTGACGTACTACATGGACTTCAGTTCAGATTTCACTGCGAAGGATATTAGAATTTTCATATTGAAGGGAAAGTTTTCATAACACAGTTCCCTGCCCAGCTTTCTTTTACAATTGAGATGACAGTAACAATGGTTGGAATTTTCCAGCCGTTCTCGCTCGATGGATCTTCCAGCCGTGCTGACAGTGAACCCCTGCTGCCGGGAAACCCCACTGACAGCAGCGAGATCAGAAGATCCCAAAACCTCAGGAAGCATGGAAAATCCCACTCAATAGATCTGGAACCAATTGCGACCGGATCCTGAACTTCCTAACTCACAGACCACAATCAGTAAGAGTAGGCAACAATACCTCCTCCACAATCATCCTCAACACCGGTGCCCCACAAGACCGTGTTCTCAGCCCCCTACTATACTCTTTATACACCTATGACTGTACGGCCAAATTCCCCTCCAATTCGATTTTCAAGTTTGCTGACGACACCACCGTAGTGGGTCGGTTCTCAAACAATGATGAGACAGAGTACAGGAATGAGATAGAGAATCTGGTGAACTGGTGCGGCAACAATAATCTCTCCCTCAATGTCAACAAAACGAAGGAGATTATCATCGACTTCAGGAAGTGTAAAGGAGAACATGCCCCTGTCTACATCAAAGGGGACAAAGTGGAAAGGGTCGAGATCTTCAAGTTTTTAGGTGACCAGATTACCAACAACCTGCCCTTGTCCCCCCATGCCAACACGATAGTTAAGAAAGTCCACCAATGCCTCTACTTTCTCAGAAGACTAAGGAAATTTGGCATTTCAGCATTGACTCTCACTAACTTTTACAGATGCCCATAGAAAGCATTCTTTCTGGTTGTATCACAGCTTGGTATGGCTCCTGCTCTGTTCAAGACCGCAAGGAACTACAAAAGGTTGTGAATGTAGCCCAATCCATCACACAAAAGAGCCTCCCATCCACTGACTCTGTCTACACTTCCCACTGACTCGGCAAAGCAGCCAGCATAATTAAGGACCTCACGCACCCCGCACATTCTCTCTTCCACCTTCTTCCTTCGGAAAAAGATACAAAAGTCTGAGGTCACGTACCAACCGACTCAAGAACAGCTTCTTCCCTGCTGCCGTCAGACTTTTGAATGGACTTACTTTGCATTAAGTTGATCTTTCTCTACACCCTAGCTATGACTGTAACACTACATTCTGCACTCTCTCGTTTCCTTCTCTATGAATGGTAGGTTTTGCCTGTATAGTGTGCAAGAACAATACTTTTCACTGTATGTCAATGCATGTGACAATAATAAATCAAATCAAATCAAATCAGTGGGTGGGATTCTCCAGCTGCGCTCACCCCAAAACTGGAGAATCCCGCCCAAGGTCAGTGGACCTTTGCATGGTCCGTTCCTCCATCTGCTCCGATTCCTGTGGTGTGTGGGACGGGAGAACTCCCCCCAATTTCTAAACCCATTGCAAAAAAAAATCCGAAAGTATTTCAGAGGCATAAGGAAAGTCATTTGCCAAGTCAAAGACTGTGAGTAGGGACTGTTCAAAAAGATGGCTAAAAAAATAGGTTTCAAAGAGGGCTTTAAATAAAATGTTGAGTTGGAGGAGCTTAGGGAGGGAATTCCCGAGTGCAAATTTTATGGCGGCCCCTGGTGGCACAATCCCTAGCACTGCTGCCTCACTGCACCAGGGACCCGGGTTTGATTCCTGGCTTGGATGACTGTCTGTGTGGAGTCTGCACATTCTCCCCGTGTCTGTGTAGGTTTACTCTGGGTGCTCCAATTTCCTCTCACAGTCTGAATGACATGCTGGTTAGGTGCATTGGCCATGCTAAATTCTAAATTCAAATAGGGAATTTTCACAGTAACTTAACAAAGAACAATACAGCACAGGAACAGGCCCTTCGGCCTTCCAAGCCTGCACCGCTCATGTGCCCACTAGACCATTCTTTTGTATCCCTCTATTCCCAGTCTGTTCATGTGGCTATCTAGATAAGTCTTAAACGATCCCAGCGTGTCCGCCTCAATCACCTGGTTTGGCAGTGCATTCCAGGCCCCCACCACCCTCTGTGTAAAATACGTCCCCCTGACATCTGTGTTGAACTTTGCCCCCCTCACCTTGAACCCGTGACCCCTTGTGTTCGTCACCTCCGACCTGGGAAAAAGCTTCCCACTGTTCACCCTTTCTATGCCCTTCATAATTTTATACACCTCTATTAGGTCGCCCCTCATCCTCCGTCTTTCCAGGGAGAACAACCCCAGTTTATCCAATCTCTCCTCATAGCTAAGACCCTCCATACCAGGCAACATTCTGGTAAACCTTCTCTGTACTCTCTCCAAAGCCTCCATGTCCTTCTGGTAGTGTGGCGACCAGAACTGGATGCAGTATTCCAAATGTGGCCTAACCATCGTTCTATACAGCTGCAACGTTAATGTAAGCCTATCTGTGATACTAATAAATAAACTTGAACTATTTGACTGAAAGCATAGACATTTATAATGGTGAGGGAAAATGTGCAAGATGCTGAAAATCAGGCAGTCCCACAAAATCTGTGCTGCCCGATTACCACCCAGATGATTAAGGTAGAAATCATGGACCCCCCTTCCCAACAGAGTTACTGGAATGGTAAAAGGTGCAAGGTCTTGAGTTACATCAAGTGACTTGGGACGGTAGGATTATTTTTCTTAGAGGTAGAGGGGCAATTTAACTGAGGTGCTCTGAATTTAGAAAGGAGTTTTGCTTTTGTTTTGTTTTTGTTCCTTCGTTCTGTGACCACAGTTTAAGATGCGACTAGCATGTTTATATTTATGTTGGCATAACTAGCAGACTTGGATCATGTCCCATTTCAGTCTTTCCTTCACAGAAAAGACATTACTACTTTGACATCCTCCCATGCCTCTCTCCTCTTCGCCTTGGAGCGCAGTCCAACCGAGTAAGCTTCTGACCTGAAAAAGATGAGCAGTCACTTAAACAAAATGTAGCCTATTGGCCACATAGAATTTAAGTAACCTTGTTTGCCTTGCTCTAACCAGATTTTGGAGCTGATTTTTAAATGCATGTTCTTTTCTGCTGTGGCTGTGTGCCAAGCACTGTGCATTGAAAGACCCAGTCCTTGTGTTCGTCTGCAATATCTTAGCCCAACCATTTAATTTGTGCTGATCCTTTGGGATGGCATCAGTCTCCCTGACATTAATAACCCAGCTCCATGTCTTATCATCAGCAGCCTCCATTGCCTGGCTGGAGCTACCCACTTCCTCTATATTTCTGAATGGTATGAAAAGCAAAGCATTGAAACAAATCTTCATTGACGAGAAGATTAAAGCTCTGATGAAGGGTCATCCAGACACGAAACATTGGTTCTATTCTCTCTCCACAGATGCTGTCTGACCTGCTGAGATTTTTCAATGTTTTCTGTTTTTGTTTCATTGACTGTAAAGGCTTTGACACATCCTGTGGTCATGAGAAGCGTTGTATAAACACAAGCCTATCTCACTGTCGAAACAATTCCTCGAAGGGCAAGGCTGGCAGAAATAGGGAATCGTGGATGACTCGGGATATTGAGGCCCTGGTCAAGAAGAAGAAAGAGGCACACGACATGCAGGGAAAAGCCTGGGAACTACAGGCCAGTGAGCCTCACATCTGTGGTGGGTAAGTTGTTGGAAGGTATTTTGAGAGACAGGATCTACAGGCATTTAGACTTGCAAGGACTGATTAGGGACAGTCAGCATGGCTTTGTGAGTGAAAAATCATGTCTCACAAATTTGATTGAGTTTTTTGAAGGGATAACCAAGAAGGTAGATGAGGGCAGTGCAGTTGGTGTTGTCTACATGGACTTTAGCAAGGCCTTTGATAAGATACCGCATGGTAGGTTGTTGCATAAAGTTAAATTTCATGGGATCCAGGGTGAGGTATCTATATGGATACAAAATTGGCTTCTTGACAGAAGCCAGAGGGTGATTGTAGAGAGTTGTTTTTCAAACTGGAGGCCTGTGACCAGTGGTGTGCCTCAGGGATCAGTGCTGGGTCATTTAAATTAATGATTTGGATATAGGAGAATATAGGAGGCATGGTTAATAAGTTTGCAGATGACACCAAGATTGGTGGCATAGTGGTCAGTGAAGAAAGTTATCTCCAATTGCAATGGGATCTTAATCAATTAGGCCAGTGGGCTGACGAATGGCAGATGGAGTTTAATTTAGACAAATGCGAAGTGATTCATTTTGGTAGATTGAACCAGGGCAGGACTTACTCAGTTAACGGTAGGGCGCTGGGGAGAGTACAGAACAAAGAGATCGAGGGATACATGTTCATAGCTCCTTGAAAGTGGAGTCACAGGTGGACAGAGTGGTGAAGAAGGCATTCGGCATGCTTGGTTTCATCGGTCAGAACATTGAATACAGGAGTTGGGACGTCTTGTTGAAGTTGTACAAGACATTGGTAAGGCCAGACTTGGAATATTGTATGCAATTCTTGTCACCCTATTATAGAAAGGATATTATTGAACTAGAAAGAGTGCAGCAAAGATTTACTAGGATGCTACCGGGACTTGATGGATTGAGTTATAAGGAGAGGCTGGATAAACTGGGACTTTTTTCTCTGGAGTGTAGGAGGCTGAGGGGTGATCTTATAAAGGCCTATAAAACAATGAGGGGCACAGATCAGTTGGATAGTCAATATCTTTTCCCAAAGGTAGGGGAGTCTAAAACTAGAGGGCATAGATTTACGGTGAGAGGGGAGAGATACAAAAGTGTCCAGAGGGCCATTTTGTTCACACAGAGAGTGGTGAGTGTCTGGAACAAGCTGCCAGAGATAGTAGTAGAGGCGGGTACAATTTTGTCTTTTGAAAAGCATTTAGATAGTTACATGGGTAAGATGGGCTTAGAGGGATATGGGACAAATGCGGGCAATTGGGACTAACTTAGGGGTTTTTTTAAAAAAAGGGTGGCATGGACAAGTTGGGCCGAACGGCCTGTTTCTATGCTATAAACCTCTATGACTCTATGACGTTAATGCCCATTTAGCAGGTCATGCTTTTCCTTGTATTCCTCAAATAATGGTGCAACCATCATTGAATCCCCTACAGCCAACAGCCTTGGGGTTATATTTACCAGAAACTCAACTGGACTCACTACATGAACACAATGGTTACAGATCAGATCAGATGCTAGGAATACTGCAGCAAATAACTCACCTCCTGACTCCCCAAAGCCTACAAAGCACAAGTCAACAGTGTGGTGGAATACTCCCCACTGGCCTGGATGGGTGCAGCTCCAACAACACTCAAGAAGCTTGAAACCATCCAAGACAAAGCAGCCGCTTAATTGGCACCACATCTACAAACATTCAATTCTTCCACCACCAACACTCACTGGCAGCAGTATGTACTATCTACAAGATGCACTGCAGCAAATTCACCAAAGGTCCTTAGACAGCACTTTCCAAACCCATGACCACTGTCAGAAGGACAAGGGCAGTAGATATCTGGGAACACCACTACCTGCAAGTTCCCCTCCAAGCCACTCACCATCCTGACTTGGAAATATATCACCGTTCCTTCGCAGTCGCGGGGTCAAAATCCTGGAATTCCCTCCCTAACAGCATTGTGGGTCAACCCACAAAACATGGACTGCAGCGATTCAAGAAGGCAGCTCACCACCAGCTTACCAAGAGCACTAGGAATGAGCAATAAATGCTGTGATGTGGAGATGCCGGCGTTGTACTGGGGTAAGCGCAGTAAGAAGTCTCACAACACCAGGTTAAAGTCCAACAGGTTTATACTCACCTGAAGAAGGAGCTTGAGACTTTGAAAGCTAGTGTTGCCAAATAAACCTGTTGGACTTTAACCTGGTGTTGTGAGACTTCTTACAATAAATGCTGGCCAGCCAGCGACGCCCATGTCCCACGAATGAATAAAATGAAATTAGCCTTCCAGCTGTCTTCTCTGATTCTTGAACTTCACACATTGACATAAAATTTTTAATTAAAATAATTACAAGCAAATTGCATCCATGTGAGAGCGTTTGTTCTTAATGTAGCTGTTTTCAATGGAAAATTCAGGCATTTTATAATTGGAATCAATTGTTTCTGATCTTCTTAAACGTTAACCAGTCTCACCCTTTTCTGCATCATCCTATTGAGAATGGTGAACTGCACCCCATCTTGCCCCAGCTATTCTGTAAAGTACAGTGACACAGAAAGTGGTCCCTGTACCATGATAGGTAGACTCACCCAAGATTGGTACTCGGATCAGCTGGCTGATGATGCGGATACCTGTTTGGCATTACCCTGATGTGGAGATGCCGGCGTTGGACTGGGGTAAACACAGTAAGAAGTTTAACAACACCAGGTTAAAGTCCAACAAGTTTATTTTGTAGCAAATGCCATTAGCCATTAGCAGCGCTCCGAAAGCCAATGGCATTTGCTACCAAATAAACATGTTGGACTTTAACCTGGTGTTGTTAAAACTCTTACTGGCATTACCCTGGCAGCTGGTTGGTGAAAAGCGTCTGAATGTTAATCTGCTGAGTTGAGGGTGGCACAGTGGTTAGCACTGCTGCCTCACAGTGCCAGGGACCCAGGTTAGATTCAGGCCTTGGGTCACTGTGTGGAGTTTGCACATTCTCTCCATGTCTGCATGGGTTTTCTCCCATAGTCCAAATAGGAGCAGGTTAGGTTGACTGGCCATGCTAAATTGCACTTCGTGTGCAAAGTAGGTTAGATGGATTAGCCATGGTAAATGTATGGGGTTACAGGGATAGGGTGAAGGAAAGGGCCTAGGTCAGGTACTCTGTCAGAGAGAGTTGGTGCAGACTTGATGGGCCGAATGGCCTCCTTCTGCATTATCGGGATTCTATGAGTTGTCAGTGAGTCTGAGAAAAAGGGTGGTATGCAAACAGAATTAGTCGCTGATCGCGTGGAGGAAGAGAAAGCACAGGATGTCAGTAAACTACTGGATGTCAGTGTGGAACTGGGAGGGACACTTGTGCTCATTTGTTTAAACATTACTTTTGGCTGGTGGCCTGCAGCTGCCCCTTTAAGGATCACCAGTTGGGATGCTTGTGTACTTTGCTTAGCAGTTGGCCAAGTGTTGGCTGTTTCCAAGCCCCAAACTGGTAAAAGAAACATCAAGTGAGGTTAGGTTTTTCAGAACTGGAAATAAATGTTCTTGCGTCTGTTTCAAGCATGGATAGTGGATGTCGCTCTTGGGGACTCTATCAATATAAATGGGCAACATGCTTCTTGCCATCTTGGACACTTCGGTATCTGTTTTTGCACCTGTGATTAGAACAGAATCAGTGAGTCTCCAGCCCATGTGCCCTTGTCTGTCAGAATGCAACAATCATATTCAATCAGATTCAGCTGACAATTACGGAGATTTAGTACCTCATCTCCTGAACTTAATTTTCCTAATTGCATGTGATGGCATTTTGAGATGGATAATGTTTTTACTATTTGGGTAATGGCTGGTGCTCCAGCGCTTGCAAATATCTCAAATACAAGCTGCAAAACGTTACTGGATTCTCTTGGTTGTCCTGCTCTAACGAGTGTGTGTGTGTGTGTGTGTGTGTGTGGGTGATTCTCTCAACTCCTGCAGAAACTTTGTTCATTCTGTTTTGAGACACTTGTCCCACTTCAGCACTGTTCTGCTGATCACCTGCTGGACAAATTCCAGGCAAATATTTTGAAATGATCCACTCCTCCAATACCTCAAACTCATCCCATTCCCATGGCACTTTCCCATGCAATCGTAGAAGGTGCAACACCTGCCCCTTTCCTTTCTTCCTGCTCACCATGCAAGGCCCTGAAAGTTCCTTTCAGGTTAAGGAGCATTTCACTTGCTTTTTGTTCACTTTGGTCCACCGTATTCGTTGCTCCCAATGAGGACTTCTCTGCATTGGGGAAACTAATCACAGACTGGGTGACCGCTTTGCGGAACACCTTCACTCAGCCTGCAAGCATGACCCCAGCTTTAAAGTTAAAAGTTTATCTATTATTGTCACAAGTAGGCTTACATTAACACTGCAATGTAGTTACTGTGAAAATCCCCTAGTTGCCACACTTCGACACCTGTTCGGGTATACTTAGGGAGAATTTAGCAATGCCAATGCACCTAACCAGCATGTCTTTCAGACTGCGGGAGAAAACCGGAGCACCCGGAGGAAACCTACGCAGACATGGGGAGAAGGTGCAGACTCCGCACAGACAGTGACCCAAGCCAGGAATCGAACACGGGTCCCTGGCATTGCAAGGCAGCAGTGCTAATCACTGTGCCCCCAGCTTTCCTGTGGCATGTTGCTTCAACTCAGCACCTTGCTGTCATACTCACATTTCTGTCTTTAGCCTGCTGCATTGTTCCAGTGAAGCTCAATGCAAACTGATGGAACACCACCTCATCAATCCGATTAGACACACTACAAACCTTTGGAATTAACGTTGAGTTCAACAACTTCAAACCACAAACTCTGACCTCCATCTTGACTCCATATTTTAATCCCCCACCCCACAGGGCCATCTGTCACTTGTTCTTAGGTTTTGCTATCACATAGTGTTCTGTTCTTGACACCTTGTAATGCTATTATCACATTCTGTATTCGTACCTTTATGCCACTATCAGCACCTTCTTTAGTCTTTAACAGTTCCATTATCACTCCTTTTGTCTTCTGCCCATGATATCTTTGTCAATCTTTTCTGAGCTCCACTAATCAGTGACCTTCTATTTGCTCCACCTCCCCTACCCCTCTTAGACAGGATAAAATCCATCAGAGTTCTCCCTCTCTTCAGCTCCAAAGAAGAGTCATATGGATCAAAGGGTTTACTCAGTTTCGCTTTCCACAGCTGCTTGCCAGAGTGGCTGAGTTTTTCCAACGTTTTCGGTTTTGATTTCTCCTTTTTTTTTTACAAACTAGACATATCAATGTTCTTCAAGCAAATTAATTTATTTCTAAACTTCTGAGTTAAAGAAAAAACACCTGGTGAAATCGTAAATGCAGTTGGAATAGTCAGATTCTGTCTTCTAACTCATGTACCTACTATTCAAAAGACTAGCAATTCTGGTGCAGCATTGAATTTGCTCCATCACTATGTCCATTCGTAAGCATCCAATGGTGTGGAGAAATTGATTCAGTGCACAGTCTATCAGGGAAGTGTATTGTCTTTGTAAAGGAACGGTACAACCTCCATTGAGACTGATAACTTTTTTAAAAGAAATTCAAATTTCCAGTTAATAGCTCAAAGGATGACCTGACACTATTTCATGTTTTAAAACTTTTACTGCAACAAAAGACTAAAAACATCACTGACTAAATGCAATCTTTGTAGGTAATCTGCTCTTCAAACCACTGAACTGAACATTTCCCTTTTTAACTTTTATCCAAGCTGAAGACACACATCAAAAATAAACTATACTTCATCCTTTCATTAGATATGTTAGGTTAGATGGATTATCAGGGTAAATATGTGGAGTTATGGGGATATGGCCTGAGTGGGATTGTTTTCGGTGCAGACTTGATGGGCCGAATAGCCTCCTTCTGCACTGTAGAGATTCTATGATATTCAATTCTCCCAGTCCCAGTTCAAGGTGATTTTCAGCTTCCAAGGATTTACTTCTGTTCTGTTCTTGGGTGGCACGGTAGCACAGTGGTTAGCACTGCTGCTTCACAGCTCCAGGGACCTGGGTTCGATTCCCAGCTTGGATCACTGTCTGTGTGGAGTTTGCACATTCTCCTTGTGTCTGCTCCGGTTTCCTTCCACAGTCCAAAGATGTGCGGGTTAGGTTGATTGGCCATGCTAAAATTGCCCCTTAGTGTCCTGAGATGCATAGATTAGTGGGTAAAATATGTAGGGATATGGGGGTAGGGCCTGGGTGGGATTGTGGTCGGTGTAGACTTGATGGGCCAAATGGCCTCTTTCTGTACTGTAGGGTTTCTATGATTTTATTTTTCTTAATCTTAGAACTCTCTTTCACAGTGGAATCCACGAGAAATGATTCCTCTAACACATGCTAGGTGAATCTTCCAGCCTTGTTTTAACTTCTCATTTCCATTCCAATTGCAAGCCCCACGTCATTCCTGCATCTCGCTGCTTATAGCTGTTCTACCTTTCTTGGATATAGTTTTCAGTTGTAGTTTCAGATATAGTTTGGATATAATTTTGTGAGTTTTCAGGTAAATTATAGACCCTTCCTCTTTCAAAGCCTATCTCAATGGCAATGTGAATCACGTGAGCCTTTTATCCAGACAGAAATGCTTGTTAGCTATCCTTGAAACTCCAAAGGTAAGTTTTGAAGTATGGTGAGCAATCAACATAATGCACAACTGCTGACTCTCAAAAACACTACCACTTAATGCTCATCTGATTGTCACTGGGCGGACTTGCAGCTGGCCTTGGAAGGAAGTCTGGCCCAAAAGAGCCATTGACCAAACAAATTGGCGAAACCTCTTCAACCTGGCCAGGCATAGCAATGACTAGAAGCGGTACTGCAGTGATCTTCCTGGAACAAAGTCCTGGGACAATTGGCAAAGAAAGTCCCAGGAATTCCAGAGGTGGGAGGGTGTGGGATATCCTGGGGGGTCGGGTGCGAGGTAATCACACCATTGGGGTTTGGCCGGGTGGGAGAGGGTCCCAGAACTTCAATGTCCCAGGGTGGAGGGCAACTCTGAGGGGGCTTTCACAGTGAGATGCTCTGCCTCTTCCTGCCTGAGATGGGAAAAAGTGTACATGTCATTTTCCCACCCGACCGGCTCCGGATCCGGCCAGTCCTAAAAATTTGGTGAGTGCCAAATTCACCGTTCTCGCTGGCAGTGGGGGCCGACAGAGAGCTCCAGCCACAGTCACAAAAAATAGCAACCATATAAACCTCATAATTGTAGCAGGACACAAGCGGAAAGTCAATAGAAACAATATCACATTTAGCCTGCTATCAGTTGAAAAATACAGCACAAACAGAATTCAAATATTTTGACTAACTAATTGTTTAAATAAAGTTGGCACCTTAGAGAATAATTAAGTTTAATTGTATATAGTGGAACTTAACTTCACTCTGATGCATGTGAAAGAAAATTCAACGAAGGAGTTTCCCTTATTCCCATACAATGCTCCTTGTAATAACTTCATGGAGGTGAAACCCCGTCACCAAGTTACTTTATTTACACCATACATCTGTACACAGCCAGCTCTCCAGTTTCTCCCTGCTGATTGCAGGCTCGGAGTCTGACACACCTGCTTTAAATAGTGACATGAGGCTCCCTGATTTGACCATCAATTAGGACTTATCAGGTATCTCTTTTAGGTACCAAACAAATAAACTAACTCAAATTAACTTAAGGAAGGTCACATCAGGTATCTCTTTTTAAGGTACCAACTTAAAGGACTCATCAGGTATCTCTTTTGGAATACCAACCAAGGAACTCATCAGGTAGTTCATACTCTAGCAAGCCAACCTCATTAGCTTGGCTGAAGTCATCACACTCTTCACCCGCAAAGTCTGAGGAATTCCCTCGGTTTGCTTCCCTCGGGGATCTTTTCCTCTGCTTGAGCACCAGGTCAGGATCCTGCAGCTCCGCCTCTGATGTTGGCGGTGTGTAACGGTTGGGCGCCCGTCTCTTCCGCTGTGAACACCGGAGGTCTGGTTCCTCAGGTGGTAGGGGAATCGCTGCAGCTTCGTCCCGTGTCCATTTCGGATCCTCAGGTCCCCATCAAGGATGCAGGGGAGGTGGTACCGGTTTGTCGAGGGGGACTCTGCTCGTCACGAGGGCTGCAGGGTGGACTCGGCTCCGGAACGGGTGGAGAGCTTGAGGCCCGGACCTGATCCAGGTGTTTCCTTACCACTGCCTCGTCTACGCGTACTCAGTAGGATACCGGTCTGGTCCTGGACTCGATTGTTCCGGTTACCCAGGCAGGTCCATTTGCATAATTTCTGACCTAAACTCTCTCCCCCGCTTCAAGGTGCCTCTCTCGGTGAGTGTTGTTATGGCCCCTGCATTGGGCTTCCTGGTGTCTTTCCACCTTTCCTCCCAGGTTTGACAACAACAGGCTCAGTCTGGTTCGGGGCCGTCTGCCCATCAGTAACTCTGCTGGCGCAGTTCCCATGGTGGCATGTGGAGTGGTCTTATAGTCAAATAACCACCTTGAGAGTTTTGTCTCTAATGAGGCCGCTGGCTGTTTTTTCAACCCGGCCTTTAATGTTTGGACTGCTCTCCCCGCTAACCCATTTGATGCCGGGTGATAAGGTGCCATCTTGATGTGCCGGATCCCATTTGATTTCATAAATTTTGTGAACTCTAGGCTGGTGAACACTGAACTATTATCGGAAACTAATACCTCTGGGAACCCGTGCATTGCGAATGAGGTGCGCAGTTTCTCAACGGTTGCCATCGTGTTTGCCGAGCTTAGTTTATAGATGTCTAACCACGTGGAATGGGCATCTATTATCACCATGGACCCCATGAACGGGCCTGCAAAATCGACATGGAGTCGCCTGGCCATTCCCATGGGTGCAGCGGGGCTGCCGGTGGTGCCTTCTGCCCCTCTTGGCACTTCTGACACTGTCCACCCAGTGTCGCTATGTCTGCATCCAGACCCGGCCACCAGACGTAGCTCCTGGCCAGCATCTTCATTTTTGATACTCCCGGGTGCCCATGGTGCAGTTCGGCCAGTATGTCCCGACGGCCCTGCCTTGGGACAATGACCCGTGCTCCCCACAGCAGTATCCCGTCTTCCACCATGATCTGCTCCCTCCTGCTCCAGTATGGGTGGAACTGTGGATGGACCGGTCTTTCCAGCTGCCCTGTTAGCACCAGGTGCTTTACCTTCGCCAATACAGGGTCTTTCTCCGTCCACTGGCGTATATTGTGTGCATCCATCGGGAGGGTATCCATGAAGTTTAATGTCATCACAGTCTCCTCCATTCTGGGTACCAATGGTGGGGTGTCCGGTAATGGTAGCCGGCATCAGCATTTGCCACTCTAATCCCTGGTCAGTGCTCCAATCGATACTGATATGCGCCAGCAATAATGCCCAACGCTGGATCCGGGTTGATGTCATCAGCGACATTGCTTTGTTTTCCTTCAATAGGCCCAGCAAGGGTTCATGATCTGTTACGATCGTAAATTTTCACCCAAATAAATAATGGTGAAATTTTTTGACTGCGAAGATTACCGCCAGTCCTTCCTTTTCAATCTGAACATATCTTCGCTCTGCCATTGCCAGGGTCCTGGAGGCGAACGCTATTGGCCGCTCTTGTCCGTTCTGCGATCTGTGTGCCAGGACTGTGCCCACTCCATATGGGGACGCATCACAGGTGAGTACCAATTCCTTCTTGGGGTCATAATGTACCAATACATTTTTGGATGAGAGTTGCTGTCCTGGTGGGCCAGCCCTTCCCAAATTTGTCCCCTTTTTAGCAACTGGTGGAGGGGATGCAGAATGGAGGCCCTATTCTGTATGAATTTCCCGTAGTATATTACCAGTCCTAAAAATAACTGTAGCTCCTGGATGGTTGTGGGAGCCAGGGTGTCTTTTATTGCTCGCACCCGATCCTCTAGAGGATGTAGGCCCGACTTATCCACTTTGTACCCGAGGGAGGTTACTTGTGGTGCTAAAAGACACATTTCTCCCTTTTCTGATGCACTCCCGCTGCTGCAAATCTCCTGAGAACTTCCTCCAGATTCTGCAGATGTTCCGCCCTTGTTTTACCCATAATGAGGACATCGTCTAGTTAAATGGCAACCTGTGGTAACCCCTGTAGGGTGCTCTCCAGGGTCCTTTGGAATATGGCACAAGCTGACGAAACCCCAAAGGGCAATCTTCTATACTGGAAGAGGCCTTTCAGTGTATTTATTGTGGCAAATTTTTGTGAATCTTCGCCTAGCCGTAGTTACAGATATGCGTGGCTCATGTCCAGTTTTGTGAATAGGAGTCCTCCTGCCAACTTTGCGAACAGGTCCTCAATCCTGGGAATTGGGTATTTGTCTCGCTGAGAGTAACAGTTTATCGTCTGTTTGAAATCACCACAAAGCCATCCGGCTTTAAAATAGGAACCATGGGTGCCGCCCATTCCACGAACTGGAACGGTTTTATTATTCCTTTGTGCTGTAATCTTTTGATTTATAGAGTCATAGAGTCATAGAGGTTTACAGCATGGAAACAGGCCCTTCGGCCCAACTTGTCCATGCCGCCCTTTTTTTTTTAAAACCCCTAAGCTAATCCCAATTGCCCGCATTTGGCCCATATCCCTCTATACCCATCTTACCCATGTAACTATCTAAATGCTTTTTAAAAGATAAAATTGGACCTGCCTCTACTACTACCTCTGGCAGCTTGTTCCAGACACTCACCACCCTCTGTGTGAAAAAACTGCCCCTCTGGATACTTTTGTATCTCTCCCCTCTCACCTTAAACCTATGCCCTCTAGTTTTAGCCTCCCCTACCTTTGGGAAAAGATATTGACTATCTACCTTGTCTATGCACCTCATTCTTTTATAGACCTCTATAAGGTCACCCCTCAGCCTCCTACGCTCCAGAGAAAAAAGTCCCAGTCTATTCAACCTCTTATAACTCAATCCATCAAGTCCCAGTAGCATCCTAGTAAATCTTTCCTGCACTCTTTCTAGTCTAATGATATCCTTTCTATAATAGGGTGACCAGAATTGCACACAGTATTCCAAGTGTGGCCTTACCAATATCGTGTGCAACTTCAACAAGACGTCCCAACTCCTGTATTCAATGTTCTGACCGATGAAACCAAGCATGCCGAATGCCTTCTTCACCACTCTGTCCACCTGTGACTCCACTTTCAAGGAGCTATGAACATGTACCCCTAGATCTCTTTGTTCTGTACTCTCCCCAATGCCCTACCATTAACTGAGTAAGTCCGGCCCTGGTTCAATTTACCAAAATGCATCACCTCGCATTTGTCTAAATTAAACTCCATCTGCCATTCATCAGCCCACTGGCCCAATTGATCAAGATCCCGTTGCAATCAGAGATAACTTTCTTCACTGCCCACTATGCCACCAATCTTGGTGTCATCTGCAAACTTACTAACCATGCCTCCTATATTCTCATCCAAATCATTCATATAAATAACAAATAACAGTGGGCCCAGCACTGAGCCCTGAGGCACCACTGGTCACATGCCTCCAGTTTGAAAAACAACTCTCTACAACCACCCTCTGGCTTCTGTCAAGAAGCCAATTTTGTATCCATTTAGATACCTCACTCTGGATCCCGTGAGATTTAACTTTATGCAACAACCTACCATGCGCTACCGCATCGACATTTTCCCTCAACGTAAATGATACCGGTCGGGCTTTGCAAAGCTTTGGGACAGCCTCCGGGTCGAGGTGCAGTTTTGCCTTGACTCCTTTGATTGTCCCGAGGCCTTCCTGAAAAACCTCCGGATATTTGCTGAGGGCCTCACTCAGGCAACCATTTCCAGCTGGAAGGTATTTGTCCAATCTAGCCGAATCTCTTTTAGCCAATTTCACCCTAATAGGCTCGGTCCCGAACCTTCCACTACCATTAATGGGAGCCTAACTAATTGTTTCCCATAAGCAACTGGCACATGGGTTGTACCCACCACTTTCAGTGGTTCCCCTGTATAGGTCCTCAGCCTTGCCAAAGTTTTGGTCAGGGCTAAGGGTTGGAGTCCAGTGAGTATCTTGTTAAACACTGTCTCCCCTGTGACCGATACAGCTGTTCCTGTGTCGACCTCCATTAAAATTGGACGTCCATTCAGTCTCACTGACAATTTGATGGGTTCTGATTTTGTCATCGCTACGCACAGTAGCTGTTTCTCGTCAGAGGTAGGGGGACCTTCCAGGTTGTGCATTCTCCTGTCCCTCGGCCTACGTGTTCTTTTCGGCCATGTTGGTTTAGGAGACGTGCTTTTCCTCTGTGCATCTTGACATTGGCAACCAACACCATGTCGTGTCGGGTGGGATTCTACAGGAACTGCTGTCACTCTGGGGGTTAACTTGACCTTGTCTAGGTGCGGTTCTATAGGCGGACTTGGGCTCCCTCATATCCGAATCCTTCCGGAGGGCCACTATGTAGTGGCCTGCCCCGCAGTGTTAGTCCCCTAACCCAGTCTCCCTGGTGTTGGCCTCTACCTCCATCGGGATACCTTGGAGCTCATGTGCTCCGCTTGTCGCTTTTTCTAACAACAATGTCAGTTGTAATGCCTGCTTACAGTCCAGCTGGGCCTCCACCAACAGGTGTTTCTGTGTAGCCATATCGTTAATTCCGCTCACTAACTGGAGCATCTAATTTAGTGTCCCCCCGAATTTGGAAGCCTCTGCCAGACATCTTAGCCTTGTTAGGAAACTGGTGATTGACTCCTCCGCTTCTCTAAATGTGGAGTAAAACCGGTACCTCCGCAGGATCGGGGTGGCTTTGGGTCATAATATTCTTGAACTAAGTTTGACAACTCTTGGAAGGATTTTGTTTCCAATGCCTCTGGGAAAGTTAAACTGCGCATAATTGCAAAAGCTGCTGGTCCACACACAGTCAGCAGGATAATCCTTTGCTTCTCATCTGAGGATATGTCATTTGCCCTGAAGAAATATTTCATCCTTTCCACATATTGGGCCCAGTCCCCCACTGCGGGGTCAAAAGATTTCTCAAACAGCAGCATGTTTTCTCAACAATGGCTTACCCTCATTATGTGTGGTGGTTCAGCAAGTTCCTTCAGGCCACTCCTTTTTACCTCATCGCCACTGTAATAACTCCACAGTGGCAAAAGTCCCATCACCAAGTTACTTTATTTATACCATTCATCTGGACACAGCCAGCTCTCCAGTTGCTACCTGCTGATTGCAGGCTGGGAGTCTGACACACCTGCTTTAAATAGGGAGCATGAGGCTCCCTGATTTAACCATCAATTAGGACTCAGCAGGTACCTCTTTTTGCGAGGTCTCATCAGGTATTTCTTTTCAATACCAACCAAATAAACTAACTCAAATTAACTAAGGGAAGACTCATCAGGTACTTCTTTTCTGGTACCAACATAATAAGTCTCATCAGGTAGTTCGTACTCTAGCAAGCCAACCCCATTAACCTGGCTGAAGTCATCACACTCCTCAACTGAGATCTTGAGATGTTAGCAAAGGTCTTCACTGTGACATTATAAGTTACTTTGCAAATGCCTTTGTGCATAGTTACATCTCACAGTTTAATGGTTGTATTTCTCAGGTAATTGGAATAATCATGGAACGAAGATAGCCTTTCATAGAATCCCTACAGTTCAGGAGGAGGCCATTCAGTCCATCGGGCCTACATCAGCAACAATCCCACTCTATCCCTGTAACTCCATTTACCCTACTAATCCCCCGACACCAAGGAGCAATTTAGCATGGCCAATCAACCTAACCCACACATCTTTGGACTGCGGAAGGAAACTGAAGCGCCCGGAGGAAACCCATGCAAATATGTGGAAAACATGGAGACTCCGCAAAGACAGTCACCCAAAGCTGGAATCAAACCCTGGCAGTGTGAGGCAGTAGTGTTAACTACTCTGTCACCATGCTGCCCATTAACACTGCAATGAAGTTGCAGTGAAACAATGAAAATCCCCGGGTCACCACACTCCGGCACCTGTTCGGGTACACAGAGAGAATTTAGCATGACTAATGCAACTAACCAGTACATCTTTCAGACTGTGGGAGGAAACCCGGAGCACCCGGAGGAAACCCATGCAGACACGGGGAGTACGTGCAGACTCCACCCAGAGTGTGACCCAAGCCGGGAATCGAACCGGGTTCCCTGGTGCAGTGAGGCAGCAGTGCTAAGCACTGTGCCACCATGCAGATTTGCAGCATCTGCTGCTGAAATCTTCATTAAACAAGTATCAACATCTGCTCACTTTTTTTAACGAAGGAGCTGTGACTGAAACAACACAGCAGTTTCATTTAGCTGTATAAGGAGCTTCATAAACTGTGTGTCACTTTAAACGCCACGAGCAACTGTCAATATTCCATTCATCAAACACTTATTGATTTTCCTTGTTGTAGCAACAACAACTTGTCTTTATCTGACACCTTTTAAATGAGTAAAATATTCTATGATCCTTCACGAGAGTGCCGCTAAGGAAATGCTGTCCTGGCGTCACAGAAATAGATGTTTGACAATACAGCCAACTGCTTAGCCAAAGAGGTTTAAAGAGGTGTACAGATGAGGTAATCCTGGAAGTTAGGGTCTCATCGACTGAAAGCTGCTAAAGACGCAGCCATTAAAATCTGGGATGCACAAGGGACCATATGTCAATGTAGCTCAGTGAGCACGGAGTTGGGGACACAGGGAGCAACTGGAAGAGCACTGGAATAGTCAAGTCGAGAAGTAACAAAAGGCATGGATGATAGATTCAACATGAGCTGAAACAAAAATGTGCATTTCTTTTCTGAGTTCATTCCTTTGATGCCCAATTAAGCCCGTCTCTCCCAGAATGTTTACACAGAAACAGATCCTTTGACCTAACCAAACATTCTAGACCACTGCTCCACAAATATCAAACGTGCCTACCGCTCTATTGTCCGGCCACACTTTGGCAATTCAGACCACAAGGCTGTGCTCCTGCTCCCGACTTACAAGCAAAAACTGAAGCGGGAGAATCCATCAAAGAAAGTCGTGCAATGTTGGTCTGAGGAATCAGATGATTGCCTACGGGGCTGCTTGGACTAAGTGGACTGGTCAGTATTTAAAAACTCTGCGACCAGCCTGAACGAGTACACCACTTCAGTAACTAACTTCATTAGTAAGTGTGTAGAAGACTGTGTGCTGAACAAGCAAATCAGCGTATTTCCCAACCAGAAACCATGGATGAACAGGGATAGTCACTGCTTGCTGAAGTCTAGGTCTGAGGCATTTAAGTCAGACGACACTGACCTATACAAGAAAGCCAGATACGATCCAAGGAGATCCATGAAAGACGCCAAAAGACAATACCGGACCAAGCTCGAATCCCAGGCTAGCCACACCGATCCCCGCCGATATTGGCAAGGTCTGCAAGACATAACAGGCTACAAGATGAAGGCACGTAATACCGCCGGCTCCAACACACCCCTCCCTGATGAGCTCAATGCATTCTACGCCCGTTTTGAGCAACAGGTCAGTCAGAGCATTCCCTCTACCCTAGAAGCCCTGGATGAACCTGTATCTGAGGTCACCATTGCAGATGTCAGAGCAGCTTTCTCAAAGGTCAACCCATGGAAAGCAACTGGCCTGGATGGGGTAAACACAGTAAGAGTCATGACGAAGGCGCAGCGCTCCAAAAGCTAATGGCATATGCTACCAAATAAACCTGTTGGACTTTAACCTGGTGTTGTTAAAACTCTTACTGTGTTTACCCCAGTCCAATGCCGGCATCTCCACATCATGACTGGATGGGGTACCCAGATGTGCACTCAGATCCTGTGCGGATCAGCTGGCGGGCGTATTCACAGACATCTTCAACCTCTCTTTACAACACTCTAACGTCACTATCTGCTTCAAGAAGATGGCCATCATCCTGGTCCCAAAGGGAAACCAAGCAGCGTGCCTTAATGACTTTCGGCCAATGGCTCTGACATCCATCATTATAAAGTGCTTCGAAAGGCTAGTCATGGCACGAATCAATTCTAGCCTCCCGGACTACCTGGATCCACTACAGTTTGCCTTTTGCTGCGACAGGTCCACAGCAGACACCATCTCCCTGGCCCTGCACTCAATCCTGGAACACCTAGATAGCAAGGACACCTATGTCAGACTCCTATTTATTGACGACAGCTCAGCCTTCAACACCATTATTCCCATGAAAATCACCTCCAAACCCCATGGCCTGGACCTCGGCTCCTCTCTCTGTGACTGGATCTTGCACTTCCTAACTCACAGACCACAATCAGTAAGGGTAGGCAACAACACCTCCTCCACGATCATCCTTAACACCAATGCCCCACAAGGCTGTGTTCTCAGCCCCCTACTATACTCCTTACACAGCGATGACTGTGTGACCAAATTCCCCTCCAGTTCGATTTTCAAGTTTGCTGACGACACCACCGTAGTGGGTCGGATCTCAAACAATGACGAGACAAAGTAAAGGAATGAGATAGAGAATCTGGTGAACTGGTGCGGCAACAATAATCTCTCCCTCAATGTCAACAAAATGAAGGAGATTGTCATCGGTTTCAGGACGCGTAAAGGTTAACATGCCCCTGTCTACATCAAAGGGGACAAAGTAGAAAGGGTCGAGAGCTTCAAGTTTTTAGGTGTTCAGATCACCAACAACCTGTCCTGGTTCCCCCCGTGCCGACACTATAGTTAAGAAAGCCCACCAATGCCTCTACTTTCTCAGAAGACTAAGGAAATTTGGCATGTCAGCTACAATTCTTAACAACTTTTACAGATGCACCTTAGAAAGAATTCTTTCTGGTTGCATCACAGCTTGGTGCAGCCCCTACTCTGTCCAAGGCCGCAAGGAACTACAAAAGGTTGTGAATGTAGCCCAATCCATCACGTAAACCAGCCTCGCATCCATTGAATCTGTCGACACTTCTCGCTGACTCGGCAAAGCCGCCAGCATAATTAAAGACCCCACACACCCCGGACATTTTCTCTTCCACCTTCTTCGATCGGGAAAAAGATATAAAAGTCTGAGGTCACGTACCAACCGACTCAAGAACAGCTTCTCCCCTGCTGCTGTCAGACTTTTGAATGGACTTACCTTGCATTAAGTTGATCTTTCTCTACACCCTAGCTATGACTATAACACTACATTCTGCACTCTCTCGTTTCCTTCTCTATGAATGGTATGCTTTGTTTGCATAGCACGCAAGAAACAGTACTTTTCACTGTATATATATATATATATATACATATACATGTGACAATAATAAATCAAATCAAAATCAAATCAATCCACACTGGTACTTTTGCATCACTCGAGCCTCTTCCCATCCTTCCTTGTCTTGACTCTCTCAGCAAACTCTCTATTCCCTTCTCCCTCATATGCCTGACTAGCTTCCCCTGAAATGTGTCTGCTAATTGCCTCAATTACTTCCTGTGGTAGAGAATCTCACATTCTCACCCTTTCTGAAATTTCTGAATTCCCAATTTGACCCTTGGTGACTAAATTGATGGCCTCTGTGTTTGCTCTTTTCTTGTCTCTATCTACATTTTTCATAATTTTAACACACAATCTTTACTGGGTCACCCCTCAGCCATTTCTTTTCCCAAGAGAAGAATCAGTTCCTTTCCTGAGGCGTAGAATCATAGAATCCCTACACTGCAGAAGGAGGCCATTTTAAACCTTACAAACTCTTTTTAATTTACTCCAGTGCCTCTATATCCTTTTTATAATATGACAACCAGAACTCTCCACCAGACTGCACGGGTAACCGAATCAAAGTTTGACATAAGTTTAACATCAATTCTCTGTCTTTCGATTCTATTCCTTTAGAAATAACCCCCGGGGCTTGGTTTGCCTTTTTAAGGCTGTGTTTTCCAAGGAACATTGGAACTCCTGATTTTTCTTACCAATATGTAATACCTCACACTTAATTATGTTGAAATCAATTTACTAATTATCTATCTGTTCTGCAAGTTAATTAATGTTGTTTTGGAATTTGTTGCAGTCCTCCTCCAGATTGACTATAATCCAAATTTGGTGTCATCCACAAATTTAGAAATTGTGTTTGTGATTGCAAAGTCTGAAGTGTTGACCTAGATTACGAACAGCAATTGGTCCAACATTTGTACAAAGTAGGATCTCACTTTGCACTTTCTGCTGCTCTTTAATCAAACTCTCTGCTTTCTGCCATGTAGCCAGCTAGATATCCACAGTGCTACTTTCCTGACTCTCCGATACTGTGACATTATTTATTAGTTTTCTATGTGGTACCTTTTCAAAGGATTTTTGGAAATCTAGATGTGTTGCATCTACTACATTACTCTTGTCTACTCTCTCTATTACCTCTTCAATCAGGTGCGCCAAGATTGGTGGCATAGTGGACAGTGAAGAAGGTTATCTAAGATTGCAATGGGATCTTGATCAATTGGGCCAGTGGGCTGATGAATGGCAGATGGAGTTTAGTTTAGATAAATGCAAGGTGATGCATTTTGGTAGATCGAACCAGGGCAGGACTTACTCAGTTAATGGTAGGGCACTGGGGAGAGTTATAGAACAAACTAGGATGCTACCGGGACTTGATTGTTTGAGTTATAAGGAGAGGTGGGATAGACTGGGACTTTTTTCTCTGGAGCGTAGAAGGCTGAGAGGTGATCTTATAGAGGTCTATAAAATAATGAGGGGCATAGATCAGCTAGAAAGTCAATAGCTTTTCCCAATGGTAGCGGAGTCTAAAACTAGAGGGCATAGGTTTAAAGTGAGAGGGGAGAGATATAAAAGGGTCCAGAGGGGCAATTTTTTCACACAGAGGGTGCTGAGTGTCTGGAACAAGCTGCCAGAGGTAGTAGTAGAGGCGGGTACAATTTTGTCTTTTAAAAAGCATTTAGACATTTACATGGGTAAGATGGGTATAGAGGGATATGGGCCAAATGCGGGCAATTGGGACTAGCTTAGGGGTTTAAAAACAAATGGTGGCATGGACAAGTTGGGCTGAAGGGCCTGTTTCCATGCTGTAAACCTCTATTACTCTACTCAAGCAAGACAAACCTTTGTGAGATAGATGTTGATTATTCTTTATGATATTGGATTTCAGATTTTTTTCTCTTATTTCTCCGTTAGTAAGGATTCCCTCAAGCTACCAGTAGTTTCAAACTCACTACTTGTAGTATCCTGGACATGTTCAATTATCCTTCTTTGAATATAGAAATTTCATTAGCATTCCACCAGTCTTCTGGTATGTAAATCTTTATTCAATGATTTATTAAATAGTGATTCTGCAAACTTGTAGGATTCTCCTAAAAATGTTCAGATGTATTCCAGCCAGATCAGGAGTTGATTGGTTTATTTAATATTTCCCCTCCATTTTAAATGTGATATCTTTTCTCATTTCATCTTTCACTGTCACATCCACCTGATCCATCTCCTTGGCAAATACTGAAGCAATATAATTTAATATTTTGGCCTTTTCTATCCTGTCTGTCTCGTGCAGAGAAAAAATGATAAATTTTCTGACCTTGCCTGCCACAGAAATCAAGTGGGCAGCATGGATAGTTTTATGAACCGTTTAAAGGTCCGTTGATCTGGGACAGGAATTTCTGGTCCCCGGGAAGTTTGTGTGGAATTCCTTTCTCCACTATTTAAAGTTGACCCTGGACTTTCTCCCAACCCAGCCGAACCCCCCGCCCACACTTGCATTTTATTAGCTCTCTTGTTTGCATCTCTCTGGTAAACCAGGCAACTAGTATGCCTTCATCACCTTTTTGGTCTCCCTACCTAAGAATGGACACACTTGCAATGGAGAGAGGACAGTAGAGGTTCACGAGGCTGATACGTGGGTTGACGTGACTGACCTATGAGGAGCAATTGGTTCGACTGCTGTGATGATACTGTGCCTTTAAGAAATGTATTTTAGTCATGTTTCTTGTGCAGGATCAATAGTAGCAGTTTGTTTTATTGTTAGTGCCCTTTTGACTGTAACTTACAACCTCTGCTGTTACTGCAGCAGCACAATTGTTCTTAATTGCTACAATGTTTGTTTTAATTTGGACTAACGCGGGGTTGTTATTTTTCAGTTTCCCCCTGGGGTCTTTCAGGCTAGGACTTGATTAAGTTGATTGACAGGTGATTAACAGGTGACTGGGTGAAGCTAGGCTTACATCGAGAATTCAAGCTGAGTTGCTGTTTGGAAGCTGCAGATAGAAACATAGAAACATAGAAAAACTACAGCACAAACAGGCCCTTCGGCCCCACAAGTTGTGCCGAACATATCCCTACCTTCTAGGCCTACCTATAACCCTCCATCCTATTAAGTCCCATGTACTCATCCAGGAGTCTTTTAAAAGTCCCTATTGAGTTTGCCTCCACCACCACTGACAGCAGCCGATTCCATCGCCCACCACCTTCTGTGTGAAAAACTTCCCCCTAACATTTCCCCTGTACCTACCCCCCAGCACCTTAAACCTGTGTCCTCTCATAGCAGCCATTTCCACCCTGGGAAAAAGCCTCTGAGAGTCCACCTGATCTATGCCTCTCAACATCTTATATACCTCTATTAGGTCTCCTCTCATCCTACGTCTCTCCAAGGAGAAAAGACTGAGCTCCCTCAGCCTATCCTCATAAGGCATGCCACTCAATCCAGGCAACATCCTTGTAAATCTCCTCTGCACCCTTTCAATCATTTCCACATCCTTCCTGTAATGAGGCGACCAGAACTGAGCACAGTACTCCAAGTGGGGTCTGACGAGGGTCTTATATAGCTGCATCATTATCCCCGGACTCCTAAATTCAATCCCTCGATTGATAAAGGCCAGCACACCATATGCCTTCTTAACGACCTCCTCCACCTGCAGGGCCGATTTTAGAGTCCTATGGACCCGGACCCCAAGGTCCTTCTGATCCTCTACAGTACTAAGAATCTTTCCCTTAATATTGTAATCCTTCATCCCATTTGACCTGCCAAAATAGACCACTACGCATTTATCTGGGTTGAAGTCCATCTGCCACTTCTCCGCCCAGTCTTGCATCCTATCTATGTCCCTCTGTAACTTCTGACATCCCTCCAGACTATCCACAACCCCACCAACCTTCGTGTTGTCGGCAAACTTACCAACCCATCCTTCCACTTCCTCATCCAGGTCATTTATGAAAATGACAAACAGCAAGGGTCCCAGGACAGATCCCTGGGGCACACCACTGGTGACAGACCTCCATTTAGAAAAAGACCCATCTATACACACTCTCTGCCTCCTTTGGGCAAGCCAGTTCTGGGTCCACAGGGCAGCAGCACCTTGGATCCCATGCCCTCTCACTTTTTCTAGAAGCCTTGCATGGGGGACCTTATCGAACGCCTTTCTAAAATTCATATAAACCACATCTACCGCTTTCTGTTCATCAATGTGTTTAGTCACATTTTCGAAGAACTCCCCCAGGCTCGTAAGGCACGATCTGCCTTTGACAAAGCCATGCTGAGTATTCTTGAGCATACTAAACCTCTCTAAATGCTCATAAATCCTGTCCCTCAGGATCTTCTCCATCAGCTTACCAACCACTGAGGTTAGACTCACCAGTCGGTAATTTCCTGGGCTATCCCTATTCCCCTTCTTGAAAATAGGAACCACATCCGCAATCCTCCAATCCTCTGGCACCTCTCCTGTCTCCATCGACGATGTAAAGATCATCGCCAGAGGCTCTGCAATCTCTTCCCTCGCCTCCCACAGTAACCTGGGGTACATCCCATCCGGACCCGGCGACTTATCTATCTTGATGCCACTCAAAGATTCCAGCACAACCTCTTTCTTAAAGTCCACATACTCAATCCTTTCAGTCCACCGCAAGCCCGCAGTACATCCACCCAGGTCCTTCTCCTCTGTGAAAACCGAGGCAAAATGCTCATTAAGCACCTCTGCCATTTCTACTGGTTCCATACAGACTTTCCCGTCTTCACCATTTCTCGGCCCTATTCCTTCACGTCTCATCCTTTTACTCTTCACATATTTATAGAACGCCTTAGGGTTTTCCTTAATCCTACCTGCCAAGGCCTTCTCATGACCCCTTCTGGCTCTCCTAATGTCCTTCTTTAGTCCCTTCCTACAAGCCGTATACTCATCTAGATCCCTATCTTCGCCAAGCTCTCTGAACCTTTTGTACGCTTTCCTTTTCTTCTCGACACTACAGTTTCCTTTTCCTTCGTGCACCACAGTTCCTTTAACCTACCAACAACTCCCTGTCTGCTTGGAACGTTGTCCTGTAGAACTCTAGACAGACATTCCTTGATAAACTGCCACCTCTCTTCAGTACATTTCCCCGAGAATGCCTCCTTCCAATTTACTCCTCTAATTTGCTGCCTTATGTCTTCATAGTTCCCCTTACTCCATATAAACACTTTCCTAGCTAGCCTGATCCTCTCTTTTTCCAATGCAAGCATAAAGGAGATAGAGTTATGATCGCTATCCCCAAGATGCTCTCCCACTGAGAGATCTGACACCTGTCCAGATTCATTGGTCAGTATCAGATCAAGTACAGCCTCTCCCCTTGTAGGCTTGTCCACATGCTGTGTCAGGAAACCCTCCTGAACACACCTAACGAACTCCTCCCCATCCAATCCCCTTACCCTAGGGATATTCCAATCTATGTTTGGGAATTAAAGTCTCCCATCACAACAACTCTGCTATTATTGCAACTCTCCAGGATCTGTTTCCCTATCTGCTCCTCCACCTCCCTGTTACTATTGGGCGGCCTATAGAAAACTCCCAGCAAAGTGATCAACCCCTTCCCACTCCGAACTTCCACCCACAGAGACTCTGTAGACAATCCCTCCACAGCATACACCTTCTCTACAGCTGTGACACTATCCCTGATCAACAGTGCCACTCCACCCCCTCTCTTGCCTCCCTCCCTGTCCTTCCTGAAGCATCTGAATCCCGGCACCTGTAGTATCCAGTCCTGTCCCTGAGACATCCAAGTCTCCGTAATGGCCACCACATCACACTTACAGGCACTTCCAGATCGAGGTAGCCCTTTCTCTCTCTAAATTCTGGAGACTGCAATCTGGCTTTATCTGGGGCGGCATGGTGGCACAGTGGTTAGTCCTGCTGCCTCACAGCACCAGGGACCCAGGTTCAATTCCAGCCTTGGGTCACTGTCTGTTTGGCGTTTGCACATTCTCCCTGTGTCTGCGTGGGTTTCCTCCGGGTGCTCCAGTTTCCTCCCACAGTCCAAAGATGTGCGAGTTAGGTGGATTGGCCATGCTAAATTGCCCCTAGTGTCAGGGGGATTCGCAGGGCAAACGTGTGGTGTTCGGGAATGGTCTGGGTGGTATTGTGGTTGGTGCAGATTGGATGGGCCAAATGGCCTCCTTCTGTACTGTAGAGATTCTATATTTCTCTGAAGTCCTGTTGTTTGAGGATATATCTTTTTTTGAGAGTCTGCTATATGAGAGTCAGAGTTTGAATCTCTGTACAGAGTGTTAAAAGGCTAGAAATCTCGCATCCATGTAAGCATACCTGTTTTTGGTGCTAACTAGTTCTGAAGAATGGATTTATGTCTATGATAATACCACTAAATTGGAACAATAGAGATGGATAGCTATTAAGAATTATACTTTGTCATGTTTAAGTATTTTAATTGGTAAAATTTATGCTAATTCTTTTTGTGATATTCTAACTGTGTTTTTAGATAAAGTTTGTTTTGATAAAAACTTACTAGTGTGTCAATTGAATCATACCTGGAGCAGAATACCTTAAGCTTACTCTAATGATAAAATTAAAAGAAAAAGTTGGGGTCCAGGCTAACTTCATAATATACCCTGGAGTTTTGCATCTGGTTCCTAACACTGGACCTGTATTCACTAGAGTTTAGAAGGATGAGAGAAGATCTGATTGAAACGTGTAATATTCTAACAGCACTGGACAGATGAGAGCAGGGAGGATGTTTTCCCTGGTTGGGGAATCTAGAGCCAGGGGATACAGTCTCAGGATACGGAGCAGACCATTTGGATCTGAGATGAGGAAAAATTTCTTCACTCAAAGAGTCATGAACCTTTTGGATTCTCTACCTCGGAAGACATGGCAGTGAAGTCACTGAATGTATTCAAGAAAGATGAATTTTGTTTAGATTTTAATGGCAGCAAGGGGAAATGGGGAGAAAGCAGGAATATGAGATCAAGGATCAGCCATGATCATATTGAATGCTGGAGCGGGCACGAAGGACTGAATTGCCTACCCTTGCTCCTAGTTTCCATGTTTGCAACTGAAAAAACGTGCATTTCATAAGACTTACAGTCAGGGCAATCTGCTATAAAAGTTATAATGAGCAGAATTTTCCGGTCTTGTCTGTACCCAGCACCACTACCAATGAGGATGGAGAGTTTGGCTCTCAGCCCAAACTCCAGTCACTGCAACGGCACCAGAGAATCCCAGCCGTGGATGTTGCTAAAGGCTTACAGCGAATGGATTGAATACTGATTTTTGGATACTTAAGCATGTTACCTGTAGACAAGCTCTTAGGCTGCAACCCTTGCTCTTATATTAAAGTCTGTTCTACCTCTTCTAATTAACAAGATAATGGATTCAAACCTTTCTCATGACTACAAGATCTAATCTAGTCCCTTGAGTGCATTACTGCATTGCTCAAAATGCTGTCTTTTGGCTGCTCACTCATGCGTTTTTGTACTTTAAAAACATCCTGTCGTCATAATCGAAGAAGAGTTCTCCCAGTCTCTTGATCAATGTTTTACCTCCGACAACCACACCAGCAAAGCAAAATTAACGAGTCATTAATCTTTATTTTTGTTCTTCAGATCTTGCTTGTGTTACGATCCCTGTAGAGACTAATAATTTTTCAAGATTAAAGAATCCCCATGTTCCCAATGGAAAGAAAACTGCTGGACAAGATTTCACTTTTTTAAACCTTTAATCTAACAAAACACCCAGAACACTAATTAACAGGTGAATGATATTTTGAATAAAAAGGTAAATTTAACTTTAAATAGTCTACAGCTAAGATACACCTCACATAGTTACAAATACTCACATTATTTCCAAAGCAAATGTGGCATTACATGCAATCTCACTATCTTTCCAATTCTACTTCTGCTATGCCGGTGCTCTCACTTCCCATTCAATCCTTTTGGCCCTTGAGTTGCATTCACCCGCAGTATTCCATCCAAAATTCACAGACATGGTTCCAATCAACCAGGCACATTTCTACCAATGCCTCTCACTCAAACAAAGAAAAGTACAGCTCAGGAACAGGCCTTTCGGCACACGAAGCCTGTGTTGACACCTGATGCCTTTCTAAACTAAAGACCTTTTGCCTCTACTTGGTCCATATCCTTCTATTCCCTGCCTATTCTTGTATCTGTCAAGATGCTCCCTAGACAATGCTATTGTATCTGCTTCTACCACCTGCTTTGGCAACACATTCCAGGCACTTACCACCCTCTGTGTGAAAAAACTTGTCTCTCACATCCCCTTTAAAATTTCCCCCTTTTACTTTAAACCTATAACTTAGAATTACAATTCGACCCTGGGGAAAAACTGTTGGGCTCAGGCAACACTGAAAGAGCAGCAGTGGGACTTGATTTATCCACAATCCCTTGCTCTTCTCCTCTTTCCAACTGTATGACACATGCAGTAACACAGTCTCTTCGGTATTCTCCAAGCCTTGCTTCAACATTAGGATATGTTATCGATTGCAAATGTCCCATGGTGGGCGAGAATGGAAAACTTACCCCATTGTGTGGGATTTTTTAATATTCACCTGAGAGGTCAGACCAGGTCTTTGTGTAATATCTCACCTGAAAGATGGCACCACTGGCAGTGCAGCACTGCCTCAGTGCTGCACTGGAGGGTCAGCCTAAATCATTGCACTCAAGTCCTGGAGTGGGCCTTGATCCCACAATCACCTGATTCTGAAGCAAGAGTGCAACCCACTGAGCCAGAGCTGACAAATGAGAAAGAAGAACTGTGCGGATTGAGGTCAATTGAAAATCCTTGATTCATCCCTTTGAAAAGAAAAAAAAATGCCAATATTTAGTTTTCATGGCATTTTCAAAATCGAATCTTGTTATTCTATGGTTTAAAGAGAATGATTTCTATTGTTTAATGCCAGCACTGAATGAAAATCTTCAAATATGCTTCAGGATAATTTGCTATCAATTTACCATTCAATCAATCATGATGCATCTCCCGGTGAGAACTTAATAACACTGAATTAAAACTTTGTCATATAGTCCTGCATTGTGTTATTCATGAGCTGCACTGTCATCAGTTGAGCTACATTACCTTACTATCTGATAATAAATTAGATCATTTTAACTGGTAGGAGGCTGGAGATTTAGACAGGTTTGAAATTGATTGGAGGTATTTCATTCCATGATTAAAGGAGTGGATAAGGTGGATAGAGAGAAACCAATACAACAGGTAGCCTAGAACAAAGCGGCATCACCTTAAAATTAAAACTCTGCTGGGGTGGCAGGAAGCATTTCTTTACACAGATTGTAGCTGAGATCTGGAATGCAAATCCCCACTCCCATTCTCTCCCTCCAGAACTCTGGCATCAAAGCTATCAATGAGAACATTTTAAACTGAGATTGAAAACATTTTGTGGGCCAGCAGTATTACATGTTATTAGAATTAATGCAGCAAAGATTCACTAGATTGATCCCTGGGATGAGAGGATTGTCCTGAGATGAGACACTGAGTAAATTTTGTCGAGGGCAGCATAGTGGCACAGTGATTATCCCTGCTGCCTCACAGCAAGAAGTCTCACAACGCCAGGTTAAAGTCCAACAGGTTTATTTGGTAGCACAAGCCACAAGCTTTCGGAGCGCTGCCCCTTCATCAGGTAAGTGGGAGTTCTGTTCACAAACAGGGCATATAAAGACACAAACTCAATTTACAAAATAATGGTTGGAATGCGAGTCTTTACAGGTCATCAAGTCTTAAAGGTACAGACAATGTAAGTGGAGAGAAGGTTAAGCACAGGTTAAAGAGATGTGTATTGTCTCCAGCCAGGACAGTTAGTGAGATTTTGCAAGCCCAGGCAAGTCATGGGCGTTACAGATAGTGTGACATGAACCTAAGATCCGAGGCCGTCCCCACGTGTGTGGAACTTGGCTATCAGTCGTGAAGGCCACCCTGGAGAACGCTTATCCGAAGATCAGAGGCTGAATGCCCGTGACCGTTGAAGTGTTCCCCAACAGGAAGAGAACACTCTGGGCTTGCAAAATCTCACTAACTGTCCTGGCTGGAGACAATACACATCTCTTTAACCTGTGCTTAACCTTCTCGCCGCTCAAAATGTCTGTACCTTTAAGAAATGATTACCTCTAAAGACTCGCATTCCAACCATTATTTTGTAAATTGAGTTTGTGTCTTTATATGCCCTGTTTGTGAACTGAAATCCCACTCAGCTGATGAAGGAGCAGCGCTCCGAAAGCTAGTGGCTTTTGCTACCAAATAAACCTGTTGGACTTTAACGTGGTGTTGTGAGACTTCTTGCTCTGAGGCTGCAGTGCTAACCATCAAGCAGTGCTTGATGGGCTGAGTGGTTTATTCTTGCTCCTATTTCTTTCATTCTTATATTTAGAACGAAGTTGTATGGGTTCTTGAGAGAAATAAGCTTGCAGGATTATGGGGATAAAGCAGGCAAATGGAACTGGACTGTTCTGCAGTGGGCCAGCATGGGCTGAGCAATTCTAACTGTATGATATGCTAATGAGGCACAGTATACATCAACACAGGAAATGATGCCGCATCTTATGATCTTGCGATCTCTTGTAGACCTTAGTGCAAGTTGAAACCACAGTAAGGTGTTACATATTTAAAAGGGTTGGAGGTTGCTTTAAGATCTGATCACATGATTAGATGGTGATGTTATTAGAATGCGTGTTCAGGCTGTTGTTTTACTTTCAGTTTGGTATTCTGTCAAGCAGAGCAAAGAACAGATCTTCAATAAAACTTGTGTGTTTGTTTGAATCTACATGTGCAAACCAAGTCTACTCTTTTTTTTGTTAACCGCTAATATAGTTAGGATATTACAGACTCTGTAATTATTCTTGGGTCTCAATGAGCCAAGAATATTATGTGGTAGCAGTGAATGAAAGAAGATGCATAGAGAAGTCTCTGCCATTATTGGAACGTTTTGAATAATTTGTAGGTCTCAGCCAAGCAGAAACATAGAGAAATTGAAGCTGCAGCTTAGCCAGATATCGCATCAGGCTCCCATCCAAAGGTGAGAAGTGATCAGGTCAGTACACTGTTATACACAATGGGTGGCTGTGCAGCTGATATATTAGTCAGGCACAGGATTAATGAAGAAAAAGCTAAGCACGATGAAATAAAAGAAGTGCTTGATGCCTACTTCATTGTGCAAAAGAATATTATCGTTGAGCTGGCTAAATTTAACAATGACGTGGAAATCTTGGGTTCATGTCACACTGCTTGTAACCCCCACCATACTGGCTGGATTTGCAAAATCCTATTAACTATCTTGGCTTGAGACAATTCATACCTCTTAACCTGTGATTATCCTTCTCTCAATGCACACTGTTCGTACCTGTAAAGACTTGATTACCTGTAAAAACTCCCATTCCAACTATCCTTCACATTCTAATCTGTAATTATCTTGCAATTGTGTCTTTGCCTATATATGCCATGTTTGCGAACTAACCTCCACTCACCTGATAAAGGAGCAGCGCTCCGAAAGCTCGTGATTCCAAATAAACCTGTTGGACTTTAACCTGGTGTTGTGAAACTTATTACTGTAAATTTAACAAGTATACCAAAAGACAAGGGGGAAGTATTAATGGATTTATCAATGGTCTGTGTGGACTTACAGAAAACTGTGACTATGGCAGCTTATAGAATGAACTAATCAGGGACAGAACTGTTGTTGGGAGTCTTAGATGAAGCATTGTCAGCTTGAAGTCAGGAGATGATTTAACCTCAACAAAGTCAACTCAACTGAGCGGACAAACTGAGGTTAGGAAGCAAATTCAATCAGTGATTTGGGTGACAGGGAGAACCATATTCCAAAAATGACTGATGCAGTGGAGTTTGTTAAATTTCAAAGCAATGAGGTGGCCTTAAAAGACACAGGAGAGACAGGAAGTGCATCCATCAACTGTCCCTGCTAACTGTAATCAGTATGATAGAAAAAATACACAGGCATGAAAATGATCCGTTAAAGAGGCAGAATGCCATTATTGCAAAAAGGGTCATTTTCAGACTGTGTGTTGCCGCAAGAAGTTTGTACAGAATAAGCAAAAAAGAGAAGCCTTGGAAAGGTGGCAAGATCCAGAAAATAGAAGATATTAATGATATTGAGGACAGATCCAGGGACCATGCAGGAATTATGGGAGTGCTGATATCCTAGTAGAGGGAAAGAAGACATATCTTAAGTTAGATACAGGGACAGCAGTTTTGGTTCTTACTGATGCTGAACCATGGTTGGAGAAAACTTCTTTTCAGTCATCATGCAAAAAACCGTCAGACCATGAGGTACAAAACCCAAGGTCAAAGAACAAAGAACAAAGAACAATACGGCACAGAAACAGGCCCTTCGGCCCTCCAACATCAAAGGATATGAATGCAACCCTTCAATATAGAGAGAGAAATCACTGAAATCTTAGATGTGATACAGAGCCAGAGTTGTTAAGTCGAAAGCAGGAAAGTCCGTACCGACTTGCAAAGTAGAGGAACTGGAAAGTCGGGAAGATCACGGCACGGTGGGCGGCACAGTAGCACAGTGGTTAGCACTGCTGCTTCACAGCTCCAGGGTCCCGGGTTCGATTCCCGGCTTGGGTCACTGTCTGTGTGGAGTTTGCACATTCTCCTCGTGTCTGCGTGGGTTTCCTCCGGGTGCTCCGGTTTCCTCCCACAGTCCAAAGATGTGTGGGTTAGGTTGATTGGCCAGGTTAAAAATTGTCCCTTAGAGTCCTGGGATGCATAGGTTAGAGGGATTAGCGGGTAAATATGTGGGGGTAGGGCCTGGGTGGGATTGTGGTCGGTGCAGACTCGATGGGCCGAATGGCCTCCTTCTACACTGTAGGGTTTCTATGATTCTATGATTTCTATCAGTCTCCAAATCTCAGAGCTAAATTTCCAAAGCTGTTCAAGGGTCTAGGAAAGCTGAAGACAGCATAGTTCATCACACTACGGCCTGAAACAAAGCCAATGTGTATGGTTGATGCGCATTATCACACACGAGGCTTGAGATGCTCAGGAAATAAAGGCTTTTATTTGCTGTTACAACAAAGCTACTAATTATATACACGATCCCAGACTGAGGGGTCCCAGACAGAGCAGTGACCTTTATACCTCTCCCAGGAGGCGGAGCCCGACTGGGATGTACCATAATAACTATAATACAGGTGTAACAGCCCAACCCTAACCCCAACAGCAACAAGTAGAACAACCCATCCCTAACCCCAACAGCAACATATATACATACTTGTAGTACTGGCCAGACCCTGGCTCAGTACTATCTAGTGGGAACCAACGATGGTTCACCACATTCACCCCTCCTTTGAAGACAAAAGCCGGCGGGGTACAAAAAAACAGAATAATTTGTCATCAGTCTATAAGTTCAGACGGTCAGGGGGACCGCACCGTCGTTGTGACCTCCTCAACACCGGCGATGACACCGGAGTAGGCACTCGCGGTGGCGTTCTCCCCAAGGCGATGTCCAACGGTTCCTCCACAGTCTCACGGGCCGGTTGACCCGGAGGTGATGATAATCCGTTGAGTTCCGACACGCCCTGAAGTGGCGACCATCCTCTGGACTCAGGCAAGCTGTACACGGGAGTAAAAGGGTTAAGTAATGGTCCCGATGCTGCCCGCGCCGTGTCCGGAGGGGAAACAATAGTTGGGGGGTTTCTAAATGGGGGTATGGGAGCGACAGGGGTTTCTACGTCCCCTGCTGGCGCCAGGTCTCGGATCGAGACCGCGTCCTCTCGCCCGTCAGGGTATGCCACATAGGCATACTGAGGGCTGGCGTGGAGGAGATGGACCTGTTCGACCAACGGGTCGGACTTGCGGGCCCTTACATGTCGCCGCAGGAGGACAGGTCCTGAGTACGTCAACCAAGACGGTAATGAGGTCCCAGAGGAAGACTTCCGAGGGAATGAAAACAGCCTCTCATGGGGAGTAGCGTTGGTTGCCGTACACAGGAGTGAGCGTATGGAATGGAGCGCATCAGGGAGTACCTCTTGCCAACGGGAGACTGGAAGGCTTTTTGACTTCAACGCCAGTAAGACAGCCTTCCAGACTGTAGCATTCTCACGTTCCACCTGTCCATTACCCCTAGGGTTGTAGCTCGTGGTTCTACTCGAGGCAATCCCGTATGAGAGCAGGTATTGCCTCAAGTCATCGCTCATGAACGACAAGCCCCTGTCGCTGTGAATGTAGCTGGGGTACCCGAACAGGATGAAAAGATCACGGAATGCCTTGATAACCGTGGCAGCGGATGTATCAGAGCAGGGAATAACAAAAGGGAATCTCGAGTACTCATCAATGATGTTGAGGAAGTACACATTCCGATCTGTTGAGGGAAGGGGCCCCTTAAAGTCGACACTCAGTCTTTCGAAGGGACGAGTGGCCTTGACTAATTGTGCCCTGTCAGGTCGGTAAAAGTGCAGTTTGCATTCCGCGCATACCCAACAGCTTCTTGTTATGGACCTGACATCCTCCACCGAGTAGGGCAGATTGCGGGCTTTTACAAAGTGGTAGAGCCGAGTGACCCCAGGATGGCATAGGTCATGATGGGGAGCCTGCAAATGGTCCTCCTGTATACTGGCGCATGTTCCACAACGACAGGGCATCCGAGGGCTCATTGAGTTTCCCTGGACGATACATGATGTCATAATTATAGGTGGAGAGTTCAATTCTCCACAGCAAGATCTTGTCGTTCTTGATCTTGCCCCTCAGCGTGTTATTAAACATGAACTCCACGGACCGCTGGTCCATGATCAGGGTGAACCGTTTTCCCGCCAAGTAATGGCGCCAGTGCCTGACGGCCTCCACAATGGCCTGGGCCTCCTTTTCCACCGCTGAATGCCGAATTTCGGGGCCTTGGAGGGTGCGGGAAAAAAAGGCGATGGGCCTGCCCGCCTGGTTAAGTGTGGCGGCCAGGGCGAAATCAGATGCATCGCTCTCCACCTGAAAAGGGTTGGACTCATCAACAGCGTGCATCGTGGCTTTCGCGATGTCGGCTTTTAGTTTATCAAAGGCCAATCGAGCCTCTGGTGTTAGGGGAAAAGAAGTGGACTTGATGAGCGGACGGGCTTTGTCCGCGTAATTGGGAACCCACTGTGCATAATACGAGAAGAAGCCTAAGCATCTTCTCAGTGCTTTTGCACTAGTGGGCAGGGGAAGTTCAAAGAGGGGATGCATACGGTCTGGATCAGGGCCAATGACCCCGTTTTCCACCACGTATCTGAGGATGGCTAAACGGCGCGTACGAAATACACACTTCACCCTGTTGTAGGTCAGATTCAGGTGAGATGCAGTGCATAGGAAATTCAGGAGATTGGTGTCGTGGTCCTGCTGGTCATGGCCGCAGATGGTGACGTTATCCAGGTACGGGAAGGTAGCCCGCAGCCCGCAGCCCGTTCTGGTCCACCATTCGGTCCATAGCACGCTGGAAGACTGAGACCCCATTGGTGACACCAAAGGGAACCCTGAGAAAGTGATACAAGCGACCATCCACCTCAAAAGCCGTGTATTGTCGGTCCTCTGGGCGAATGGGGAGTTGGTGGTAGGCAGACTTGAGGTCTATGGTGGAGAACACCCGGTACTGCGCAATCAGATTGACCATGTCAGATATGCGTGGGAGGGGATACGCTTCCAGCTGCGTGTATCTATTAATGGTCTGACTATAGTCAATGACCATCCGGGGTTTGTTCCCACTCTTGACCACCACGACCTGCGCTCTCCACGGACTAGCGCTAGGTTGTATGATCCTTTCCTTGAGGAGCCGCTGAACTTCAGATCGAATGAAGATCCGATCCTCAGCGCTGTAACGCCTACTCTTAGTCGCAATGGGCTTGCAGCCTGGCACAAGATTCTGGAACAGGGAGGGTGTGGTAATCTTCAGCGTTGGGCAATTTGGAAGCTGCTGTTCTCCCACTGAAAGCGGAGGGAGTGGCCCACCGTACTGTAGGGTTACACTCTTCAAGTGGACCATGAAATTTAGTCCGAGGAGTATTGGCGCGCAAAGGTGCGGCAACACCAGGAGCTTGAAGCGCTCGTAAACCGTGCCTTGCACCGTTAGAGTTAGCACGCAACTCCCTAGCGCAGTGACAGACCGGGACCTTGATGCCATAGAAATTGTCTGTTTGACAGGTTGAATCTGGAGTCCACACCTCTTCACAGCGTCTGGGTGGATAAAATTCTCAGTGCTCCCGCTGTCAAACAGACAATAAATCAAGTGGTTGTTTACCTGAATGTCCATCATAGACTTGTCGAGTCTATGAGGCTTGGCCTGGTCCAGGATGATCGACGCCACCGTTGGTTCATGAGCGCCATTGCAGGCAGCTGAGATTGACGAGGATGACCCCTGCTGGTCGTTCGCGGTCGGTACCGACCAACATGGCCGCTCCCATAGGTCGCACGTGGGTGATGGCGCCAAAATCAGTGACCCCTGGTGGTCACGCATCTCCGACTCCGTCGACCGTAATGACGTCGTCCTGGCCTCGCATGTGGACGAAACCCTCGACGATGCCGACGACGAAGAACCGGGCTCCGAGGAATCGCAGGCCGCACTGCTGTTCCTAGAAGCAGGTTTAGATCGGCATACTTTCGAATAGTGCCCCTTCTTACCGCAGGCGGAGCACAACACAGCTTTAGCGGGACACCGTTGCCGAGTATGCTTCGCTCCCCCACAGAAGTAACACCGCGGGCCGCCCGGAGCTGCTGCCGTCGTCAGGCCCGAGTGTGGGCACGCCATCACGCAGCTTTTCGAACCCGAGGGACGAGGAGGGAACAGCGACTGCTCCTGCCACGTTGTCTCCACGTGGTCTTCAGGATACAATACTAGGCTTTTGGAGGCCGTCTCCAACGTATCCGCTAGTTCTATCGACTTAGTGAGGTCAAGATTACCTTGCTCCAGTCGTCTGAGTCGGATGTAAGATGATCCGATTCCCGCCACAAATGCATCTCGAGCGAGGTCGTTCATATTCTGATCTGCCGACACTGCTTTGCAGTTACAGCCCCTGGCTAGCTGTAGGAGCTCGTTCGCGTATTCTTCCGTCATTTCGCCGGGCTGCCGTCGCCGAGTGGCTAAGAGGTATCGAGCATGCATTTCGTTTGGCGGTTTAATGTAACGCTTCTTAAGAAGCTCGAGGGCCTTTGTGTAGTCGGTGGCCGCACGGATCGCGAGGTATACGGTGTCGCTTACCCTCGCATGGAGGACCCGGAGTCTGTCATCCTCTGTGGTGACTGCTGCGGAGGCTGCCAGGTAGTCCTCAAAACATTTCAACCAGTGGTCGAAGGTATTAGAGGCGCCTGCCGCACGTGGATCCAGTGTAAGACGTTCAGGTTTTAACATCTGCTCCATACTCTCTGTATCGTTTTTTTTTTCTTCGACGAGAGTTTACTTAACAGCAAATAAAATTGATGCGCGTTATCACACACGAGGCTTGAGATGCTCAGGAAATAAAGGCTTTTATTTGCTGTTACAACGAAGCTACTAATTATATACACGATCCCAGACTGAGGGGTCCCAGACAGAGCAGTGACCTTTATACCTCTCCCAGGAGGCGGAGCCCGACTGGGATGTACCACAATAACTATAATACAAGGTGTAACAGCCCAACCCTAACCCCAACAGCAACAAGTAGAACAACCCATCCCTAACCCCAACAGCAACATATATACATACTTGTAGTACTGGCCAGACCCTGGCTCAGTACTATCTAGTGGGAACCAACGATGGTTCACCACAATGGTACACCCAGAAAAGTTCCTCTTGTCAAAGGTTTGGAAGGAAGTTATCTCTGTGTTGAAGCAGGGATTGTTTCACTTCTGACAGAAACAACTAGCTGGAGCTTGGGAATGTTCCCAATGCTGAAAACCAATTGATCTATCAGAATTTGTGTAGATCTTACACAGCTGATCAAAGCAGTGGAATGCAAAGTTTATCCTGTCATCTGTAGATGAGCCAAAACAGTGAAAGAGTTCAATCTTCATGAAGCTAGATGCAAATAACGTTTTTTTTGGCAAATATCCCTTGATGCAAAGTCTAAGTTGCTCACAACCTTCATTACTCAATTTGGGAAGATTTGTTTCAACAAATTATCCTTTGGAATCACATCAGCCTCACAAATCTTCGAGAGGACAATCTCAAATGTCCTAGAAGAACTGCATGGATGATATGATATGTCACATGTATGATGTTCTGATCCATGGATCTACTCAGACAGAAGATGACACCAAAGAGGGTGCTATGCTACAATGCCAACTAGAAGCAGGACTTACGCTAAAAGACAAATGAGAATTTCCTGTCAAGTGCAATGCCTAGAAACAGCAAACCTTACTCTCAACTACAAATGCAAATTTACTGTCAAGATCTTTGGGAATATGGTGGATGCATCCACTGTCAGTGCTGATCCACGGAAGACAAGAACATTCAAGGAGTTTCCAGCTCCTCATAACATGACTGATCCCAGAGATTTATGGGAATGGTGAACCAAATCAGAAAGTTCCTGCCCAACCTAGCTGCCATCAATGAGCCATAATGTCAGCCGTTATGACAGGACATGGTGTTGGGAGGCAGCACAACAGAGGTCCGCTGAGAAAATCAAAGAGATTCTTCATCAGACTTTTCTGCTTTGTGGCAAGACCCGTACAAGGTGTTGGAACCCTTGTTGAAGAGGGAGAAACCTTTACATCGACAACAACCCCAACACTGTCAGCAAAATCTCAGTAACTGAATGAACATAGAGATGCATAGAAATCAGACGAAGAATGTGCTCAGGACAGAGAGTATTGTGTCATAGGATGGACAACATGCATACCACACATTCCATTCTCAGACAGTACTATGAAGAAAGAGGACAGCTCAGTGTTGGTTTACTCATCTATGATGAGAGCGTGGTTAGTTGGATACTCGATACACAGCAATGATTGCACCAAGAACATTTGGGCATCACAAAAAGACAAACTAGTGCAAGACATTCTGTTTGGTCACCAGGTCTCAAAATTATTATAGTTATTGGAACTTTATCACTTGTTCTAGTCATCAAGAGACAAGAGAACAATTGATGTCACCTTCTTTCCCATTACAACATGGAGGTGTCTTGGAGTGGACCTCTTCAAACACATAGGTAAATTAGATAGAAATCAAACAAGGGGCGGCACAGTGGTGGTACAGTGGTTAGCACTGCTGCCTCACAGCACCAGGGACCTGGGTTCAATTCTGGTACTGGGTGACTGTTTGTGTGGAGTTTGCATGTTCTCTCCGTGTCTGCATGAGTTTCTTCCGGGTGCTCCAGTTTCCTCCCACAGTCTAAAGATGTGCAGGTTACGTGGCTTGGTCATGCTAAATTGGCTCTTAGTGTCCAAAGCTGTCTGGGTTAGATGGATTAGCCATATTGTCCAAAGATTTGTAGGTTGGGGATTAGCCATGGTAAATGGGTTACAGGGATGAGGGGGATTGGCCTGGATAAGATGCTCCTTCATGAGTCGGTACAGACTTGATCAGCTAAATGGCATTCTTCTGTACTGCAGGGATTCTATGAACTGCAGGTCACAATCCTGAAGCAGCAATACATTAATAATGGAAATATTTACAACATCTGGAATCACAGTCTGTGTAATGTCAGACAATAGACTGCAGTGAATATTTAATAGTGTTGTGTGAATTTGGTCATACTATCAGCTCACCAAGATACCCTCACACCAACAGTGAAGCTGGGAGATGAGTGCACACAATATGAGCATTGCTGAAGAAGAACAATGACATTCAACTTGTGAACCATCGTTCAACTCCATTCCAAAATAGTGAAGTCCTCATGGGAAGAAAATTGAGATCGCAACTCCACACTCTGCCACATGCACTAATACAGCATGTACAAACTGATAACTTAAACAAGGTGAGGGAGACAGAGGATGAGTATTGTTCCAGTCAGATGCGGAACTATTAAAATGTCACGAGGCACGTAACATCCCAGACCTCCAACAGGAGAGCCAGCAAATCATCTATTTCTTGGTGCTCTCTGTGGTACTTTATACACATTTGGAATAAAGGTGTCAATTAATTTAAGCACTGGATAAAAGCAAACTCTGGCATCTGAAACCAAAAGAGAAAATGCTGGAAAATCTCAGTAGGTCTGGCAGCATCTATAAGGAGAGAAAAGAGCTGATGTTTCAAGTCTAGATGACCCTTTGTCAAAGCTTTGACAAAGGGTCATCTAGACTTGAAACATCAGCTCTTTTCTCTCCTTATAGATGCTGCCAGACCTACTGAGATTTTCCAGCATTTTCTCTTTTAGTGTCAATTGATTTGCTCATTTATTATTGTCCGGTTTTATTCTGTAATTTCTAAACTGCATCAATTTTCAGATTCCACCACCTCTGTTGGTTTGGTAGCATCTAAGAGAGAGAATGGGGATGTGTTACTGATCTCACTGTGGATTCAACAAATCCAGGGTTCAAGATGGTGCCGGAGCGTGGTGACTCTTTGTGAGCTGTGTAGGGTATGATTTGTATGGATAGCACGCAATACTTTTCACTGTATCTCGGTACATGTGACAATAATAAATCAAATCAGTTTGGATCCAAGACCAAGCTCGCTATGGACAAGTAGTAGAATATATGCCATGTGATCCTAGCTCATCCAATGGATGGAATGGTGAGCCTGAAAAGAAATTGGATAGGTAACTGGCTATCTAACAGAATAAGAAGTTTAACAACACCAGGTTAAAGTCCAACAGGTTTATTTGGTAGCAAAAGCCACACAAGCTTTCGGAGCTGCAAGCCCCTTCTTCAGGTGAGTGGGAATTCTGTTCACAAACAGAGCATATAAAGACACAGACTTAATTTACATGAATAATGGTTGGAATGCGAATACTTACAACTAATCAAGTCTTTAAGAAACAAAACAATGTGAGTGGAGAGAGCATCAAGACAGGCTAAAAAGATGTGTATTGTCTCCAGACAAGACAGCCAGTGAAACTCTGTGGGGGTTACAAATAGTGTGCCATGAACCCAATATCCCGGTTGAGGCCGTCCTCGTGTGTGCGGAACTTGGCTATCAGTTTCTGCTCAGCGACTCTGCGCCGTCGTGTGTCGCGAAGGCCGCCTTGGAGAACGCTTACCCGAATATCAGAGGCCGAATGCCTGTGACCGCCCGGTCACGGGCATTCGGCCTCTGATATTCGGGTAAGCGTTCTCCAAGGCGGCCTTCGCGACACACGACGGTGCAGAGTCGCTGAGCAGAAACTGATAGCCAAGTTCCGCACACACGAGGACGGCCTAAACCGGGATATTGGGTTCATGGCGCACTATTTGTAACCCCCACAGAGTTTCACTGGCTGTCTTGTCTGGAGACAATACACATCTTTTTAGCCTGTCTTGATGCTCTCTCCACTCACATTGTTTTGTTTCTTAAAGACTTGATTAGTTGTAAGTATTCGCATTCCAACCATTATTCATGTAAATTAAGTCTGTGTCTTTATAAGCTCTGTTTGTGAACAGAATTCCCACTCACCTGAAGAAGGGGCTTGCAGCTCCGAAAGCTTGTGTGGCTTTTGCTACCAAATAAACCTGTTGGACTTTAACCTGGTGTTGTTAAACTTCTTACTGTGTTTACCCCAGTCCAACGCCGGCATCTCCACATCATATCTAACAGAAGACAGAGGGTGGTGGTGGATGGAAAATTTTCGGACTGGAAACCGGTTACCAGCGGAGTGCCACAGGGATCAGTGCTTGGTCCTCTGCTATTTGTCATTTTTATAAATGACTTGGAGGAGGGGGCTGAAGGGTGGATCAGTAAATTTGCTGATGACACCAAGATTGGTGGAGTACTGGATGAGGTGGAGGGCTGTTGTAGGCTGCAAAGAGATATAGATAGGATGCAGAGCTGGGCTGAAAAATGGCAAATGGAGTTTAACCCTGACAAATGCGAGGTGATTCATTTTGGTAGGACAAATTTAAATGTGGATTACAGGGTCAAAGGTAGGGTTCTGAAGAATGTGGAGGAACAGAGAGATCTTGGGGTTCATATCCATAGATCTCTGAAGGTTGCCACTCAAGTGGATAGAGCCGTGAAGAAGGCCTATAGTGTGTTGGCGTTCATTAACAGGGTGTTTGAGTTTAAGAGCCGTGGGGTTATGCTGCAACTGTTCAGGACCTTGGTGAGACCACATTTGGAATATTGTGTGCAGTTCTGGTCACCTCACTATAAGAAGGATGTGGAGACACTGGAAAGAGTGCAAAGGAGATTTACCAGGATGCTGCCTGGTTTGGAGGGTAGGTCTTATGAGGAAAGGTTGAGGGAACTTGGGCTTTTCTCTTTGGAGCGGAGGAGGTTGAGAGGAGACTTGATAGAGGTTTATAAGATGATGAGAGGGATAGATAGAGTGAACGTTCAAAGACTATTTCCTCGGGTGAATGGAGTGGTAACTAGGGGGCATAACTTTAGGGTTCATGGTGGGAGATATAGGAAGGATGTCCGAGGTAGGTTTTTTACTCAGAGAGTGGTTGGGGTGTGGAATGGACTGCCTGCAGTGATAGTGGAGTCAGAAACTTGAGGAACATTTAAGAAGCTATTGGATAGGCACATGGAGGACTCCGGGATGATAGGGAGGAAATAGCTTGATCTGGGTTTCAGACAAAGCTCGGCACAACAACGTGGGCCGAAGGGCCTGTTCTGTGCTGTACTGTTCTATGTTCTATGTTCTAAATGCACTAATTGCCATGCAGAAACAACGTCCTGCACAGTCAAAGCAGCCATCTAACAAATCAAACAGACCAAAGCTCCTACATTCATCTGCCAATCCAGCTGACTACCAAACTGATGAAGCTGATTCACCTATTAATTCTCCCTAAGCTCGCAAACGCTGAGAAATCAGTTAGAATCATAGAATCCTACATTGCAGAAGGCAGCCATTCAGCCCATCGAGTCTGCACTAACCACAATCCCACCCAGGCCCTATCCCCATAACCTCACACATTTACCCTGCTAATTCCCGACATTAAGGGGCAATTTAACAAGTTCAATCAACATAACCCGCACATCTTTGGACTGTGGGAGGAAACCAGAACATCCGGAGGAAACCCAAGCAGACAGATGGAGAATGTACAAACTCCAAACAGACAGTGACCCAAGCCGGGAATCAAACCCGGGTCCCTGGTGCCGTGAGGCAGCAGTGCTAACCACTGTGCCACCATGCCGACTTAACATTCCAAATCTCATCCAAAAGTATCTGAGGATCTGTTCAGGCAGACTAGTAGTTGTCCCAATTAAAGAAGAAATAGAAGTCAGACACTTGGGGATAATGGGGAGAATCAGAGACCTCAGAGACTTGGAGTATGAGGGGTTCATTCTAAATGTGGGATATGCTAATAATACACAGTATACATCATAACAGGAAGCGATGCACCATTTCATGATCTTGCTCTCTTGTCGATTGCATGGCAAGCTGAAACCACTGTGAGATGTTTTTCCATTAGGTTGACATTTCCCTTACCACAGCAGACTCTGTAAATATTCTGTGTTCACACGCTGAAGCCAAGAATATGATAAGGTCTTATCTGAAAGATGACACCTCTGACAGTGCAACGCTCCCGCAGTACTGCACTGGAGTAGCAGCCTAGATAGGGTTCAATTCCCAGCTTGGGTCACTGTCTGTGCGGAGTCTGCACGTTTTCCCTGTGTCTGTGTGGCTTTACTCCGGGTGCTCTAGTTTCCTCCACAGTCCAAAGATGTGCGAGTTAGGTTGATTGGCCATGTTAAATTCTCCTTCAGTGTACCCGAACAGGCGCTGCACTGTGGCAACTAGCAGATTTTCACAGTAACTTAATTGCAGTGTTAAAGTAAGCCTACTTGTGACACTAATAAATAAACTTTAAAACTTTAAACTTTTTAGATTTTGTGTTCACGTTCCAGGAGTGGGACTTGCCCCAGCTGCCTTCTAATGGAATTAAAATAGGTTACTTTTCATTGAACAATTGCTGAGAATTCATCCAAGTCTGAATCATTAAATGGTGTCAAGAAGGAGATAGATATATTTCTGATATTAAAAAATGGGTTAAAGGGATATGGGGAACAGGTAGTGAGGTGGATTTCAGACCAGGGAGAGATCAGCCATGAGCTGATTGAATGGCGGAGCAGGTTCAAAGGGCTGAATTCTGTTCCTAACTCCTATGTTCCTATGCAATTGGTCTATTCTCTTACAAGTGCGCACGTCCCTTTAAAATTCAATATTGGTGATCTGCTTTTGGTTGGATGAAATTGATGAGAAGACTACTTTTATGAGTGATTTAGTCCAGACATTGGTTCACCAAAGGAGATACTTTCCAGACTCTGGCATTGGCAGGTTGGACCTGAGTTTGGTGAAACTTGGTTTGTTCTCACTGGAACGACAGAGGTTGAGGGGTGACCTGATAGAAGCCTACAAGATAATGAGGGGCATGGAAAGAGTGGAAGTTTTTTCCTAGGGTGGAAGAGTCAATTACCAAGGGGCATAGATTTAAGGTGCGAGGGGCAAGGTTTAAAGGAGATGTACGAGGCAAGTCTTTTGCACAGAGGGTAGTGGGTGGCTGGAACTCACTGCCAGGAGAGGTAGTGGAAACAGATACGATAGTGACTTGACAAATACATGAATAGGATGGGAATAGAGGAATATGGTCCCCAGAAGGATAGGGGGTTTTAGTTCAGTCAGGTTGCATGGTCGGTGCAGGCTTGGAGGGCCAAAGGACCTATTCCTGGACTGCAATTTTCTTTGTACTTTGTTCTTTATACGTTTAAAGAGGAAGATGGAAATGTGTATACATTCAACAAAGCAAATGACAAAAGTAGGCTTCATGGACTCCTGTTGTGCAGCTGAAAACTGTAGCTTGTGTCGAATAACGTACAAAAAAAAACTTTCATTCCCTCTTGCAAAACCCTGCAAATATGCAGGTCAACATCTGAGAAGAGAAAAGACAAATGAGCAATTTAGTCAGAGTTCCTTGGTCACATTTGCATGCAGGCGGGATACTTTGGCCTTGCTCGCCCCGAAACCAGAACATCCTGCTGGAGGTCAATGGAACTTTCCATGGTCCAGCCCTTGCTCGCTCGGATTCCCGCAGCGGGCGGGGCGATAACATTCTCCATGGATTTATCTTGGTTTTTCTGTCATCAACCCCGCTGTCTCTCAGATTTTCACTTGCAGTTTTATTTTCCATGCTTTTCAGAGGGGCTGTTAAGAAACAGAGATCAATGCTTTCTCCCACAGCGAAGTGCACAACAGCAGTCCTTACGTTGTGACATTTACTGTCAAGGCAGTTCATTACTTAAAACTTTTGGTCTACTTGAGTCTGCTACCAGGTGCAAAGGGAAGTGAGACAAAAGTCTCCAACGTCAGGTCTCTCTTGGCGAGCAGAATAATCCTGCACAGTCTTCTTCAAAACCAGCTGCCCCACCTCTGTTAATCTTTTAGTTCCAATTTCCTCTTCAGCCCTGGGAACAGGCAGTGCGAGAGAATACATGTGAATTCTTATCGCTGCTTGTCGCATTTTAATGAAGGGTGCAGTGCAGCACTCGAACTCTGGCACAAAAAAAAAGCAAATCACGTCCAGCCCCACCAACCCTGAAACAGAGATGGGTTGCCACCACTGATGAGATCCGCACTCACCGCATTCTCACTTGGTGCACCGCACTTTCTGCGATCAAAAGGAAGGTGGCGGAGACTTTGAGAGAAGTATTTTCTATTATTAATGAATGTGAAATTGGATATGTGTCTCCAGATTCAAAAATTCAACCTACTTATGTCTGATACTGACATGCTCTCGAAATGCCTGGCCCCTAATAACTGCAAATGACATTTTAACAGAATGGCATACCTGTGCCTACATCGATGCCTCTGAAAAATTAATAGCGATACTTAACTGGTGGTTTCTGTCATTATGTGGTGAGCTTGACCATCCTACAGCAAGACATGCTGAGTGCGAAGCTCCCTTTGCCCATACCAGATCTATTATAAGATTTTACAGCTACAATCAGGTCTATCAAAAACACCTCAGTGAGTTATAAAAAATGCATGGTATTCCATTATCAACCCATGCTAAGAGTCTTGCAATAGCCAACTGAGGAATGAATAATTACACTTGTGTCGTATCAGGGTGTATGCATCGCATTGTTGACGAAGATTGCACTTGCTTGTGCCGAGTTATTCCCAGCTGAGGCAGTACATGTCTTATTTATGCTTTTTCACAAAATGAATGACCATTTTGCAGCATGAGCCCCTGACTGGAGGGGTGAACTTGTCAACAGAGCAAGAATCCATATTTAATTGAAATATGAAAATAGCAGTCACAGAAGGTACAAGGGTCAATTAATTGCAATCTGAAATTCCGAGGATTCACCTTGATAGTTCAGACATTGCAATTCTAAATCTATCTGACCAGTTATACTATTAATTAGTTTTTGATTCAATTTACCTTAGCAATGATGAGAACCACACAGGGTAACAGGGGCTATAGGTCCAATCTTTCTTTTCTGTTGCTGTCAGCTGGACTATCACTGATTCCACATCTTGAATTTTGATTGAAGATGGACACATAGGCAACAAAATAATTTACTTTTTAAAACACTTACCATACCATGCATACAGTGCAGAAGGAGGCCATTCAGCTCATCGACCCTGCACCGATAACACTCCCACCCAGGCCCACATGTATTTACCTTGCTCATGTCCCTAAGGGACAATTTTGCATGGCCAATCAACCTAACCTGCACATCTTTGGACTGTGGGAGGAAACGGGAGGAAGCCCATGCAGACATGGGGAGAATGTGCAAACTCCGTACAGACAGTGGCCCAAGGCTGGAATCGAACCTGGGTCCCTGACGCTGTGAGGCAGCAGTGTTAACCACTGTGCCACCATGCCACTTGTCCTTGAAATTGTACAATTTGAAGTTTAGCATGTTGCCTTGTCCCAGTCAGTTATACCCATAAACTTGTGGAAATGTAAATGGCTTTTAAAAGCAGAATGGAAAAAGGACAATTTGTTTTCAAGCAAGATCAAGTCAATGGGGTCAAGTGACCACCCAGCATGTTTGCAAATATACATCAAACTGCCCGAGGCTGGAAATAACCTGGTTAACTGGTCAGAATATTATATTTATCAAAACTGTAACGGATCTGTCCTGTGGAGTTAATATCTACTGCTGTCTATAAACCTACAGAGGCTGAGGGACAATGACCACGCAGATTTAGTGGCTGCACAATGGAATTCCACAGGAGGGTTTTAAAGAAAACCAATCTACTATGAGAAGGAGTAAATGACTGTGATTCAAACCCCATTGTGTGTCAATACATTGTAAGAGTTTTAACAACACCAGGTTAAAGTCCAACAGGTTTATTTGGTAGCAAATGCCATTAGCTTTTGGAGTCCTGCTCCTTCATCAGATGGAGTGGATATCTGCTCACAAACAAGGCACACAGAGACACAAAATCAAGTTACAGAATACTGATTAGAATGCGAATCTTTACAGCTAATCAAGTCTTAAAGATACAGACAATGTGAGTGGAGGGAGCATTAGGCACAGGTTAAAGAAATGTGAATTGTCTCCAGACAGGACTCCACATCATGTCAATACATTGTCAGGGACCAGCTGTTTCGAAAATGGCAACACTGATATTGTGATCACCTGACAGAAACCAGCTTATGATAAGAAACATTTATGGAGATGCATCCTGAAAGCAGCCTTAAGCGTCAGACAGTCTGGGAGACAAAAAAAGTCAATGGGAAGAGATCCCATCCGAAAGAAGAAGAAAACTGATGAAAAATTCACGAACAGAGCAGGCTGTTCCAATAGTGGGGAGACATCATTGTTTTCATTCAAAACAACCTTTTTCTTTTAAGTGTGTTGACTGGATGACAATCAGAGGCATAAAGATTAAATAGATTAACCCACCACTTCACTGACAGATTGGTTAACTTAGTACAAGCTGAATACTGAACTTCAGACCATTCTGTGTGTTTTGTTCCACTTCAAAGTCTGCACTTAGATGCATCACTTGTGAGGGAAGATAAAGAATGTCATGACTTGTGGTACTTTAGAACTGAGGGATTTGAACTATTCAAGTAGCAGACTCAAAGGAAGATAGATGCAATTCAAACAGGAACTTTAATGGTACTTAATGATAACCGAGCAAACATCTGGACTCCACTGACTTAATTGAAAATGTGGAATTCAATCATTACTTAAATGGACTTTCTTTTAAATTGTAGAGTGAAAAAGGGGATTGCTGCCAACATTTTGCTGCCCTTTCATTACCAACCATTCGGGTTTTCTTTTTATTTTTAAGTTCACAATCTCTCGAAAATGAGTTTAGATTGGACATAACATTTATGAAAGTGCTGCACCCCTAAAAGCCCGATTGGTACTGAATGGAAGATTTTACACTGGGCTGTCATTAACTGGGGTTTCCTCCTGCAAGGACAGGCCTCAGGAGAGAATATTATCCCTTGAAAAGGGTCAATGGATGAGTGACTCACATTTTGGATCATGTAGAACTTAACGAAATTGTCCACAACGATGTTTTATGTTCCATGTGGGCCTCTTTCAACTCTTCTTCATCTAACTGTAATGTCTAACCTTCGATTTCCTTCTCTATAATATCCTTATCTACCATGATGTGGAGATGCCGGCGTTGGACTGGGGTAAACACAGTAAGAGTTTTAACAACACCAGGTTAAAGATTTATTTGGTAGCAAATGCCATTAGCTTTCGGAGCACTACTCCTTCGTCAGATGGAGTGGAAATCTGCCTGTCGATATGCGCGATCTTCTTAGAGATCCTCTCCACTTGGAACCGGCAGTTTGCGGTGTCGATGGATGCAGATATGCACTCCATCTGACAAAGGAGCAGCGCTCCGAAATCTAATGGCATTTGCAACCAAATAAACCTGTTGGACTTTAACCTGGTGTTGTTAAAACTCTTACCTTATCTACCATCCCATTGAATGTGTTTATGTTGTCTGCCTCAGCTGCTTCCAGCACCAGAGTTTCACCACGCTAAGAGTGAAGATGTTTCTCCTGAACTAGAAAAGGAATTTTTCCTGAATATTTTTCTCACTTCACCGATGGCAGCCATACCTCCAGCAACCAAGGCCCCAAGCTTGAATTCCCGCCCTCAACCTCTCTGCCTCTCCCTCAATCTGCTTCCAAAACCAATGTTTTCACTTGTCCTATTATATACCTGTGTGACTCAGTGGTTAATTGTATTTGATAATCTCTCCGTGATGGACTTTGCGATGTTTTCAGTTTAAAGGCTTAATTGTTTAAAAATCAACTCTATTCATGGCCAAAAGATTGAATCGAGGGAAACTTTACAATCATTGCCAACAAAATACAAAAAGTAGTGGAAAGAACAGAACAGGAGAATGTACTGATCGTCAGATTAGCATTGTTATGTTCAACAGTCATTGGAGATTTTTCATTGTGCGGATGGGTATTAGCATTTGACTATTGTTAACCCTTATTGTTTTATATCTGAATTCAATTAGTTGCTTTGCATTTCCTAGCTTGTAGCCACTGTGAAATTGGTCTGCAGGTAACAAGTAGTGAAGTAGTTTCGCAGCAATCTGACACAATGACAGCATTGATTGCATCTGTTCTTAAGTATCTGAACTCACCAAATGAAGGAGCAGCCCTCCGAAAGCTCGTGATTCCAAATAAACGTGTTGGACTTTAACCTGGTGCTGTGAGACTTCTTACTGTAAGTATCTGCAGACCTGTGTAAGGTGTCTGAGTGACTATGGTGTATGATGTGGAGATGCCGGCGTTGGACTGGGGTAAACACAGTAAGAGTTTTAACAACACCAGGTTAAAGTTCAACTTCAGAGGACCTTCAGAGCACCCTCCGCGCTCTCATCCCACGTACTCCCCGTGTTGGAGATCTCTACTGCCTCCCGAAGATACATGAGGCAAACACACCCAGCCGTCCCATCGTATCGGGCAATGGGACCCTGTGCAAGAACCTCTCCGGCTATGTCGAGGGCATCCTGAAACCCATTGTACAAAGAACCCCCAGCTTTTGTCGCGACACTACGGACTTCCTACAGAAACTCAACGCACATGGAGCAGTTGAACCAGGAGCACTCCTCGTCACAATGGATGTCTCAGCACTCGACACCAGCATCCCCCACGATGATGGCATTGCTGCAACGGCCTCAGTACTCAACACTGACAACTGCCAGTTTCCAGATGCAATTTTACAACTCATCCGCTTCATCCTGGACCACAATGTCTTCACCTTCAACAACCAGTTCTTCATCCAGACACACGGAACAGCCATGGGGACCAAATCCGCACCTCAATATGCCAACATCTTCATGCACAGGTTCGAACAAGACTTCTTCACCGCACAGGACCTTCAACCGATGCTATACACTCGATACATCGATGACATTTTCTTCCTTTGGACTCATGGTGAACAATCACTGAAACAACTATGTGATGACATCAACAAGTTCCATCCCAGCATAAGACTCACCATGGACTACTCTCCGGAATTGGTTGCATTCTTGGACACACGCATCTCCATTAAGGACGGTCACCTCATGTTAGGTCCAGGCAACTGAAAACAGATGGAGCTCTGGAGGAATACAGAGAGAGTAGGAAAGAACTCAAACGGGGAGTTAGAAGGGCAAAAAGAGGTCACGAAATGTTCTTGGCAGATAGGATTAAGGAGAATCCTAAGATACTTTATTCATATGTTAGGAACAAAAGAGTTGTCAGGGAAAAGGTCGGACCTCTCAGGGCCAAAGGAGGGGAATTATGCTTAGAACCCAAGGGAATAGGGGAGATCCTAAATGAATACTTTGCATCGGTATTCCCAAAGGAGAGGGACTTGTTGACTGGGAGTGTCTCAGAGGGAGATGTTGAGCCGTTGGAGAGAATATCCATTACAAGGGAGGAAGTGTTAGGTTTTTTAGGTAACATTAAAACTGACAAATCCCCAGGGCCTGATGGCATCTATCCTAGACTGCTCAGGGAGACAAGAGATGTAATTGCTGGGCCTCTGACGGAAATCTTTGTCTCTTCATTGGACACAGGTGAGGTCCCTGAGGATTGGAGGATAGCGAATGTGGTACCATTGTTTAAGAAGGGTAGCAGGGATAACCCGGGTAATTATGGGCCAGTGAACTTGACGTCCGTGGTAGGGAAGTTGTTGGAGAGGATTCTTAGAGACAGGATGTATGCACATTTAGAACAGAATAATCTCATTAGTGACAGACAGCATGGTTTTGTAAGAGGGAGGTCGTGCCTTACAAATTTGGTGGAGTATTTTGAGGAAGTGACAAAAACGGTTGACGAAGGAAGGGCCGTGGATGTCATCTGTATGGATTTCAGTAAGGCATTTGACAAGTCACTCATGGCAGGTTGGTTAAGACGGTTAAGGCTCATGGGATATAAGGAGAGGTGGCTAGATGGGTAGTAAACTGGCTTGGCCACAGGAGACAGAGGGTAACAGTCGAAGGGTCTTTTTCCGGCTGGAGGTCTGTGACCAGTGGTGTTCCGCAGGGCTCTGTACTGGGATCTCTGCTATTTGTGATATATATATAAATGATTTGGAAGAAGGTGTAACTGGTGTTATCAGCAAGTTTGTGGATGACACGAAGATGGCTGGACTTGCGGATAGTGATGAACATTGTCGGACAACAGAGCAGGATATAGATCGGCTAGAAAATTGGGCGGAGAAATGGCAGATGGAATTTAATCCAGATAAATGCGAAGTGATGCATTTTGGAAGAACTAATGTAGGGGGGAGTTATACAATAAATGGCAGAGCCATCAAGAGTATAGAAACACAGAGGGACCTAGGTGTGCAAGTCCACAAATCCTTGAAGGTGGCAGCACAGGTGGAGAAGGTGGTGAAGAAGGCATATGGTATGCTTGCCTTTATAGGATGGGGTAAAGAATATAAAAGCTGGAGTCTGATGTTGCAGCTGTATAGAACGCTGGTTAGGCCACATTTGGAGTACTGTGTCCAGTTCTGGTCGCCGCACTACCAGAAGGACGTGGAGGCTTTGGAGAGAGTGCAGAGGTTTACCAGGATGTTGCCTGGTATGGAGAGTCTTAGCTATGAGGAGAGATTAGGTAAACTGGGCTTGTTCTCCCTGGAAAGATGGAGGATGAGGGGAGACCTAATAGAGGTGTACAAAATTATGAAGGGGATAGATAGGGTGAACAGTGGGAAGCTTTTTCCCAGGTCGGAGGTGACGATCATGAGGGGTCACGGGCTCAAGGTGAGAGGGGCGAGGTACAACTCAGGTATCAGAGGGACGTTTTTTACACAGAGAGCGGTGGGGGCCTGGAATGCGCTGCCAAGTAGGGTGGTGGAGGCAGACACGCTGGCATCGTTTAAGACTTACCTGGATAGTCACATGAGCAGTCTGGGAATGGAGGGATACAAACAAATGGTCTAGTTGGACCAATGAGCGGCACAGGCTTGGAGGGCCGAAGGGCCTGTTTCCTGTGCTGTACTGTTCTTTGTTCTTTGAATGAACACCACTCGACAATCACCAGGCAAGACTGTTCTCTTCCTGTGGGGGATCACTTCAGCGGTCACGGGCATTCGGCCTCTGATCTTCGGGTAAGCGTTCTCCAAGGCGGCCTTCACGACTCACGACAGCGCAGAGTCGCTGAGCAGAAACTGATAGCCAAGTTCCGCACACATGAGGACGGCCTCAACCGGGATCTTGGGTTCATGTCACACTATCGGTAACCCCCACAGCTTGCCTGGACCTGCAGGATCTCATTGGCTGTCCTGTCTGGAGACAATACACATTTCTTTAACCTGTGCCTAATGCTCTCTCCACTCACATTGTCTGTATCTTTAAGACTTGATTCGCTGTAAAGATTCACATTCTAATCAGTATTCTGTAACTTGAGTTTGTGTCTCTGTGTGCCTTGTTTGTGAGCAGATATCCACTCCATCTGATGAAGGAGCAACGCTCCGAAAGCTAATGGCATTTGCTACCAGGTAAACGTGTTGGAATTTAACCTGGTGTTGTTAAAACTCTTACTGTGACTATGGTGTATCTCAGGCCAAGAATGACTTTGCAAGCCCCTTCCTGAAGTTTTTCAATGGCTTTGCATTTCTGCTTTGTGACTCCACTTGACCATTCAGTATCCAAATAACAGGTGAATAAAAGGTTCAGGGAGCATGTTGACTGAAGCAAACAGCTGTTATTTTGCTTAACGGTGCAGCTGATACATACAGCACATTTTAGATCTTCCTGAATGAATGTACGCAGCAGTTTGACAATGTTACAGCATTGGATTGTAACATCATTCAGTGACAAGCTGGGAGGGGCTGGCTTGTTTTGAGTGAAACAGATGTCAGGTCACGTGTCTTTTAGGTAATGTTCATTACATTAGGTCCGCTACATGAATGAAATTTGGTGTTGCTCAGTCGGAAAGTTTCTCCTTGATAATACTGAATTAACAGGGAAAAGTAGCAAGGTCAGAAAACAATTTGTGCAGAGAATTATCGGAAGTAGGTACTATAAGAGTGACCGCAAGAGCAACAGATATAAACAAGTAAAGGTAGTGGTCAATTCTTAGGTAAAAAAATATATAGAAGTAACATAGGCAGGTGTGTAATCGCCATTTTATTTTGTGAAACATTTCTGTTTGTGCTATCCGACACTTAATCCTTCTCACTTAAAAAGAATTGATCATGATCACATTGCTGTTTGTAGGATCTTGCTGTGCACACCTTGGCAGTTGATTTTCCTACATTACCACAATGATTAAACTTTAAAAGTCACTGTTATTTTTTTGTTTTTTCAGATACCATTCGGAATCTGCCAGTCGATTATGCCGGCGGGATTTACGCTGGTGGTGGGGTGGGTGGGGGGTACAAACAATGGGAAAACCCCATTGACAGCAGCAGGACCAGAAGATCCCACCCCTGGGCAATGGTGGGTTGCCTCCACCTTCGCCAAACACACCGTGGGCGGGCGTGCGTAGAAAATCCGGCCCACCCTTTTTTGCACTTTGGGGAATAGTGGGAAAATGTTGGAAGGATGAGTAGGCTAATTATCAGCCACATCATGGTTGATCCCTAACCAACAAAATCTTGTTCCCTCGCCAACCAAATAAACCTGTTGGACTTTAACCCAATGTTGTGAGACTACTTCCTGTACAAAATCTGGAGTGGGGTATGAGGTGGAGCATCTGCCTCAGGGGCACGGCCACTTTCATCTGAGACACAAAACCACCTAATTTATTGGTTGCAAAGAACTTTGGAGCAGACATATTTTTCTCTCTTTGTCTCCCTTTCCTATTTTATCTTTGTCTTTGCTTTAGCAGGGCGGCACGGTAGCACAGTGGTTAGCACTGCTGCTTCACAGCTCCAGGGTCCCAGGTTCGATTCCCGGCTTGGGTCACTGACTGTGTGGAGTTTGCACATTCTCCTCGTGTCTGCGTGGGTTTCCTCCGGGTGCTCCGGCTTCCTCCCACAGTCCAAAGATGTGCGGGTTCGGTTGATTGGCCAGGTTAGAAATTGTCCCTTAGAGTCCTGAGATGCGTAGGTTCGAGGGATTAGCGGGCAAATATGTGGGGGTAGGGCCTGGGTGGGATTGTGATTGGTGCAGACTCAATGGGCCGAATGGCCTCCTTCTGCACTGTAGGGTTTCTATGATGAAAGCACTGCTGCCTCACAGTGCCAGGGACCCAGGTTCGATTCCCAGCTTGGGTCACTGTCTGTGCAGATTCTGCACATTCTTCCCTGTCTGCATGGGTCTCCTCCAGGTGCTCCCGTTTCCTCTTACAGTCCAAAGGATGTGCTGGTTAGGTGAATTGGTCATGCTAAATTCTCTGTCAGTGTACCCGAACAGGTGCCGGAGTGTGGCGACTAGGGGATTTTCATAGTAATTTCATTGCAGTATTGGATAAACATATGGATGATATTGGAATAGTGTAGGTTAGATGGCCTTTAGCTTGGTTTCACTGGTCGGCGCTACATCAAGGGCCGAAGGGCCTGTACTGCGCTGTAATGTTCTACCTATGTTAATGTAAGGCTGACTAATAAAATAAAATTTAAAATTTAGCTCTGGTCTTGGAGTGTTGAATCCAATTTAGATTAAAATATATGTTGAAACAGAGAATATCATCCCTATTCCCAATAAATATACACATCTGTGTGGAGTTTGCACATTCTCCCTGTGTCTGCGTGGGTTTCTTCCGGGTGCTCCGGTTTCCTCACACAGTCTGAAAGATGTGCTGGTTAGGTGCATTGGTCATGCTAAATTCGCCCTCAGTGTACCTGAACAGGCGCCGGAGTGTGGCAACTCGAGGATTTTCACAGTAACTTCATTGCAGTGTTAATGTAAGCCTACTTGTGACACTAATAAATGAATAAAAAGTTGAACGTTCAAGCCCCACTTTAGAAATTTAAGTAAAATCTAGGATGAAACTTCACTGCAGTAGGAAGGGAGTGCCTTCAATGTTGGAGGTGCTGCCTTTTGATTGAGACATTTAGTGGAGCCCCATCTGGTTTCTCAGAATATGCAACAAAGATCCTGTGCCACTTATTTTCGGATGAGAAAGGAAACTCTCCTCAGTGTCCTGTCAATATCTAGCCTTCAACCAGCAGTAATGATCTCATTGTTGTTTGTGGGACCTTCTGTGCAAATTGGTTGCATTCATTCCTACATTGACTACATTGCAACAGTAAATCACTGACTGTTACGTACCTTGGGAAGTCTTGCGGTCACAAAAGAATGCTACATAAGTGGAAGATCTTCCTGACAAGCAGAAGCACATGGCCCATTGCTCAGTGCTTTAATTTGCAACATGCCAAATGACATTCAGTATTGCACCAGAGAAGACGCAGACTCAAGAGAGCTGTATGGAGCAGGTTGCTCTCTGTACAAATATCAATGAAATATAGACTGTTGTTTCAACATGTTCCTGCCCTATTAATGTTAATTTGTTGCTCCTTGCAATAGCAGAGTGTAGAGGAAAGTGGTGCTGAAGTACCTCAGTAGGAAGTCTCTGCCTGTGAAGCAGCCTCCATTAGTTCTAGTGTCTCCGCGTCTATCAGCACACATCGGGTGATACAACACCTGGGGTGGAAATCACCTCAGCAAGAGCTGTAAAACATTTAATCACCAAATCTAATCAATGAAAGATTTATTCGCAAGATGCCATGAGATGCCATTTTCTTCCAAACCTTTGTAAACACACAAAGGTTTATCAGTTTTATTTCCCACTCCATAATTAAATATCTCAACCCAGAATGAAGAAAACGTGATGCATTGTTTTCTTACTGAAGCCTGTACCACTTTGCTTTCATTCAAGAGTGTGTTAAGGAACATACATTATTTACCATGCACTGTAGGATTGCGAAATGTTGGTTAAATCACGGAGTAATAGCATATTACAGTAGATGTGAGTTTGATACAACTGACATTGCAACTCTGTGAAAAATAACATTGAGGAGCAAAGGAGTGAGAGAAAAGAAACTTATTTTTGATTAAGCTCTTCGGACTCTGCAGTAATCCAAATCTTCTCAGTTACTGCTGGGCAATGCGAAGAGATAAATACATTGAGGAAAAACCTACTTAATGTTGACTGACCTGTTGTGTGTGAAAATTTCTCTCGCAGTGAAGACAATTATAAATGTGCAGTAGAGCAAGTGAAGAATAACTCCTTAGAACACCACACACTGTTCAGCAAGGAAGGGCCAAGGGATTTATTAACATTCCCATCAACCTTTTTCCTTTTGAGAAAAACTTCCCATGAAAAAGAAATGACAAGTTATCTCTTAATATCATTTTCAGTGTTGGTCACCATGTACAATATCATTGATTTAATGGGTCAATTGATAAAATCAATGACATTTCTCCTCCTAAAGATTGAATGGGACATCTTCTGGGCCAAATGCGGGCAATTGGGACTAGCTTAGGGGTGTCAGAAAATGGGCGGCATGGACAAGTTGGGCCAAAAAGCCCGTTTCCATGCTGTAAACCTCCATGATTCTATGACTCTAGAACATAGAACATAGAACATTACAGCGCAGAACAGGCCCTTCGGCCCACGATGTTGCACCGACCAGTTAAAAAAAAACTGTGACCCTCCAACCTAAACCAATTTCTTTTCGTCCATGAACCTATCTACGGATCTCATAAACGCCCCCAAACTAGGCGCATTTACTACTGATGCTGGCAGGGCATTCCAATCCCTCACCACCCTCTGGGTAAAGAACCTACCCCTGACATCGGTTCTATAACTACCCCCCCTCAATTTAAAGCCATGCCCCCTCGTGCTGGATTTCTCCATCAGAGGAAAAAGGCTATCACTATCCACCCTATCTAAACCTCTAATCATCTTATATGTTTCAATAAGATCCCCTCTTAGCCGCCGCCTTTCCAGCGAAAACAATCCCAAATCCCTCAGCCTCTCCTCATAGGATCTCCCCTCCATACCAGGCAACATCCTGGTAAACCTCCTCTGCACCCTCTCCAAAGCCTCCACATCCTTCCTGTAATGTGGGGACCAGAACTGCACACAGTACTCCAAGTGCGGCCGCACCAGAGTTGTGTACAGTTGCAACATAACGCTACGACTCCTAAATTCAATCCCCCTACCAATAAACGCCAAGACACCATATGCCTTCTTAACAACCTTATCTACTTGATTCCCAACTTTCAGGGATCTATGCACACATACACCTAGATCCCTCTGCTCCTCCACACTATTCAAAGTCCTCCCGTTAGCCCTATACTCAACACATCTGTTATTCCTACCAAAGTGAATTACCTCACACTTCTCCGCATTAAACTCCATCCGCCACCTCTCGGCCCAACTATGCAACCTGTCTAAGTCTTCCTGCAAACTACGACACCCTTCCTCACTGTCTACCACACCACCGACTTTGGTGTCATCAGCAAATTTGCTAATCCACCCAACTATACCCTCATCCAGATCATTAATAAATATTACAAACAGCAGTGGCCCCAAAACAGATCCCTGAGGTACACCACTTGTAACCGCACTCCATGATGAATATTTACTATCAACCACCACCCTCTGTTTCCTATCCGCTAGCCAATTCCTGATCCAATTTCCTAGATCACCCCCAATCCCATACATCTGCATTTTCTGCAGAAGCCTACCATGGTGAACCTTATCAAACGCCTTACTAAAATCCATATATACCACGTCCACTGCCTTGCCCCCATCCACCTCCTTGGTCACTTTCTCAAAAAACTCAATAAGGTTAGTAAGGCACGACCTACCTGCCACAAAACCATGCTGACTATCACCTATCAATTCATTACTCTCCAAATAACTATAAATCCTATCCCTTATAATTTTTTCCAACATCTTGCCGACAACAGAAGTGAGACTCACCGGTCTATAATTCCCGGGGAAGTCTCTGTTCCCCTTCTTAAACAATGGGACAACATTCGCTAACCTCCAATCTTCTGGTACTATACCAGAGGCCAACGACGACCTGAAGATCAGAGCCAGAGGCTCTGCAATCACTTCTCTTGCCTCCCAGAGAATCCTTGGATAAATCCCATCCGGACCAGGGGATTTATCTATTTTCAGACCCTCCAGAATATCCTGCACATCCTCCTTATCAACTGTAATACTGTCTATTCTACTCCCTTGCAACCCAGTGTCCTCCTCAGCTATATTCATGTCCCCTTGCGTGAACACCGAAGAGAAATATTGGTTCAATGCTTCACCAATCTCCTCCGGTTCCACACATAACTTCCCTCTGCCATCTATAACTGGCCCTAAACTTGCCCTAACCAACCTTCTGTTCTTGACATACCTATAGAACGCCTTAGGATTCTCTTTAACCCTATCCGCCAAAGTCTTCTCATGTCCCCTTTTAGCCCTTCTAAGCTCGCTCTTCAACTCCCTCTTAGCCAATCTAAAGCTTTCTAGTGCACTACCCGAGTGCTCACGTCTCATCCGAACATAAGCCTCCTTTTTCTTTTTAACCAACAAAGAAACTTTTTTGGTGCACCACGGTTCCCTAGCCCTACCAATTCCTCCTTGCCTGACAGGGACATACCTATCACAGACTCGCAGTAGCTGCTCCTTGAAAAAACTCCACATGTCGGACGTTCCCAGTCCCTGTAATCTCCTAGTCCAACCTATGTTTCCTAATTCTCTCCTAATAGCCTCATAATTACCCTTCCCCCAGCTAAAACCACTGGCCCGAGGTTCATGCCTATCCCTTTCCATCACTAAGGTGAACGTAACCGAATTGTGGTCACTATCACCAAAATGCACACCAACTTCCAAGTCTAGCACCTGGTCTGGCTCATTTCCCAGCACCAGATCCAATATAGCCTCACCTCTAGTTGGCCTGTCTACATACTGAGTCAAAAAACCTTCCTGCACGCTTTGAACAAAAACTGACCCCTCTAACGAGCTAGAGCTATAACAATTCCAGTCAATATTAGTCAAGTTAAAATCCCCCATAACAATTGCCCTATTACTTTCACTCCTAAGCAGGATTGACTCCGCAATCCTTTCCTCAACCTCTCTAGAACTTTTAGGAGGTCTATAAATGCATCACCGGGTGTAATATTCAGTTGCGTAGGCCAGGGTGGTCCGAGATACAAACACTGGGGTCTGCGCTGAGTAAGCGGGCATCTACAATCATGACAATTGTCCTCCGTGCACATGGAATAAGGAGGAGATAGAAACATAGAAGATAGGAGCAGGAGGAGGTCATTTTGCCCTTCGAACCTGCTCCTCCATTCATTACTATCATGGCTGATCATCCAACTCAACAGCCTAATCTTGCTTTTTCCCCATTACCTTTGACCCTATTCGCCCCAAGTGTTATATCCAGCTGCCTCTTGAATGCATTCAATGTTTTGACAGCAACTACTTCCTGTGGTAATGAATTCCACAGGTTCACCACTCTTTGGGTGAAGAAATGTCTCCTCACCTCTGCCCTAAATGGTCTACCCCGAATCCTCAGACTGTGACCTCTGGTTCTGGACTCCCCCACCATTGGGAATATCCTCTCTGCATCCATCCTGTTTAGCCCTGTTAGAATTTTATAAGTCTCTATGATAACCCCCTCATTCATCTGAACTCCAGCAAATACAATCGTAACCTAGTCATACATCAGTCCCGCCATCCCCGGAATCAGCCTGGTAAACCTTCGCTGCACTCCCTTGAGAGCAAGAACATCCTTCCTCAGAAAAGGAGACCAAAACTGCACACAATATTCTAGGTGTAGCCTCACCAAAGCCCTGTATAATTGCAACAACACATCCCTGCTCCTGTACTCGAAAGCTCTTGCAATGAAAGCCAACATGCCATTTTGCCTTCTTTACCGCTTGTTGCATCTGCATGCTTACCTTCAGCGACTGGTGCACAAGGACACCAAGGTCCCACTGCACACTCTCCTCCTCCAATTTACAGCCATTCAGGTGGTAATCTTCTTGTTTTTGCTTCCAAAGTGAATAACCTCACATTTATCCGAATTATACTGCAAATTATACTGCAATCATACTGCAGATAAATCAGTGTTCCCATTCCAGAAAGCCGTCCAGTGTCTCATCTTGGAGAGTGAACATATGTGGATATTGGGTGATGACCGAACAGGCTCAGGAAGATGTCTACTCAGGGTAGAGAGAAACCTACACAGCAGACACGGGATAACCCATAAAACATGGTGGTGAGACCTTGTAACAAAAATTCAGTGTCATCAAGTGAATAACCACAGCGAGAAATTGGCAGGCGACTGCTTTGAAAGAAGAATTGAAGACTTACCTTGGTGAGAGGTACGCAGAGTCTGTAGCAATATGAACACCAGTCAAGCAGTCACAGCCCCTTCCTCCATTAAAAGTCCTCAAGGATCCACAGGGAAGCCAGCATTGCTCGTTGTGGAAAACTACCTCCTAATATTATCGAGCAGCATCCGGGTTGCATGCTAAGGTACAGCAGCACCAAGTTAGTTAATTCCTTGAGGCCATAGGACCTGTTGCTGCTGATGTCTTCCTCAGTCAGGGGCTAGACGAGACCTCTGCAGACTTTGAAACTACCCTAAAAACATCCTATACATACTTCAGTCCAAAACAGAACCTCATAATCCAGCGAACATGATTCAAACAGATTCCATAGGTCTGGTGAATCCATCAAATCATTTCTTCCAAACCCATATATGGATTCTGGAGAAGGCAGCCGCTGACTGGACCAACAACTTTGTAAAACTTTTGTAAATTTTGTAGATTAGCCCAGCCTGCCCTGCAACCCCGAGGCGTCTCTTGCACCAACCAAGGGCGTCTCCCACGAAACTGTTGAGCATCTCCTGCAAAATCCCTGGGCATCTGCTGAAAAATCCCTGGGCATCTGCTGAAAAATCCCTGGGCATCTGCTGAAAAATCCCTGGGCATCTGCTGAAAAATCCCTGGGCATCTCCTGCGAATCCCCTGAGAATCTCCCGCGAATCCCCTGAGGATCTCCCGCAAATCCCCTGAGAGTCTCCCATGGAACCCCTGGGGTTCTGTGGAACTCAGTTTGGGAATTCTTGTTGTAGGTTTTCAGGTTCATAAACATACAAAGAAAGATTGGGCGTTTATTTCAGGACAAATAGAAATTCAGAAACCTGGAAGTCAAATTAAATTTTGGCAGAATCTTTTGTTGCTTCACACTTAGATGAGATAAATGAGTGAGAAGAAGAGTGACAGATGGATTTCAATGGTTTGCAGGCATGAGTTGCAAAATTACCCAGGTAGCCTTCCTGCCACTCTACCCACCCTCCCCCTGGCTGTGAGCCATTTGCAATTTTATGTGGGGCAGGCAAGGCGTAGTCCACCACTGATGCTCCAACTGTGACAATCCTCCAGCACTTACATAGCCATTGACTCTGGGACATTGAATCTCAGCTTGGTCCAGGCCACTATTTGGCGGAGATGCTGACCCTGTGGATAGCAGTCAGGAAACCCCCACCATCCAAAAAAATCATTCCCCATGTTATCTTAGATGTGAGAGATTCGGAGCTGAGAAACAGCAAAGGGGATTCTGGGATTCGGGTAGACAAGTCACAGAAAGCCACTGTGCAGGCACAAAGAAAGTAATTAAACAGGCTAATGGAATGCTTTCCCTTTTCTCGAGAAAGCGGAGGTGGTTATACTTCAGTTGCTCAGGGATTTTGTCAGGCAGCATTTGGAGTACAGCTTGCAGTTCTTGACACGCCACCTTAGGATGGATATGTTGGTCTTTGTAGTTACAGCATGGTTCACCAAAACAACATCAGGCCTAATGGGTTAAAATATGAGCAGAGGTTTTTTAATATATACAAAATACTTCTTCACAGTGTCACATTTCTTTTGGGCTTACTTTTGCATCATATTTTCTATTATAAAATTTCTACATCAATGTTTTTAATGATATGGGCAAAGTGAACGCAAAGGAACAGCAACAGTCTCATTGAATGATGCAACAGGCTTAACGGCCGAAATAGCCCCCTCCTGTTTCCATGTTACATTATGACATGAGATATATTAACATGAGTAGGCCCTTCAGCCCCTCGAGCCTACTTTGCCATTCAAGATGATCTTGGTGCATTTGATTGTAGCTTTAATTCTACTTTCCTGCCTGGCCCCCTTAACATTTGCCTATCTTGTAGTTCAACAATATATCTAGCTCAGCCTTGGCTTCATCCAGTAACCCGCCCTCCGCTGCTCAATGGGGTAGAGAATTCCAGAAAAGAACAACCCTCTGAGAGAACAAATTCCTCCTCATTTCAATCTTAATTGAGGAAATTTGATTTGATTTATTATTGTCACATGTCTCAATATACAGTGAAAAGTATTGTTTCTTGCACACTATACAGACAAAACATACCGCTCATAGAGAAGGAAACGAGAGAGTGCAGAATGTAGTGTTACAGTCATAGCTAGGGTGTAGAGAAAGATCAACTTAATGCAAGGTAAGTCCATTCAAATGTCTGACAGCAGCAGGGAAGAAGCTGTTCTTGAGTCGGTTGGTACGTGACCTCAGACTTTTGTATCTTTTTCCCCGAAGGAAGAAGGTGGAAGAGAGAATGTCCAGGGTGCGTGAGGTCCTTAATTATACTGGCTGCTTTGCAGAGGCAGCAGGAAATGTAGACAGATTCAATGGATGGGAGGCTGGTTTGCGTGATGGATTGGGCTACATTCATAATCTTTTGTAGTTCCTTGCGGTCTTGGGCAGAATAGGAGCCATACCAAGCTGTGATACAACCAGAAAGAATGCTTTCTATGGTGCATCTGTAAAAGTTGGTGAGAGTTGTTTGTGGGCTTTCTTAACTATAGTGTCGGCTTGGGAGGACCAGGTTGTTCGTGGTCTGGACACCTAAAAACTTGAAGTTCTCTTTTATTTTGCACAAGTGCCCTCTCGTTCTAGATGCTCCCACAAGGGCAAACATTGTCTCAGCATCCACCTTTTCGAGCCCCCTCAGAATCATGTATGTTTCATTAAGATCATCTCCCATTCTCCTAAACCCCAGTATGTACAACCTGTTCAAACCTTTCCTCATAAGACAAACCTCTCATCACAGGAAATCAGCCTTATGAACCATCTCTGAACCAATTCCAATGCAAATATATCCTTCCTTCAGTCAGGGGACCAAAATTGGATGCAGTATTAGAACATAGAACATAGAACATAGAAAGCCACAGCACAAACAGGCCCTTCGGCCCACAAGTTGCGCCGATCACATTCCCACCTCTAGGCCTATCTATAGCCCTCAATCCCATTAAATCCCATGTACTCATCCAGAAGTCTCTTAAAAGACCCCAACGAGTTTGCCTCCACCACCACCGACGTCAGCCGATTCCACTCACCCACCACCCTCTGAGTGAAAAACTTACCCCTGACATCCCCCCTGTACCTACCCCCCAGCACCTTAAACCTGTGTCCTCTCGTAGCAACCATTTCAGCCCTTGGAAATAGCCTCTGAGAGTCCACCCTATCCAGACCCCTCAACATCTTGTAAACCTCTATCAGGTCACCTCTCATCCTTCGTCTCTCCAGGGAGAAGAGACCAAGCTCCCTCAACCTATCCTCATAAGGCATGCCCCCCAATCCAGGCAACATCCTTGTAAATCTCCTCTGCACCCTTTCAATGGCTTCAACATCTTTCCTGTAATGAGGTGACCAGAACTGCGCGCAGTACTCCAAGTGGGGTCTAACCAGGGTCCTATAAAGCTGCAGCATTATCTCCCGACTCCTAAACTCAATCCCTCGATTAATGAAGGCTAGTACGCCATACGCCTTCTTGACCGCATCCTCCACCTGCGAGGCCGATTTAAGAGTCCTATGGACCCGGACCCCAAGGTCCTTCTGATCCTCTACACTGCTAAGAATGGTACCCTTCATTTTATACTGCTGCTCCATCCCATTGGATCTGCCAAAATGGATCACTACACACTTATCCGGGTTGAAGTCCATCTGCCACTTCTCCGCCCAGTCTTGCATTATTCTTGGTACGGTCTCTGTTTTGTGTTTAAAGATTGCATAACTTCAGGCGTTTCTTCTCACTGAGACGTCTTTATTCAATTTATACGAAGATGGCAGCTTACAAAGATTTCCTCACTGCAGAGGTCACCTGAGTATGGAAAGTCGGATAGGATATGTAGCACTGGTTGCATTTCGAACCCGATCATCCCCCTTTCCACACCAAACAAAGATACAAACATTCACCTTTTCCTACTGAGCAAAAGACAATTTGCTTTCATGATTGTGTGTAACAGATTTACCCAAGTAATCCACCCATCATTCTCATGTTTTTACAACTCCGCTTGTTATGTCTCTGCACCTACATTGCACATTTAAGGCATGAATTTGTGCCCACATCTACTGCCAGTGCGAACTGCGGCGTGGGCGAAAAATTTTGTAGGAATCAGAAAACGATTGGCAACGGCGAGATTTTGTCTTCCGATTTTCCCCACCCCTCGCCAATGACATAGCAAAGTCCCGCCAAGAATTTCAAACATTTCAATAAATTTCAATGTGTTGGGTTTCCCCACCATCTCATCCCCGCATTTAGAACTCCCCCCTCGCCGATGTGATGTTACGCTTTTTAAAAATATTATGCAGTCAAGGAGAACCCACTGGGGCATACAGCCAAGTGTAGTCTCCGGGGAAGGGGGGGGCTATACATGCCTGGACAGTGCCCTGGCACTACCCCTAGTACTGCCAGGGTCCCAGGATGGACCCTGTGTGGAGCAGCATTGGGAGGGTCCCTTATGTATGGGGGTGTTGTCCTGGTGCGTGTGTGTGTGTGTGTGTGTGTGGAGGGGCGGAGGGGGTTGTTCCCCAGATCCATGGCGGGTGGGTTGTGGGGGGGCGGTGTTTCCAGTATCTTTGGGTGGGGAGGTGGGGATCAGCGTTCTCAGTATCCTTGTGGTGGGGGAGGTGGGGATGCATATTGTAAACTCAGATTAGGCCCTGTCCTGCCACTGGGATGGCGTGGCCAGATTATGTTGTGTACAGAGTGCCAGATTATCTGGAGAGAAAACCCAACTCTGCAACTGGAGAGCTGCACGCTGTGCACAGAGTAAAAATTCTGCCCATAGTCTATAAATCATGCAGATCTGTCGAAGGTACACATTCACATTGACATTAGGTGGGTGGTGTTCATTGTCTGGAGAGTGTTGTTCTCATGGTATATGTTGCTGTGGTCAGTGTTGCTGCTCTATTGCAGTTGGTGGGGACATGTAGATCTCTGGGACTGATGGTACTTCTGTCCTCAGTACAACTGGTGAGATTCCTTCATCCTGACAAATCAATATGCCAGTAGTTGCACTGGTATACTTGGTCATTCAGTTTTGCTCCCGACAACCAAGGTGACAATTTCTCTACCCATGTCTCAAGTTTCCACGTGGGCTAACTCCTGTACTTTTAAAATACATTCGTGGGATATTGGTGTCACCGACTAGCCCAGTATTTATTGCCCACCCCTTGAGAAGGTGGTAGTGAGCTGCCTTCTTGAAACACTGCACTCCCTGAGGTGTAAATGCATCCACAGTGCTGTTAGAGAGGAGGTTCCAGGATTTTCCCCAAATGACAGTGAAGGAATGGTGATAGATTTCCAAGTCAGGATGGTGAGTGTCTTGGTGATAGTGTTACATAGAACAGTACAGCACAGAACAGGCCCTTCGGCCCACGATGTTGTGCCGAGCTTTATCTGAAACCAAGATCAAGCTATCCCACTCCCTATCATCCTGGTGTGCTCCATATGCCTATCCAATAACCGCTTAAATGTTCCTAAAGTGTCTGACTCCACTATCACTGCAGGCAGTCCATTCCACACCCCAAACCACTCTCTGCGTAAAGAACCTACCTCTGATATCCTTCCTGTATCTCCCACCATGAACCCTATAGTTATGCCCCCTTGTAATAGCTCCATCCACCCGAGGAAATAGTCTTTGAACGTTCACTCTATCTATCCCCTTCATCATTTTATAAACGTTTATTAAGTCTCCCCTCAGCCTCCTCCGCTCCAGAGAGAACAGCCCTAGCTCCCTCAACCTTTCCTCATAAGACCTACCCTCCAAACCAGGCAGCATCCTGGTAAATCTCCTCTGCACTCTTTCCAGCGCTTCCACATCCTTCTTATAGTGAGGTGACCAGAACTGCACACAATATTCCAAATGTGGTCTCACCAAGGTCCTGTACAGTTGCAGCATAACCCCACGGCTCTTAAACTCCAACCCCCTGTTAATAAAAGCTAACACACTATAGGCCTTCTTCACAGCTCTATCCACTTGACTGGCAACCTTTAGAGATTTGTGGATATGAACCCCAAGATCTCTCTGTTCCTCCACAGTCTTCAGAACCCTACCTTTGACCCTGTAATCCACATTTAAATTAGTCCTACCAAAATGAATCACCTCACATTTATCCTGGTGTGCTCCATGTGCCTATCCAATAACCGCTTAAATGTTCCTAAAGTGTCTGACTCCACCTTTTCCATCAATTTACCAAACACCGAAGTAAGACTAACCGGTCTATAATTACCAGGGTCATTTCTATTCCCTTTCTTAAACAGAGGAACAACATTCGCCATTCTCCAGTCCTCTGGCACCATCCCCGTGGACAGCGAGGACCCAAAGATCAAAGCCAAAGGCTCTGCAATCTCATCCCTTGCCTCCCAAAGAATCCTAGGATACATTTCATCAGGCCCAGGGGATTTATCGACCTTCAGTTTATTCAAAACTGCCAGGACATCCTCCCTCCGAACATCTATTTCCTCCAGCCTATTAGCCTGTAACACCTTCTCTTCCTCAAAAACATGGCCCCTCTCCTTGGTGAACACTGAAGAAAAGTATTCATTCATCACCTCGCCTATCTCCACTGACTCCATACACAAGTTCCCAGTACTGTCCTTGACCGGCCCTAACCTCACCCTGGTCATTCTTTTATTCCTCACATAAGAGTAAAAAGCCTTGGGATTTTCCTTGATCCGACCCGCCAAGGACTTCTCGTGTCCCCTCCTAGCTCTCCTAAGCCCCTTTTTCAGCTCATTCCTTGCTAACTTGTAACCCTCAATCGAGCCATCTGAACCTTGTTTCCTCATCCCTACATAAGCTTCCCTCTTCCTTTTCACAAGACATTCCACCTCTTTCGTGAACCATGGTTCCCTCACTCGGCCATTTCCTCCCTGCCTGACAGGGACATACCTATCAAGGACATCCAGTATTTGTTCCTTGAAAAAGTTCCACTTTTCATTAGTTCCTTTCTCTGACAGTTTCTGTTCCCAACTTATGCCCCCTAATTCTTGCCTAATCGCATCATAATTACCTCTCCCCCAAATGTAAACCTTGCCCTGCCGTACGGCCCTATCCCTCTCCATTGCAATAACAAAAGACACCGAATCGTGGTCACTATCTCCAAAGTGCTCTCCCACAACCAAATCTAACACTTGGCCCGGTTCATTTCCCAGTACCAAATCCAATGTGGCCTCACCTCTTGTCGGCCTATCCACATATTGTGTCAGGAAATCCTCCTGCACACACTGCACAAAAAAGGAGTCCCACTTCACGCGCTTAAAAAACCCTTCCCAGACTCCTTAGCAGCCCACTCCCAGTTTTCACTTTAAACTTCAAATACTACTGCAAAAGTAAAGGCCAAAAACACAACACACACTAGCTGACTAATTAAATAAATAAACAATTCTTATAATCTCTCACCAGCACTGCTGCCTCCAATCACTCCCTCTCAGCTTGCTCCAGTGGAACAATGAGCAGTGTTCCCAGGTATCTGCTGTTCTTGTCCTACGAGATGGTAGTGGTTGTGGATTTGGAAGGTGCTGCCTATGGAACCTTGCAGTGCAACTTGTTGATGGCACACACATGCTTCGGTAGTGGAGGGAGTGAATGTTTGTAGATGGGGTACTAATCATGCAGGCTGCTTTGTCCCGAATGGTGTCAAGCTCCTTGACTGTTGGAACTGTGCACATCCAGGCAAGTGGAGAGTATTCCATCACACTGCAAAATGTTGAAAGCATTGTAGGCTTGTACCCTGGCCGATGGCTCTGACATCCATCATCATGAAGTGCTTTGAAAGGCTAGTCATGGCACGAATCAATTCCAGCCTCCCGGCCTACCTGGATCCACTATAGTTTGCCTATCGCCGCAACAGATCCACAGCAGATGCCATCTCCCTAGCCCTGTACTCAACTCAGGATACCTAGATAACAAGGACACCTATGTCAGACTCCTATTTATTGACTACAGCTCAGCCTTCAACACCATTATTCCCACGAAACTCACCTCCAAACTCCATGGCCTGGGCCTCGGCATCTCCCTCTGCGACTGGATCCTGAACTTCCTAACTCACAGACCACAGTCAGTAACGATAGGCAACAACACCTCCTCCACGATCATCCTCAACACTGGTGCTCCACAAAGCTGTGTTCTCAGCTCCCTACTATACTCCTTACACACCTATGACTGTGTGGCCAAATTCCCCTCCAATTCGATTTTCAAGTTTGCCACCGTAGTGGATCGGATCTCAAACAATGACGAGACAGAGTACAGGAATGAGATAGAGAATCTGGTGAACTGGTGCAGCAACAATAACCCTCCCCCAATGTCAACAAAATGAAAGAGATTGTCATCGACTTCAAGAAGCATAAAGGAGAACATGCGCCTGTCTACATCAATGGGGATGAAGTCGAAAGGGTTTTTAAGTGTCCAGATCACCAACAACCTGTTCGGGTCCCCCTATGCCAACACTACAGTTAAGAAAGCCCACCAACACCTCTACTTTCTCAGAAGACTAAGGAAATTTGGCAAGTCAGCTACGACTCTCACCAACTTTTACAGATGCACCATAGAAAGCATTCTTTCTGGTTGCATCACAGTTTGGTATGGCTCCTGCTCTGCCTAAGATCACAAGGAACTACAAAAGGTTGTGAATGTAGTCCATTCCATCACGCAAATCAGCCTTCCATCCATTGACTCTGGGGCCGATTTTACCAAATCGGGTCTAAGTGCCGGGTGCGGCCGTAAATCAGACCCGCGCCCGGCAGCCGCGCTCCAGCGCCCCCATACGCCTTTTTGGGTCTAGTGGGCGGGGCCTAGCGCATTTGCATCTGTCAGAGCGCTGAACTGCGCATGCGCAGATCGGAGCTGACAGCATAGCGCGCACGGGCGCGAAAGTCAAAGGCAGCGCAGACAGCACTGGGGATGAAAGGAATCCCATTTGGAGGATAATGTCCTTGGACATTATCCTCCAAAGGGGATTCCTTTCATCCCCAGTGCTGTCTGCGCTGCCTTTGACTTTTCATGGTGGGGGTGGATGGGGGGGTGTCTGATGGGGATGATGTGACGTCTCAGCCCCTGGGGGGTGGGGGGAAATCCCTCCTCCGGTGGGGAGGAGGGATCGGCCAAAGACTGCCTGCTCCCCCCCCCCCTCCCCCCAGGGGCTGACACGTCACTCACCTGCTCCGTCGCCCTCCCCCCCACCAGGGAAAGGCAGAGCAAGGCCAGGAAGGTGCAGGAGGCTGTCGAAGGACTGCAGGTCGGAAGGATGGTGGAGGGAGACCAGCGATCGAGGTAGATCGGGGATGTGCCCCGACGAGGGGGGCCTGCCACTATGGGTAGGACGCAGGTGGTCCCCCAGGACTGGCAGTGCCAGGTGGCACCAGGGCTTCTGGAGCTCACTGCAGAGGCATCGGTGTCCCATGGAGTGACCCAGGGGACAAAAGGGGCAACCAGGGAGGAGGAAGGGCGCGAGCCCATGCCGGGGCATTCCAGTCAGGAGACCGTGGCTACGGTAACACCCTCCAACTCCCTCCTTCCTGACACTGGGGCATCTCAGGGGCAGCGGGATGAAGAGGGTTCCATGGTAACACCCCAGACACCTGGAAGCCGGTCAGGGCCCTCAGGGTCCATGGTGTCTAGAGGACGGCCGCCACGCGCATCACAGGCCACGGGGCGAGGTCGGCAGCTGGCCCCCTCCTCGACTGTACATTCTGGGGAGTCACTGAGGCGTAGTGCGAGGCAGCGTAAAGTTCGGAGGTCGGAGGTCGTAGTTGCACTGGGATGGCACGGGAGAAGGGCTGCACTAGTTGGGAAGGACTGGAAGCACCGCAGTGTTCTCTTTTCACAGGTTTCCGTGTTTCACCAGCTTACCTTTACTGGAATTAAATGTATTCCCTCCGCAACCACCTGCGAATAGGTTGTCTCGAATAGTACCCCTGCCCCATTGACGGTCACCCGATGGATGCCTCATGGTGATATCAGTTGGGGTGGGCCCGCAATGTGGTGTCACTGAGCAAAGGAGGCAAAGGAAGCCATTGGTCTCTCATACCCCACGAGCGATGACCTCCCGTCCCCCAACCCACCCGCCCCAGGGCCCTGCATGGGGGTTTCGGATACCTTACCCACTAGACAGGCGTGGGCCCAGGTGCCAGCGTGCATGTGGAGCTCAGGCAGGAGTCAGACTGGTTTGCACCAGGGCATCATCAGAATAGTGCGTGGCGTGTCGTCATCACCCTGGCAGATATATCGCGGAGGTTGTAGTTGCACTGGGATGGCACGGGAGAAGGGCTGCATGAGTTGGAAAGGACTGGAAGCACCGCAGTGTTCTCTTTTCACAGGTTTCCGTGTTTCACCAGCTTACCTTTACTGGAATTAAATGTATCCCCTCCGCAACCACCTGCGAATAGGTTGTCTCGAATAGTACCCCTGCCCCATTGGCTACCACTCCGGTGTGACAATGCACGGGATAACTGGAAGGCACATTCCGGTGTTGAGGGTTGGGGGGAATGGATCCCACTATCACCAGACCCTAGCCATTGAACCACATGGTGATCAGAGCCTGTTCGCCACCCTCGCACGCCTCCGCTGCGCTGCCAGCCCTGCACCGCCTGGCAGCTGTTCCATGGCGCCCTCAGCCTCCTCTTCCTCCGCCTCCTCTTCCTCCACCTCCTCCAGGAGGTCACCTCGCTGCAGAGCCAGATTGTGCAAGGCACAGCACACCACCACTATGCGGGAGGAGATCAGGGGGCTGTACTGGAGGGCCCCTCCGGATCGGTCCAGGCACCGGAACCGCATCTTGACGAGCCCAATGCCCCTCTCCACTGTCGCGCGGGTGGCTACATGGGCCTCATTATAGCGGGTCTCCGCCTCAGTCACAGGCCTCCGCACAGGCGTCATCAGCCATGTACGGAGCGGGTAACCCATATCACCCAGGAGCCACCCCCACAGCCTGGGCTCCTCCTCAAATACCTGAGGGATGTTGGGCATCCTTACAATGAAGCTGTCACGCACACTACCTGGATGTCTGGTACAGACGTGCATGATGGTCATGTTGTGGTCACAGGCGATTTGCACATTCAGGGAGTGGATCCCCTTCCTATTGACGAATCGTCGTGGATCCTGTAGGGGGGCCCTGAGGGTGACATGGGTGCAGTCGACCAGCCCCTGGACATTTAGCATCCCCGCAATTGCCACAAACCCCGCAGCCCGGGCTTCCTGATGGGCACGGTCCAAGTCGAATTTGATAAACTGCCCAGCTCAGGCATACAGGGCCTCGGTGACCTGCTTGACACACGTGTGGACTGCAGACTGGGAGATGCCACAGACATCTCTGCTCGAGCTCTGGAAAGAGCCGGTGGCGTAAAAGTTCAGGGCTGCCGTCAATTCGACAGCCACTGAGAGTGAGTGCCCCCCCCCGCCCCTCGGCGCCAGGTCCTGCAGCAGGTCACATAGGTGTCGCACGGTCTCCTTTCGGAGTCTGAGACGTCGGCAGCATACAGTGTCCGACATCTCCTCGAAGGAGACTTGTGCACAGAAGTGCCGGGGTCTCTGCTCCCTCCTTCTGCGAGGCCCCCGCCCTGGGAGAATGTCGGCCACCTCCTGCCTCTGATGGTCGTCTCCCTCCAGCCCTGTAGGTGGTACGGCCCGGACCCCCTGGGCCCGCAGTTCTTCCTCCTCGGCTCCAGCAGCAACCAATAGTACAGCCACATCAGTTGGTTGCATTCCAAACGCCATCTCGC